>NC_080569.1:26632500-26949166 GCF_030253575.1 Rhododendron vialii | reverse complement strand
TATCAACCCGATTACGGGCACCAACAGGTGTGCAGTGTGCACCGCCCCGGCCCGCTCAGTGCGGGATCTAGAGTGGACCTCACATGTCCCGTCTGTGTCAGAACCCTTAGCACTTTTGACAACTTATACACTCTTGAACAAAATCTTTCATGTACTGCTAATACCGATCATTACCATATGTATTAATCATCATTACCTAGCTAATTGCAGTGACATGCATGTGAATTAATTAACAAATCACTTGAATTAACATTCCAATAATAATGATACACAGTTGTGCCATAGGATATGACAGCCCATCATCACGGACATATATTCTGGATCATAATCTATATAATAATTAGTATAAAGTGGGATTTGCTGCATAGAAGCACCACTCATTTAATTCTTCATTAGTGGTACCTAGGCATGCATATAATATACCCTAATTATGACTACCTAATTTTAGTAGTAACAACTAGTAACAATTATTATATATAGAAAGGGAAAGTGGGAATTTGAGTGAATTTATGTTGTCTAGGGTACTATTGGGGTCTTGGGATTCTCTCTCTCTCTCTCTCTCTCTCTCTCAGGAATGTATTTTAAAAAAAATTTATTTTCTGCTTTTGGAGCATCACCACGCAGTGCTTCAAGAATCTTCTCTATTCGAGTTTGGTGGTCGAGTCCACGCAAATATGTACCAAGAAAGATCTTTGAAATACCATGTGACAATGCTTCAGAAGCACCGGAGAATCGCTACGCGGTGATGTTGGGGTTTGCAAATGTCAGTATTGAAAGATTTATTCTCTTTCTTGAACCCCGCGAGATTCATCTCTCAACATGCTTTACTTTACCCTTCTGTCCTGTTCCAAGACGAGGAATGAATGTCTTTGAATGCCCTTTTCACTTTATTCTCCCATCCAATTTTAAAATGGTGATTTTTTTAATTTTATTTTTTTCAAATAAAATCAAGTCGAAACAATACAGGTAAGCATATGATCTTACACTCCCGTTAATTTTTTGGCAAGTTATTGTTTCATCTACAATTATCATATTGTTCAAGTGGTTAGTTGAAGTGAATCGAAACATAAACATATATGTGATGGATCTCATGGCCTTCAACGACATCGTCGCCAGTCTTTTACGAGACTGTAGAGATGTATCGTTGAATGTGCTAGTATCACTTTAGATGTTTTTTCTTCTTTTTCATAAAATTAATTTTTTAATTTTTTTTAACACGAAAAGATAAGAGAGTAATTCTACTTACCACCTCCACTAGCTAAGCAATTACTGATCAGAGAGGGGTACAAATAACATATCAATTAGGTCATTTTGATTTAAAAAATTGGTTTTACTAGACCCATCACGTGAAACTAAAATTAAAGAACGACTTAATTCATTCTCTCTCTCTCTATCTATAGATCTCTCTCAGTCTCTCTCTCTGTCAAGAGTATTTGGACCCCATCAAGAAAGGGCTCGCGTTGCCACCTGCTCTTTGTCTGCTATTCCTTATTTCAACGATTCCTTTTGAGAGAAGGAAATCATGTTGGGTAACTATGAGAAGGAGATGCTACTCATCTCTTCAACTCCTAACGAATGGCCACAGGTTCATTCCCCCTCCTACTCTCTCTCTCTCTCTCTCTCTCTCTCTCTCTCTCAATTATTACACAGAGCATGACTACCCCACCTTTGTTCACTAGCTTTTGGAAGAGAATATCTCTCTTTTGTTATTACTTCTCGAATGTGTTATACAAACAAAACTTTTTTGTACATTTTCTTAAAGTCTTTATTGGGCATTTTTAAGGGAAGGAAAAACTACTCACTTCTGGCCTATCATTCTCATGTATAATAAGTTTCTCCATATAAAAATAGTTAATTTATGCATCATTTTTTCGTGTCTAAATAATATGGTTTTTTGAAGTTGCATTTCACTTCAAAATAAAACCACTGTGGAGGTGGCTTTTATTTACTTAAATACAATTATTACGTCATTTCTAGTATTTTTTTTATATCTATCTATTTTACGTACAAGTATCATATTCAATTTTCTTACCCTAAAACACCACCTCTCTCCCTCTCTCTCTCTCTCTCTCTCTCGCTCTCTCTCATCTCATCACATCTCTCTCCCTGTGTATGTGTGTGGTTGCAGAATCAGCTGACAGATGATCAGAAGGGCATGATGGTTTCCAGGGTTATGGACAAAGCACCGAATCAAGAACCAAACCAAAACCAGAACCCACAACAAGCCCTAAAGTGCCCGAGATGTGATTCCTCAAACACAAAATTCTGCTACTACAACAACTACAGCTTAACTCAACCAAGGCATTTCTGCAAAGCCTGCAAGCGCTACTGGACCAGGGGGGGTACCCTAAGGAATGTCCCAGTTGGTGGTGGGTGTAGAAAGAACAAAAGGGTGCTCATCAAGAGATCCTCCTCCTCCTCCTCCTCATCCATTGATGCACATGCACCCACTTCATCATCTCCTGCTCCTCCAACTTCAAACCCTAATCATCATCATCAGCTGCTTCAAAACCATATCAACAGCCCTTTGTTTTATGGGTTACCCACTAACCCTACTGACCTCATGACTCACCATCATCCATACCCTAGTTTCAGTTCTAGGGTTTCATCTCATGGGTTCGATCTTCAGGCCCAGTTGAATGGCCTTGGACTAGGGTTTGACCCGATTAATAAGCCAACCCAGAACCCACTTCTCTCAAGCTATTCCTTGTTTGGATCTTCGACTAATGGTTACCCAACAATGGCTTCTTTGTTAGCTTCGAGCCTTCAACCGCAGAAATTTAAAGAAGAAGCTAATGGTGCTGCAAATTTTCAAGGAGTGGTTCCCTATGAAGATGATGTGCAAGCACAAATGACAAGGAAAGATAATGGGGAAGTGAAAGTAGAGCAGGGCCCGAAAAAGCAGGATTGGAATATGATGAGTGTCTCTAATTTTCAGAATCAGATTATTGAGCAGGTCAGCAGCCAAACAGATCCTTCAGTTTATTGGAATCATGCTACAAGTTTTGGTGGTGGTGGTGGTGGTGCTAATTGGCTAGATCCTTCCCTTAATGGGCCTTCAGCCCATTCTCTGATCTAGAAAAAAATTCCAAAAGTCCGCCAAATATATTTTCTTGATCATCGAAGTTCTAGTTCTCATTTATCTACTTAATTAGATTTCTTCTGTTGGGGGTTTAGTTTTGGAAAATGATTTTGTCACTCCGTTTTTTGTTAACGTCACTCCCCTGCAAGTGTATTTTTACACCAAAATACACTTGCAGGGGAGTGACGTTAACAAAAAAGGGAGTGGCAAAATCAAAAGCCTTAGTTTTCTCTTTTTAGTTATTTCACGGCCACAGTGGTGACAGTGAGGAATTAGGCCAAAAAGAAAAGGAGAGAGAAAAATTTTCGCCGGTGAGAGAGGAGTTTGGATCGGAGAGATCATGTCAGCTGCAGAATTGAAGATTTCAGCCGGTTTTTTTTTTTAGAATTAAAGGTTGAGAAAAATCATTTGCTCTGAGAGGAACCTCCGATCCTCCATTGTCTCATCATCCCTGGGATTCCACCATCATCAACTGCCGCGTTGAAGACTTGAATAGAAGAACACGCATGCTTGCCCGGACACTTGATCGAGTATCAAGCAGAGTTGAATAGAAGAAAATGGTGGAACTAGGTACATGATCTAGTATGTATTTATTTCATGAAATTATGTACTTCTGATTAATTTGTTTTAGGATTTGGGGTTTTTTGTGTTTTGGGGTCTAATTAAGATAAGAAAGGGTTTGGGTATAGTGGTATAGAAGTGAGGGAGATTTGCTATATTTCAACTTGGGTATTCTCTCTAGTGTATTAATTATTTGGTTGGTCGAGCTTAATTAACTTTGTGGTTTTTGATGCTATTGATGATACAGAATTACATTGGTGTTATTAATTAGGAGAGTATCACTTATGCTTGCCGGGACACCATGTATTACCAAAAAAAAAGAAGTTATTTGATGTTGAATGTGGTTGCGAGAGTGGCTTGCAAATCGTAATGGCGAATACTTGACGACATGATTTTTCACTATCCTGCGATTTTTCTTGCTTCGTCCCCCATCCTAATATTTATATTGTTTGTTTATTGTTTGGAATTTTTCTTATTGGCGAATACTTGTACTTGATTGTGAAAAATTGATTTATCTATCTATATTTTGTTTTTAGAGATGCATAGGGGAACTCATTTTTCATTTTTGCTTTATGCCCCTAAAAAGTCGGGACTGGCCTTATAGTTGATGTATATGAACTGAAAGGGTTAGTCCCTTGGGCACTAAAACTTTGTAGCTAGGGGGAGAGGGCATGGACAAAGTGGTCTTTTTTGCCCATTTACCACAAGCATGCCGTTGGTCCAATGACTGTTCCTTTTCGAACTAACATGTCCGGTGACTGTTCGGTTCAGAATTGACGTTGCACCTCTTTCGATCAGGGGCCTATGTCTAGATAAATATGACCTTTTACCTCATATTTCATTCACCAAATTTTCACAGCACACTTAGCATATGCGAAATTCCAAGAGTTGAACGCCATTTTGGCTCGCCTTATGGGCAGATTGAAGTGTCGTTTTTGCTTGTAATCGATAATTGTTGTATATATACTGAGATGCAGGCGTTCGAGAATCCCAATAGTACTTAGTGTTGTGGAATCTTCTTTAAGAACATAGTGTCTAACACTAGCCTCGATTTCCACATCTACATATCTTTTTTATCAGTTTTAATTTGTAGTTTGCTTTGTTTTTCCCTCTTTGTAATCTGCTTTGTTTTGCAATCTGTTTTTTCGCCTTGTGTTATTTTTCAGTAGTCTTTTTTAAATTTAAAACTCTTTCCCAACATTTGGTACCATATATGTTTGTTGCTACAATCCAAATTACCATAATCATTTCACTTGAGATGCGTTGCAGCTAGAGAGAACAAGACATTGAGCTAAACGATAGATCAGTTTATGTGCATTTGTGGTCCATTATAATGACCAGTCAACCTAACCACTTCTAGACTTCTAGTACTAGTACATATCCTGGATCCAGATCCTGTAGTGCAAACCCTGTAGTGGATTCTCTTTTTTGAATGGTGAAAAAGAATTTTATTAATCTTTGAACAAGATACAAAGACGACTAACACGACAAGGAGAACGGCACATATGCCGAGTCCGTGACCCAATCCTCTGATTGACAAGCTTACCGTGCATTTTTACCGGTCAAAGTTAACTCTTACATATTTGAACCATTGACTGCTGAGATGGACAACTTAAAACCCGCACTACAAGGTGCACTACAAGGTTTGCACTATAGGACCCTCGTTTCCATATACCCTTGCGTTTGTATGTCAAACAAGAAAATTTTGGTGATAAACAGTATAGGGAAGTAGTGCTATAGTGTTCCAACTTCCAACCTTGTCTTCGAGATAACGTATCCTTGTTGACTTTTACCTAAAGAATGCACAACATGAATCACTAGAAAACGTTTATTAAAAAAAAAAAAAAAAACACAAATGAGATAACAAAAACTACAAATGACGTAGCAAAATCAATACCACAAAACAACATGCATTTAATTATGAAAATACATACTAATATTTTAGCCATGATACATAACATTTTTTAAATTGCTTGTTTTACGGTGCCCCTCACCATTACATTTACCGCAAAATTATAAATCATTTCTATGAAAACACAACGTTTTATTAATTGAACATACCATAAGATTCCTAAAAAAAAAACCACCATTTCTCATTGAAGGTGGGGAGAAAGAGTGAGAGAGGAGAAGAGATGATTAATGAGTTTAAATAACAACGCGGGACTATATTAACACACATGGACATAAAACCATGTTCAACCTCCCCCGGGATTAATTCTTTAGTGAAATAATGCACACGGGATTGTAATGCATTTTAGTAGGCCACTTCGAGATATCATTATCATCATCTGAATTGCCCATTTTATATGCACAAAAAGGATGTTGATCACATATTAATGGCTACATGATCGGACAACATATGCTCTTAGAAAAAGAATAGGTAATATGATTCAAAGATTGAACAGTAACACAAATTAATCTACCATGATCATGTTGATAATAAATATTTTGAGCTGATATAGAGTGGATGTTTAGTGAAATCTATAAGAACAAAGGTTTGAATGATAACTCGAAGAGGCCTACCGATGCGTACTACAATTAATCCGTGACGCACTTGTTGGTAAGTAAGTAAGGAAAGGAAAGAATGAAGAGATCTAAGTTTTCGGCCATTTTCTAAATCTATATAATCTATTCAGCTACCAGAAAACTTGTTAGACTAGCTTCTTAATTAAGCGCTTTCCCACTGAAATTTTATTTTTTTGCAATACTTGTCCTGCAGAATTTTGAAAATTGTGTAGGAATTCAAATTTCAAATTTGTTTCCCACACCTCTAAACTAGTTAGTCATATCTCTTGGGCAGGTGATACTCCACTTGTTTAGCTTCTTTATGTTTCAAGGTCATTCAATTTCAGGCAATTTGTAAGGTTTTGCATTAATTCGGAATGTTTAAAGTCAGTTTGGAGGTCAAAGTGAAAGTTCCAGAGATTTGTGGGCCAATCTGTCAACCTTATGAAACATGGATGTTGAGTGTAATTTCTACCCGAGAAATACATGAATATTTCCGAATTTACTGTATTTTGAAGGGGATTTGACCTAGTATAAATTGATAGGTCGCGGATCAAAAAAAAAAAAAAGTTGATGGGTCTGTTCCGCATCTTGCAAACCCTTTTGATGTCTTTAGAGGTGTCGAATGGGCCGGCAGCACGAGCACAGCACCAACACGACACGCAGCACGCTAGGCACGGAAATAAATGGGCTGGGCTGGCACAGTGTGGCCCATTGGACACCTCTAGATGTCTTCGGCAATTGCTATAATAAAAAGAAAGAGTAGAATTTGGAAACGTTGAAGAGAACATAACAGTCAATGATTCAATATCTAGTAGCAAAACGGAACAAAATGAAAAGATAGCAAAACGGAACAAAATGAAAAGATTTGAAAAAGAAAAACTTTTCACCTCCCCAGAATACAATTCGAACATCAAATTATTACCTTGATAACGTCTTGATCATGCAACTGGCCTACAACTTAATCGGATTCAGATATTGAGGCCTTATTTTGATTACTCAATTGCGCGGCACACAAGGAAAAACTAAAACAAATTCCACTTCTTAAGCCACTGATCCATTCAATCACCCCACACTTAATTTGTTCTTCTGAAACAATCGATTTCCTTTTATTGACACCGATTTTGAAGATTCTATATAGCAAATCCTGATATCCATAAGCATTATGTAGATTCAAACTTAGTGCGACGCAGATTCTTGTATAACCTATCACAAAAAGTAACTGTTCGGCTATGGCTTTATTCCCGTTGACGCAACTTCCAGCAGCCTCACCATTTTCAGTATCGTATCCGAAAATATATGGAATGCTGAATGATACCCATGTACTGGAGAGAGCAACTAATGTCATTTCCATAATTTTATGCCCTCGTGACTAGCCGAAGCAATCATTTCAGTTTCAGTACAATCAGCCAATACAGAAACTATACCGTTGTGTGCAGGGACTGTCAAAGTCTTGTTGCTCTCAATTGAATTCCATAATTCAAGCGACTGCAAAGAGAACACAAATATAGGCATGTCACCTTTCAAATGACTTACAATTCCATCATTTACCATCTGATGCGGTAAATCCCCCAATTCTTGGATAAATAGTGATGTACAAGCTGGATCCATGGTAAACCCAAATGGTCAAAGCAGATGTTTAACATATATATGGTTATTCAATAGTAACGACAACGACATCTGTTTGAAGGATACAAATCAGAAAAGAGCACATAGCAAACATAATGACGAAAAGAGCACTTTGTTACCTGGTTAGAACCAATAACCAAGACGTTAGAGTATCCAGGATGGAATATGCATGATTCGAACTTATTGCCATTAGACTGCAATTCTTGTACGCATTTTCCGCCATATACAATAGACCACACCCGTGCACTTTCTTCACTGACCGATGCCATGTACTTCCCACTTGTATCCCAGCAGATTGACTTTACTTCTTTGACATGTCCCTTGAGAATTAAAAGAACACGCACAAAATTCTCACTGCACTACAACAAAGTAAAAGATAAGTGCGAAATGCATAGAAAGCCACCGGGCGTACCTCTAAAGAATATTGGAGGGTGTTAGTCTCGACATCAAATAAGTTTATTCCATTTCCTGAAGCAGCAGCCAAAAGTGTCCCACATCGAGGCTGGAATCTAACTTGTCTAGTAGCTCCCTGCATAAATTTGTGGGGATACACTGATTATCATCTTGATGAGATGAAAAGCAATCTTCAGAACTTGGGATTACTCCACCCGAATTTGTTTGTCCATTTTCACTGATTCCGAAGATCTAAAAAAAATGTCCGTATTTTCCAATATATTTTCTCGTTAGATGATTTTATAACTTTGTCTACAACAAGTAATTGAGATCTTTTCATTGGTGAAAAAATTATTGAGGAGTATTCCTCATGAACATGCATTATTTCTTGATGCATTTTGAAGGCCACGACTGTCAGAGGAAAAGGATAAGCCAATTGGGACGAAGGGAGTAGCTTTTATGTTGATGTGTTTTGTCTCCTTCCCGATGCAGCATTACAGAGCAAGCGACACAGCATTACTCCACTTTTTTTCCAATAAAGAAGCATACTCCACACTTAGAGGCATATAAGTTAGGTATGCGACTATGCGTCTAGACAGAGAGAGAAATTAAAAGGGTAGCAAATGGTCTAGTCTTTGGATGATAAGACATCAAACAGAACAGAAGGGGACCAATTGATAAGGCTCTTAGGTAAGCACAAAATTCCATACCCAGCACTAGAAGATGTAGCACAGCAATTAGCATTAGACAAACTCACAAAGGTAACAGAAATTCAAAAATGGAAAACTAAAAGCCAAAGTTTTAAGTATGAAACTATCATAGTCCCTTAAGCATCTATACTGACCTTAAAGGTGTGTTTGCAAGCAAATTGGTCAATGCTCCATAGCTTGATCTCATCATTACTGTCACAGGAACAGAGGAGATCTGCATCTGCGTGGAAATCTAATGAATTCACTGGCCCAGAATGCCCGAGAAGCTTGCACAAGGGTTTGCTTGGCTACATTCCATGGGAGAAACATGTAAGCATATGTCGAATCAAATGAAGGTGAGGGAGGGAGAGCAGTAAAAGTACTAGCAAGTGTCAAGTGTAGAATGATAAGCCCTTAAGTACTTTTTTTTTATCCGTTAACTGCGTAGATTAGACTAGTTCAATTGTATTATGAATACGAATCGACATAAAAATACCCAACAAATGCTTAAAAGTCCTATGATTATGTGCAAGTGGCATCAAATCCTTTTTTTCATCCACTCAGCGGATATGGAAAAGACAAGTTCGTTAAATCAAGAGATTGGTCACCAATACTTGTTTGTGTGTGCAAGGGTATGAAACTTCTGATCTAAAGTAGCAAATAAACAAAGAACAAAAATAGAAACATGGTGTAAAATTAGGCCTAATGGTTTGTACGCAATAGCAGTTTGCTCACTCAGAGTTTTCAAGAATCTCTAAAACAAAAGTCAGAAAATATCAGAATGAAATGGGAGGAAAATAACTTACGTTGTTTGGATCCCAGATTTGCACAGTTCTATCAAAGGACGACGTGGCAAACACGTGTGAACTTGGTTTAAACCGAACGTCTGTGATGATATCCAAATGCCCTTCTGCAGATTCAACCCAATTATATATACTCATGTCCCAAAGTAAGACCTGGAATGGAAAAATACAATCAGTCTCAGCTTATAGATGGAAAAAGGCAAAAGAAAAAGAATCTTGAGAATTGACCAATCAAGCTTAAGCTGAGTATTGATCACTAGCATGAAACCTTCTTGTCATCACCAGCACTTGCCAACAGTTTTCCATCTGATGAAAAATGACAGCAGAGGACTTTGCCTTTGCTGGCGTCGAGGGAAGCAACTTCTTCGAAAAAGAATCCTACGATATCACAAATATCATAAACAGAATTGAGGATATTATGTTGTGAGCTTTAATTACTCTCAAACTATATTAATATACCTTCTTAGTTTCACTAAGAAGAATGAGTATCAGCTATAATATTTCAGGCATGATTAATTACTGATTGTCCCACCAACGCCTTGTCCTTCGCTGCATTTCTAGTCCAAACTAGAAAGCTTGCCTTAAATCCCCAAAGCACACTCTGCTAACTCTTAGTTGTTGTAGTCCAAGTGGTTCAGTTACGAGTTGCTCTAACCCATAGGCCTCTGACCCATCATTCACGGTAGAGGTATGAGTCAATATTATTTTCTTCATTTTTTTTTTCCGTATTATTTCGTGAGAGCAAACATAGGTTGACTTTTATTATACAATGGAACGAAGTACTATGAGTCTAACCACATACTGCCGCAAGTCCGAATTTCCAATCATGCTCAAGTCTTCTGAAGGAAAACAAGCATAATATTATCTGTCTTTCGTTACGAAAGAGGTTGTCCACAGAATGGAATCACTAATTTCTAGTTTTGTCATATTTTTCATTCATGTAATCATACATGTAAAATTGTCATTGTTCCAAGCTTATTTTGTTCTAGTATAACATAACATGTAGAGGTTAACAAGAACTTCTACTTTTCCCCGAAATATTCTCTCTAGTTTCAACTGAATATGATTATTAAACTCCCCAGTACTGAGTGGGGTTTAGGCACTATCCAGTCCTAGAACATTAAGGTACAACACCGAACCTCTTTGCCATTATACGATGTGTGAAAGCAATGCAGCTGCCAAAAGAGATAGTAAAAGTCCAAGAATGAATTTCTTGAAAGGTTAATAGGCCTACTCTAATGTAAATCACCGAGAGTAGAATCCTTAAGTTAAGCAGTATTCACATACTGTTCTGTTCGGTCAAGCTGCAAGCTGTTGCATGTGTTTCCAAGTTGCTGAAAGAAGTGCTCACAATATCAGCATTCTCATTATCAGGGGAAAAAAGAGACTCGGTATTGTCATCCGATGATTTCTTCACCTCGACCTTTGTACCATTCTATACCTCAAACAACAGAAGAAAAGCTGCACTAATACAGTAGCCGTGAAAATTAGAAATTCCAAAAATCTTATTTCTCCTTGGATGTATGACGTACCGAGAACTTGTCTTTCTTCAACAAATCCTTCCTCTTTCTTCTCTTCTGATGCAGTACAAGAACATAGCAGAAAAAAAGGAGCAAATTAGTTGGAGTAATATAATCCACCTCGGAAAAAAGTTCTTTGATACCGAATTTCTCAACAAGAATGGCTTAACTTTGCCTTCGCAATCCTTAACCAACCTCGCGTAATTTCTGCCGCGACTGCCGATTCTTTTGTTTGTGCTCTGAACTTACTCCCACAGTGCCTGTCATTTTCTGCTCTACTGCTTGTTTCATAGGATAAGGGATTCTCACTTTTTGTTCTAGAGTAGGTCTATTAGGCACCCTCATTTGTTGCTCTGCCGTTTGTCTCATTATCATCTGAGTCAAATTAACTCCTCTTTCAGTAGCAAAGGAGATGGATAAATGCTGACAAAGATTTAAGGACTTACGGAGACAGTTTCCAGCATTAAACCACAGATGCGAATGAGGATATATAAGACCAAGAGATAGAAACTCTAATGCATGCCCAAATCATTGTGTATGATAAACTCGTAGAGGAAATCCACATACTCATGCACACTCGTGAAGAACTCAAGAATCTTACCAGAATATTCTTCTTATACATACTGTAGGGATGTCGTTCTCTTATCATTCTAAGAATATTGTTGTTATCCTGTGAATGTTTCAACCCAGAGATTATCATCATCGCCATCTTTGTGAAACAAGTTCTCAACTGTAGCCGAGTTCGCTGTACTGGAATGAAGCTTGAATGGAGTGGTAACTCTCTTAGAATGCTCTTTCCGAACATCATTGGTCACCAATTTAGGTCATGGTCATGGTCATTCCATTCCATCCCAGAGTTGTCCCAGAGAAGCAAAGACTAACTTAGTGCTACTATACTCTACCATTTTGGCAGCGTTACAGGTTAGTAAAATTATTGCAGAGTCTGTGAAGCCTGGAAAGGTTATTTATCATCGGCAATTGTGGAAGAGGATAATATAATCCTTATGGATTCAATGTCACACAGTCATCGTTTCTAACTTAGCAGAGTAAAAAGATCATATTTTCCATACACTGACAATGCAGTATTGTTTTGATCTAGTAAGGTATGACACTAGAGCAGGAAGATACCCATATGTTTGTTTCTAGATAAAACCTAACATGAAGTGCTATACACGCAGAGGCAAGCTAAATATATATCATCCGGAAATACATCATGATGACCACAAAAAGTATCACTAACAAACGTGAATGACAGAACTAACAAAGATTCAGCTATATTAAAAATTAGCAGATGCTTTGATTACAAAAAGCAGATGCTGTAACGGCTATGAACATACATGCAATTCCTCGCGTCACAGAAACTTAAAAGCTTTCTACTGAAAGAGAAAAATGTAATCATCTCATCAAGCGCAAGTTTATTGCATCTGGACACAGCTACAAATTCTGGAACTAGCTGCTCAATGAATAGAATCCAAGTCTTTGCATTCAACTTACCTGACCATCTGTCCCACCGAGGCCATTCCTAGGAAACATCTGATTACCAAAACTATTAGTGATTCCTTGAAAAGATGATATTCTCTTTGCGTTTTTGTTTTCCATTGCTTGAGATGAAATATCATGTTGATGATGAGGAATCAGTGTCTGAAACTGTGACTGTCGGTTTGTCACTGGTACAAAGGAATTTAGTACTGGGTATTCCATTCCAGAAGGAATTCGGCCAATTCCCTAAATGAGATGAACATAATCAGCTGAAAATTTGAACTAGTGCTATGTAGAATCTGCAACATTGAATTACAAGGACACCACTTACAGTCAAAGGCCATCCATTCAATGGCACCGAATTGGCACTGTTTATGGCCCCTGAAAAGAATAATAAACCTTACACTCTAAGCAATTCAACACCATCAAAGCTAAGCAACCCTTCATCTCGACTATCGGTTACCAGTCTAAGGACTCAGTTAGCAGTCTAAGGACCATCATCTACGAAAAGAATTGAAGCACCCAAATGAGAAAGATAACCCATAAATTTCCAGAAGGATATAGAGTGACCTTTAAAAACCAGGGATATCCCCAAATACTGCAGTCATCCTTTCCAAAAAAACATAAGGATATTAATGTAAAAATGGAATGCAGTCGTCTGATAAGTATAAATTTTGTCGTTCCCTTGAACGGTATTTTTTTTTTTGTTTCCTAGAGAAATTGTTGTCAGACTTCAGCGGAGTATATGCTTATTAACATATCATCCCATTTTCTAGATTCTATGTGTCATCGTATCAAATTCCCAATGTTCAATCTAATAATCATATGCATACCAAGTTAATGGGAACATGAGCTAGTCCAAGTGTTGCAAGGAGAGAGAGTTTAATAAATTGAAGTGGGAAGTGGTTAAGTGACTACCAGCGTCACCTAATATGATCAGCCGTTACATATAGCATAGTAGTGCAAGCATGTCAAAGGAGCCAATCTAGTTAAATGAATGGTACCTTTTCTTTCGTGGGTTATCCTCCAGAACAATGTTCATAATAGCTTGACCTTAGCCCAGCTGCTATGACAAGCCATATTTAGAACATTTTGCATATTTCATGTCTCAACGGATTTCTGTAGTGGACATCGCAGACAATCTAAAGCACCCCTTATTTCCGTATCAGGGGCTAAGCCTACGTAACATCGACATTGGCTGCAACAAAAATATTTTAAAACTTAATTATCTGCTGGCTGTCTCTTGACAGATTTCCGCTTTTGTTTCTTGTATGTCAACATTTCATGGTGACATTTGTTGCATTTGACAACACAAACACCCTAACATAACTGAATTATGATCATGTCTAGCTTCTACCTCGTCACAGTGCATCCATAAGCAAAAGCACGTTGTGACAGCATGTTGAAGTAATTTGTCCATCAATGAAGTTAAACAAACAGCACATGTTATTTCATTTACTCAGATTTACTATTTTCTTAGGTCTTTTGTAAAGAACATAAAAATAGAGCAGAAACCCACCCGCATCAGGAGGTCCAGCTCTGGGTATATTGGCTTCTGGTGCTCCATTGACAGGTGAGCCGACGTGGCTAGGTCCCCCATTATGAGCGCCATAGTTGTCCTGCAACATGGGCATCTTCAAAATTAAGCTCTATCAAAAATTAAAAGGGCAGAAGTGGCGATGCATGAGATTTAATCATACCCCTGGAGTCCATTGTTCATCCCCCGCATGAGTTTGCAGCTGAAAGTTGCTGTCATGCATGAGGGCAACTTAAGTTGATCAGTACTCTATTGGAAAAGTAACTACCAAATCCGATAAACGTTCCAAAAATTAATGCCCTTAATATACGTCTTATCAGATTCCTTATCTAATATAACTTGTTCAATCAAAACGTAGTGCACCACAGAAGCGGTGTTGAGGTTCACAACCCTCATGGCATTCATGTCATTGAGAAACAAAGTGAAGAAAACCAGCAAATTCATAGCATTCTCAATTTGACTACAAGAAACTCAATCATATACTGCCTCCCCAACGTCAACCAGAGCAGCATCATTAGCTTTTTCTTTTTTTCATTTCTTCTAAAGAACCAGAGTTCGGTGCAACAATTAGGTCAACAGGATGACCCACCACCCCGGCCCCACCATGGACAGCATTAGGAAACAACACGATGGTACTCCAAGATCACTAAATAATTACGCATATTATTTAGTGCTTGTAGTGCATTGCCCTAACACTTCATAAACCTAAAACTTCAAGAAGCCATATGATCATTTGGGGCTCTCTATTTTAGGGTGGGTCACAGGCCAAACTTACCCAACACTCCAGAGAGCCCCAAGTTCATACAGCCCCCGACCCCCACGCGCTTAGGGGTGGACCCTATGTCAGCATCATGTGGACCCAAGACATTTTAAGGGTTGCGACGAACCCCACTCTAGCATTGCCCAACACCCAACGAGCCATAGGATCACATCGGCCTCCACAATCAGGGGTGGACTCCATGTCAGATGGTGGCTTCTGGAGTGTTGGAGCAATGCTCCAGAAAAGACTAGGAACATGAATAATTGCAGTACATGACTAACACACCAAAATTATAAATATGCTATCCAGATAAACATTAGACGTACCTAGCATTGCTCGAAGACGGGTCTGAGTGAACCAGATTATCGACACCAACAAGTTGTTGATTGGAGTTTAACTCTCCAGCAGGAAGCCCACCATGCTCTCCCTCGTACATTGTTGCAGCAAACAAACTTGCTTCGGATTGCCCCCGCAGCATCTTGTCCAAACCCGAATCACCCTGAAATTGCATTCCTCCTTGCTGATTCATACCCGGGTTTGGAACTGCAGGAAAGTGGTTGAGCTGCTCATTCCCCATTATTTGAGTAGCCTGAGAATTGATTCATGGAATTTTCAAGACCATTGTCTTGTAACCAGAAGTTTGACACAAAAGCTATGACATGCTCCCATGAACCAAAAAATACTGGCTTCGCCCTTGATTTCAGTCCATTTTTTAAAATTCAACTATCTAAGTAAACAACATGATCGCATTTTAAAAGTTACTACTCCGTACTTCAAAATTTTGTAGAATAACCTTTTTATCAACCATTGGGAGTTTGGAGTGGAAACTGATTTTCTCGCGCTTCAGCGCTCCTATCTGTAACTTCATGAATAAAGTGGAGCGCGAATATCAATTTCTTTTGGAGTATCATGTATTTAAAATGCAAAACTAATGGGTTTAATATTTCAGAAAGTCTAGAGCCACCGCACCAAAATGCAGTATCCGGCCACCGCAGTGCGTGTGGGGTTCACTCTGAATCCCGCACGGATGATCCGAACCGTTCAATAATTTTAAAAAATACCCGAGTGGGCAATGCGGAAAATCATCTCAATCCGATATGCGAAGGGTACTCGATCCAATCTTCCCTTTTTGAAAAATCGAAAAAAATGGGTTTTCTGATTTTTCAAAAATGAGAAGATTGGATTGAGCACCCACACATATTGGATTGAGCTGATTTATGGCAATGCCCACTCGTTTTTTTTTTTTAAATTATTGAACGACTCGGATCTGGCCCCACACGCCGTGCGGTGGCCGGCCATCACATTTTGGTGCGGTGACCGTAGAGTTGTTAATTTTTTATTAACAGGTTGTCAAACCGAAAACTAATTTTGGGGTTTTGAAGTAAAACCTCCGGTCCTCTCAAGGATAATATGGTTGAAATACGAATAAATGTGTATGTAAGTGTCCGAGCACATTAGTGCGTGTCTTTAGCATTTTTATAAAGTTAAGGTAAGAAGTAAGTAGTACTACTACTATGATCTAGTCTAGTCTAGTAATAAAAGAGCTTGAAAAAGTAGATAAGAAAAAAAACCTGAACAGAAGATCCTTCCATGGCCTCAAGATGCTTAGGCATTCCTGAAGAATACTTGTCCCAAAAAACATGCCACCATTCTTTCAAGAAACCATCAGGTCCCTCTTTCACTGAAACCAAAATCCCAGATTCCCAATTAAGGTCAGACAAGTCGTTCAAACGGTACAAAATATAGATTTAACAAGATAGCATGTGATAGTAATATTCATCTTATGTCATAGAATTAATCATTTCTTCTAAACTTATTTTTCTTCTTCGTTTTGTGTGTTTTATTTACCTTTTATAATTTTTTTTTTAGATTTGGTGATTTTTTTTTTTGGATTAATCACTCGTTTCGACGAGAGGAGTCTAAAAAGTAGAAAATTATGACCAAAAGCAAAAAAAAAATTTAATAAAGACAAAAAAAGTATCAAACAGCTGTCTTATTTGTCCAAAAAGTTATGAAAAATAAAAAAATACCGCAATAAGTTTCAGACTTGTAAATTTACAAGAACGCATGTATGTAGCCACGTGTGAATAGCATATGCTACTTTGACAGATGGATATGAAGGTGCTAATCTAACCACTAGTGAATAGTTGTCAATCAACATGCTAATTAACCGTAATAGTGACACTTAAGAGCATCTCTATTTCTTACTCAAATCTTGACTCAAACTCAAATTTGAGTAAAAATCACTCAAAACCCTCATCCACTCCTTACCCAAACCTATATCAAATTTGGGTTTTACTCAAATTTGATTAGACTCAAACCCTTAATCAAATTTTTAAAGTCAAATTTCACACCTTTAAATTTACACTTTGCCATTAATGAAACTTTTACTCGAATTTGTGCATATTTGTGCTTAGGTTTGAGTTTACTCATTGAAACACTCAATACCAAAAGAAGCTTTTACTCATATTTTTACTCTCAAATTTGAGTGAAAATTTGAGTAAGGAGTGGAGATGCTCTAAGGGATTGGCTTGGTGATCAAAGGTTTGGATTTAGGAGTTTCTTCTCTAGCAGGGGTAAGTCCTTAGATTTGAAATTTTTAGTTTATTTTTTTGGTGCTATCAACTCATATGCGTCAGTCATACGGAACTTTATCCCGACCTTAAATGGTCCCTGATAGTGGACTGTGGATTGGTCACACGAACAATAATCGATGTTCGCGTATGCTGATCACATTGAACAAGTTGATTGAGAAAATCATTTTCCAAACATGTAGGAAGCAAATGTTCTCAATAGAAACCTCGGGGGTGTCAGTGATATTTAAGCCTTGATGTTTTCGTCAAATTTTAGAACGCGATTATTCGCAGTCCCGTTTTTTCTCCCTAAGCCTGTTAAAAATTTTCAATTATACTCAACAGTTAGTTACCGAAATTGATATACATTTTCAGCATACAATTATCAAAATATAATATTTTTTTCAACAGCTATTTACCGAAAATATATGTTCGGCAATTGTTTACCGAAAGTTGAACATATTTTCGATATGTAGTTACCAAAATATAATCTTGTTTTCAACAGCTATTTACCGAAATGTAATGTATGATTTTCAGCAACTGTTTACCGAAATGTAGTGGGCTAAGGGAGAAAATACGAGACTGTGAATAGTTACCCCCAAATTTTAATGGCAAATTTCATTGACACCCCCTTAGGTGTTCTCTATTATCGGATAGCCCTTCACTTACTAAGAAATGACAATGAACCCCCTATTATTTTTATGCGTGTTTCACAAAAATCCCAAATTAGCAATTTTATGTTCAAACACGTGATGTAATGAGTCAATTTAAAAAGACAAATAAAAATCTAAAAAATGTGTGTTTTTTAGTGACTCAAATAGGTTGCATCTCAAAGAATTGGGTCCTACAATTTACAATCCTCTTTTCCACCACCATCACCACCACCAAATTAATTACTAACAAAGAAGAAAGATTAAAGCAAACTAATAATGCAAGCCATGCATATCAGAGTCTTGTATACTTACGCTCCGTTCCGTTAAGATTCTTATTTCTGAAGTACTTATTTTTTGCCTTACGAGACAAGTTATTCTCTCACAATACATCACCTTTAATTTAAAAAAATATTAAGTATTTATTTTAGTTAGTGGAACACACCTTTAAAATAAAAAATTAGCATCATATTTAAATTAAACAAATAAGAAAGAAATTAAGTGGATGCACCATAACATACCAATGGGTCCGGCAGCAACATTGGCTTCTTCTGCGAAGATCTCAGCGGCCGTAACGAACTTCTTTCTTAGCATGTAGTCATGTATGTATAGGTTAAGCCTTTGAATCCCCCAGTGCGCATAAATACAAGGTTATAAAATTAGAAGACAGAAAAATCAAGAATCCAAGAACATAAACGACATTGAAAGCAACGGCGGAACCATAATTTGAATTGAAGGAGGACGACCACATAACGAGAAAATATTTTTGTTGAATGGATTTTAAAAGATGGTTTATTTTCTTCGAGATCTTGAGGCACGTTTTCCAATAATTAGAGAATGAACACTGAATGATTGGCGTTATCTCTCGTCGTCAATGATTATGTGGTATCATTGTTACGTCAAATTTTTACTTCATTTCGAAATGATTAACTCAGTTAAGCATCTGTAAGACAAATGTTCAACTTAAACACAACTTAATTAGAAAAAAGGAGATGAGACCGAAGTCCGGAGGCTCCGGTCCCATCCGCCACTGAGTGAAAGCATATACATCTTAACTCACATTTTCTGAGCATCCCAGTCCCCACCTGGTGCCATATATATATCGTCGCGACCTCTAGTATACTTTTCCTTGACCTAGAAAACAGATAGATGGAAAGTCAATCAGCTGGAAGTAATCAAAATTTAAACCCAAAGTGGCCAAATTGGGATATAGCACGAACATTGAGCATATGTATGCATGTGCAGTGTATGTATGTACAGAGGGTTTTATGTTTTGACAGTGAAGAGTACTCTTGTCAATGTCACCTACACAAATTGAACCCAGATGAAATTTTAATCAGCTTGGGATCGATATGGCAAGAGCAGAGCAGAGCATTTGTAGGACTATATATATATATATATATATATATATATATAGATATATATATATATATATATATATATATAGAGAGAGAGAGAGAGAGAGAGAGAGAGAGAGAGAGAGAGAGAGAGAGAGAGAGAGAGAGAGCCATGCAACTCATGAATGGTTGGCTGGTTAAAGTACGAGGCTTAAGGCCGGGTTTATTCCTTCTTAAATTTCAAGTTCGAAACGTCTTCGGTGTAATCAACTTTTATGGGACCATAAAAGTTGCATGAACTAGTTGTGCGTTGGACTCATTAGTGTGAATGAATCTCCAACTAACGAAATCTTAAATGACTTGTGTATGAACGAAATCCAAAAGAGTGTAATCCCATTCGTCCATATTATGAAAATCTCATTCACTATAAATTACTTGTGGAGTGCAAATGTATTCCCATAATCTACTTGCAATTGACATAACTGAAGTCAGATTATGTGTTCGTAAATGAGATCACCTAAGTTCAGCATCCTTAATTGGCATGCCAAGGGCATTGCTGGAAATTCGTCAAATGCTTACTCCTACTTGAGATCAGAAAGATAACTAGCCTTAGGATTTCCTCCTATATTTTTCCAAATGGAGCATAAAAATATGGGATAAATATAGTTTTGAAAATTGGTCATTCATTATTTTTTCGAAAAAAGTTTCAAAACCATTTGGCTACAATTAATTGTTGCATCCAACAGTTGCAATCTAAAAATATTAACAGTTCGAATTATCAAAATGCAACTCGTAATAAGTCCCATGGCCCAAACAAGACCCACTTGCAGGGTTGTAAATGAACCGAGCTATTTGCAAGCCGTTTGAGCTAGGCTCAACTCGACTCGTTTAGTGATCGAGCCTAGCTCGAGTTTGAGTTTCATGCTTGTTTGGTAAACAAATTGAGTTCAACACTCTAAAACTCGATTTGACTCGAAAAAACTCAGCTTGATTGTATAGGCTCAGCTCGTTTATAGAGAAAGCTCAAAGATGGAACTAGCTAGGGGTTGGGTTATTGGGGCTAGGGCCACCCCCCCTATTTGGGAAACCCCATAATTTTCTCATACTTTTAAACCTTTACACATGTTGGCTCCCTACTGATTTGTATACAATTTATGACTTAATAAAAGAGTTGTTCATATTGTGGCCCCTTGGCATATGAAATTCTGATTCTGTCCTTATACTTTGGCTCGTTTAGCAAATGAATTGGACTCAGCTCGTTAAGGGCTCCACTCGTTTGTGAACAATTTCAAACTCGTTGAATCGAGCTTGAACACTAAAAAACTCAACTCGTTTGCACATGCATCCTTTAGTAGTAACTTAAAAGAGAGACACCATCCTTTTAAGTTCAATAATGTTACAATCTATAGCACACTCATAGATTAGCATGAAATCTTGATTCATTAAACCTCAGCTTTGAACCAAAGTCTTGAATGCCATTACTCTAAAGCATCTATTTAATGACTAATCTCTGTTCTTTCCCTATATGGAATATTTTTTATGAATTGTTTTGGAGCTTAAAGGTCATCGTAATCAAATGAAAATGGTTGAAGTATGTGCATTAAATTCCAATTTATGGAACTAATGAAGATTTATTGATGGGACCAACTATATTGTATTCTGTGGGTAATATGTGGACCCAAAGTGCCACACATGCATAATGTGGACCTCCACCATTTTTCGAAAGAAATCCAATAAAATAAAATAAAATATTCCTACATAAATTAACTTATCATCGAAATAATCTCAATATTTATAAAGAGAATATTTCATTTCTTACCTATATTCCAAGTTAGCTTGTACACCGCCACTAATTCCGGGGTCTTGAAATTAATGACCGGACAAACCCTATAGTGACCCCAAGGTTTGAAATGTTTGCCTCCGTGAGATTTGAACATGCAACCTCATGGATGACAAACACATATTTATTTACTTATGTACACTTGGCCAAACCCCTTGAGATTTAATGATAGAACATGAAAAAAGAAAAAAGAAAAGAAAGAAAGATAAAAATGTACAGATTCGAATATAGATGTATCTTAAACACATAGATGTACGGTGGTTCCACACGGTTCTGCACAAGTCAGACGATTTAGACACATCTGTGTTCGGATTCGTGCACGTACTTCTGTTAATGTCCGTAGCATTGCTTGATCTAAAATTGCTTGCAAAAATTCAACCAGCTGCAAGATTAATACGGTATAAATTTACACTGATCAAATATTTAGTTGCAACTGCGTAAGTAGGCTTCACTAATCAACCTTTCTATCATATATATTTTCAAACAAGATGATTGGGAAAATTTATTACTTGTTCTTAGAATAGGGCCACGTAATATTTTGAAGGCTTTCTCCACCATACGTTACTAGTGACAGTGTCTTAAGAACACTGAATAATGTGACTCACTGATAGGCCCCCTTACATGGATCCATTCTATTGTTTCTTGGGCCTACTTTGAGTCGGGTGCAACAAACCCTACTGTGACCTAATATGGAGTCTATTTCGCAAGTAAAAAAATTTATTTGTACCGTTCATATTGTTTGATTCCTCGAGTTGGACATCGGTGGCGATATGATCAAGAGTTTGATCAAACACGTTCGTCTCGAAATTCTGTCCCAAATTCATTTTAGCTCGTAAATAGTTTTAATACAACTATGTTTCGTGTTACGATCCTAATGTCCCACATCGGCTAAGTATGAAATTAGCCTTGTGCATATAAGCTCTTGGACACCCTCCCCTTGTAAGCCGATTTTCAAGGGTGAATTTTACCAAAGGGTTTGTACCATTGTGTTCAATTAGCATTAGCATATTTCTTGCAAACTCAAAAAGCTCGACAATTCAATAAATAAAATAAATGGATCAAATCACTTTTTTGGGTTCGATAGCAATGCACGCGGACAAACAAATTTGCTTTCTTCCAAATTTTTCACGTAAGCTCACTGTCTACAACCTTGTTTGATGCACAATATGACAGGAAAACGTACAAGATAAGCTATTTAAGGGTGCATTCTGGTAAACTTAAATTTTTTTCTTACATACACGTTGCTCGGGCCCCTATTAAGTACAAATTCTGCATCCGCCACTACTCTCCATAGGCCGCTCTTTTGGAGGGCGTACTGTGCAATCTATACTACTAGTTTTGACATGTACACCATCTCGGATACTCTACATCATATAAACAACACACCCCCACCACCGCCCCCTCCCCACAAAACAAAAAAAAAAACAAAAACATGAATCTTTGACCCCAAAAAATGAACACACAAAAAAAAAGAGCATACAAAAACCAATACGCTGCTCAGATTCATTCCGTCCAGATATTGAGAACACAGAAACACAAATTTGAATCTGACCGATACCTGACATGAATCTGAACTGCACATTGATTCTCTATGCCCATTTTCCTGCACTTTTTTTTTGGGAAATGCATTCAGTTCCGCAAAGTGCGTGTTGTATTCTTGTGATGAGCTTAGTTCCCCATGTATGCAGGGCCTCTCACTTGCTGTTGCTGCTGCAACTGCCATTCTCTCTCTTTCAGGTAGTGAAGATGTGGTGGTTGCTCAGCTCCAGGCTCTGTCCCGCCAGCACACCCGTGAGGGCTTGGTCTTTGGAAATTACGAAAAACCATCTCCCTTCTTTCTTTATCTCCGCTGTAAATTAAAGGAGACCCTGGATACAGACGCGGGCTCTCCAAATACACCATACGGTTAGGACACACCGGATTCCCCCACCTGTCGCAAAGATCAAACCGGGACCCATCATAGCCATAGAAGCTCCCGAGATTTTGGTTCGAGTACTGATAAAGCCACTCAGAAGAGCTCATTCCACCCACCGCTTGGTATGCAACACCCAATGGCCCGTGAGTAGCAGAGAAATTTGAGTAACTGCTTAGAGGTGGTGCACCAAGAATTCCATTTCCCTCTTTCAGGAAATTCCCATTGCTCTTGACTTCGGAAAAACTAGAGGGATTTCCAGTGAACCAAATAGCATCATCCGGAAGTAATGGAGCAGAAGGCATTGGAGTTGCATAACAAGGAGGAGAAACATACATGGAATCGATAAGAGAATCCTCAGTTTCACCAATAGAGAGACCGGTTAAAGAATCAGAAGGTATTTCTGCAATGGGGGTTAAGCCCGGTTTATAGGTGTCATTTCTACCTTTCTCCTTTTCTGTGTTTGAAGTTTCTCTGTTGAAGACCCAAGAACTGAGGGAGGGTGGCCCAGAAGGGTATGCAGGTGAGTCCTTCAATAGCGGCTCCTGCTGCTTTAATGGCTGCTTGAATCTGAAATTAGTATCGTCCAAATGGAAACTAAAATGATCGTTCTGGGTCTGGTCTTGTGCAACAACCAGTGATGTGGCACGGCGCAAGCATTCATCAGAGGGTGCTGGTTGGTCCTTCATTTTACACTCCTTTGACATTTCATCTTCTGTAGTAGAAGGACAGAGTGGTGCTGAGTTATATCTTGTAATAGGCTTAAAGATTATGACTTCTTCCTCATCTACAGCACCAGCTTTTCCATTTTTGCACAGCCGAGTTTCGTTTAATCTAATCGTGGCTTTGCCATCTTCTTCGGCAGCTTCACAGTTTTGCTTCCCGGACATTATAATTCCAAGACCTGAGTTAGACTGAAGTACTTTTGCTTCTCTCTGGTCTGCCAACTTTTCTGATTCTGTTGCGAAGAATTTTCTACCCAAATGATCGTAGAAAATTAACTTTGAACTGTCCACAATTCTCATGGCAGCATGAAATAACCGACCACCACAACATCCATCTCTACCATCGTGATGCCCAAAAACTTTCTGATCAGTCATAAAGTATAATGACGCACGTGCATTAGATAGTGGTGTGAACCCCCTCAATTCATAATCTTCCCAAAGAGCAGCAGTTTTTTCTTGACAATTGAATTCATTGACACTCTTATCAAGTCGGTTCAGAAGGCCAACAAAAGCATCAAAGAAGTAAGATATAGCCCTTCCAACTTTTTCGTGACCACCATATATTTCTAGTTTATCGAGCATTCCAACCAACCACTCTACAAACACAAGCACAGCTGGCATAAGGGGACTATGTTCCACCGAATCACTGTTACCCTTCTGACATTTCCCAGTAAGGCGACCAAGGCAAATGAATGTAGCAGTCAACGATGATTCTATCGAGATAAGTTGCTGCTGGACGTTGTTTTTCTCCATTGACTCCTTGTGGTCTGAGGTTTGAGTCAGGTTATCAATGATGAATATCAGTACAGAGACCATTTGAAGAGCTCGATAAGGACCAGTTCTGGATGAATCCATATTTTGGTAGGACTCCAATGAAGCTTTTAGTTTGGTGTCGTCTAGTGCCAACAGAGAGTCCAACTCTCTCATGGTGGATGCAAAAGTGCAAGGAAATTCCTCAAAGCTGCAATATATCACACTAGTTAGCCTACATCATTTCTCAGATAGAAACACGGTATGAAATATTTGCTTTGTAACACGAATGTATCAAGTGATAGCATTTTGACAATATTTTTCTTACAAGGATCTTCCTGAGTCCTAAAACTATTGCAGATGTTCAGGTGCCCTTAATATGATCACCCAGGCATGAGCCTCCTAGTTGTAACCATGGATAAGTGCCTCCAACATCCCCCAAAGTTTGGCAACACTATTTTATTTACGCTCACTGTTTCAGTTGTCTTGATTAGCACAGCCAATTTACAACACAGCGATTTAGTGAAAGGGAAGAGCATGCCACTACTGACTCTTGTAATGTCCTCCAAAATGCCTATTTACATGCATAATCTGTGAGTAAACTATGAGCAAAAATAATGAGCAAATAAGAACCCCTACAGATAACACCCATAAAGGCCCCAAAGAATTAAATAAGGCCCTTATTTTGTCATCCATTAAAAACTATGCAGTAGAAGGAAAATCACAAGTTCAATGTGATTAATTGATCTGTCACATCTTAAAGACACAAACTATAGCACAGGAACCCCACAAAACAGTAGGAAGGAACTCTAGGAGATTTATTTTACTTTTTCAGCTAATATAAATTCCCACAGATCAGTTGAACATTCCGTCAACAAGTGAGTTGGAGTAGGAGAATGCATGAATATAATCAGGACTAGGTAATTAGAGTAGTGCACAGGGCCTGGAAGAAAATACTGCAACCTAACTGAATCTCTAAAGAAGAATAGGAAAGGGGGTTGTGGAACCAAAAGACGAGTAAGTGCTAATACGTTGTTAAAGCCGCAGACATGAAGCAGTGTAACCACAGTCCACAGAAGGGAGAAAGGTTTATATTGCAAAATTCTACATGTATAACCCATGTCAGAAACAAAGTGGCATGTGGATATACTAGACAGTACCCAATATTGCAAGTAGTACCTGGATTCAATGAAAAAGAAACTTGTCATTCTCACAAAAAGAGGCCAGAGATCACATTTCGTGGAGGAAATGTGTTCAGTGGCTAGCGGCATATCATCATTCGCGGAACCATTGCTAGATCGTAGTTCCGTAAGTGAGGTACTTCTTTCAGAGGGATTCAAAAAGTCGAAGTGGGCTGCCTTAGACAGTGAATCCAAATGAGATGACCTGTTCTGAAAACTCACAAAGAGAGACATACTAAGATATACAAAACCATAGAACATCGAAAAAAGAAAATTCAGAAGAAACAAAAGGGTGGAAGATCATTTTTACCTTTTCAAAGAGCAAACTAAGGTTATCCCAGGCGTCAGGAAAAGGTTCTTTAATGGCTAAACTTCTTATACAATGGTACAAGGCAATGAAATCATCTCCAATATATGTTGCCAATAGTGCCAACTACACATAGAAAGTGAATATTACACGTATAAACCCAAAATCATTGTAGTGTTAATAAAAACAATCAGATCCTGAGCTGGGAAAGGAATAAATTTTGGTTACATTTTCCCGTTGAAACATCCGAACCATTTTCATGTGTTCCCATAATATTCTTTCCGTTTCCTATGTGTTGTGAATCTTGTGATTCTTGTGAAAAGTACTTTCCGAAAGTTTTACAAACGAACTGTTGATCCTTGGAGCTGAGTAGCATGACATGGAAATACATACCTGATTTTGCGGGTTACCACTATCTGGCCAAAACAATGTTGCTTTGAAGTAGTGAGTTGCTGCAACTGACCAATCATGTCTTTCAGAATCCAGCTTCTTACACAGTTCCCTATATCTAGCTAGATCCCCAAGACAAACTAAAAAGCGGTGGCATGAATATTGACATTTATCCAATTTCGTAGGGTCAACAATACACGAAGCACCGCCATCATCAGAAAACAAAGGATCTTCACATAGCCCACATTGTCTTCTCATTTTGGTGATCAGATTTTGGTAAAATTCAGTTGCTTCTGACAGAAAGGACTTGAAATGTTCTGCATGCGAATCAATGCTGATCTGCACATTAGCAGCATTTTGTGGAGTCGATGATTTCAAGCTGTCAGTAATTGCAGAAGTTAGCCTAATTCTTTTACGGAATTCATCAATGTGCTTATAGTGAAGCTTCCACAAAGAATATTCAACATCTTGATATTCCACCTCTTCTTGATCATTCAATATGATTTTTTCATAACCCAAACGAGCCTTGTGATACAAATCTTGAACTTCTGTCGGCAATAGACCTTTGGAGTGGACCAATGCCCATAACTGCTTTTCTGTGGTAATCACCTGAATGTACAACAACTTCAACAGTCATGATTGTACTTCGATGATTGGATAATAGTACAAGATGTGTCACGTAAGTGAATACTTGGATCCAATTGGATTCATGAATTTACCTCAAACAGAGGATTCTGCCTTTCCTTTGGATCTTTGATGGGAACAGGTGAATCAAGATTCATGATGAGAGCAAAAATCTTCTCACTTATGGCAAATCTTCTTGGTTTTGGAGTGCAATGTGTCTCCTTTGCAGTACAGCCATCCTAAACTGAAGAATCCATCCATCAGCAATTGGAGGGAGAAGAAAAGATAAAGGGAGGGTAACTTAAACTCTTGACCTCTGGCTAAAATGTCCTTAGTCTACCTCTAGATTAAGCTATGCACACTGCTGTCTTCTACTATTACATGATGAACAGAGAGAAATGCAACAACCCATATCAGATGAGGTACGAATCTGTCTATGAACCATTGGTATTCTTAGTATATCCACCATTGGTATTCTATCAGTTATCGCTTCGCTAGCTATTTTTGTCTCTGATAAGAACATAAACATGGTTGGTGTTGTCAGAAAATGGATTCAGATACCCAACCAAAATTGAAGGACAAAGGCTTGGTGAGATGAGTTGACATCAGCAATTTTCAGGCTTCCAGCTTATATATCACCTATATAATCTATTCAGACCCCATATAAGCTTATTCCCAAGGTTACTGACCACACTATGAGGTCTAAAGAATACATATACGAAAGTACTAGGGATTTCCCATATGCCCCTTCTTGGGTTTGTTGATTCGGCTTTGGACTGTCACTTCACTAACTATGTCGGAGACCTAGAGACTGGCATTAGGGTAACGGGTGATGTAAACCCTGGGATAAAAATACATGCCACATGCAGCCGATGTAATCAGTACACTTTTTGTTTTTGTTCTTTTCTTGATTGTTTTTGTGCATCTCAAGTGAGTGGTTTGGCCGATTTTTCAACATCCATTTCTTCTACTCAAAAGTTTTCTTAAATGAGGAGAAAGGCTTTCTCAGACAACATTGGATTTAAGCATTGTAATTCAAAAGCTTTTCCACGCATACCAAAGGCCTTTCCAATGATCTCTCTTTACTTCAATAATATCCCCAAAACAGTATACCCAATTATAAAGGAAACCGAACACAAAAGGTAAATTCTGAGAAATTAACTAAACCGAAGATGATAACCAGCATGATAATTTTTTTTTTTTTTTTAATAACCGGATGTCTGGGCCAGCTAGCTGTTTACAAGGTGTAAACACTAGCGCACCCCGACTAATTCCGGGGCCTGAATTAGCATGATCGTTACCCTTACTTGCAAATTCATAACCATCCAGCACCATTGACACCCGAAAAGCTTCTAAACATGGAGAATTCAGTCAATCAAAATTTAACCAAAAGTCATCTATCATATACAATATTTAAAGTTGACCTGATAATTATTTAAAATAATGAAAAAAGGTAGCCGAAGAGAAATTCACCTACTAATTCAGAGGCATGCCACTGTTGTGAGCAAAGAAGTCAGTTGAAGAATCATAAAACTGCAAACTTGAGTAATTAATACACCAAAAGGTCCAAAATTAAAAGCATCAAAGTAGAACAACTATGATCCACCAGAGCACCATCAGGAGAAAAAAAATTATATTCAAGCGGAGATAATATAGAATTAAGGAAAGAATATTACCTGCATAAGACCATCCAAAGAGAGAGAGAATTAACAAGAGCTCAACAAAGGAGCTGCTAAGACTTTGAAGGGTTGTTTTTCTTGGTCAATAAAATCTAAATTTACCCCCAGAAAAAACACAGTAGACTTTAAAGGGTTTTTAACAGTTCAGGAAAATAGCCAAGAACAGAGAGAGAGAGAGAGAGAGAGAGAGAGAGTAGAGAGAGAGAGAGCGCGCGGAGAAGTTGAAGTTGGAAGAAAATGAGCTTCCTTTGGCCACTTGTGATGCTCTGTTGTGAAGCAGACAAAGTGAAAGGTGGGCTGGTGGGACCCAGGGACTTGATGAGGCAGATGAAATTCCTATCTTGCCCTTCTTTAATCTTTTTGCCATCTCTTGAGCTGGGTTTGTGCTTTATTGGCCTGAGAAGCCATAATGATGATCTGGTTTAGTTCCATTGTGTAGGCTTCCCTGGGTAGATTATTGAAGGCAAATGCTAACCTTCTTTGAATATAGAGGATTAATAATAGGATGTATGAGAGTTTGAACGCATCTCGACTAATTCTAAGGTTCTGAAATTAAAAATCGGACAAATTCTAAATTTTGACTTCAAAATTTGAAATGTTTGGCTTTCGTGTATGTTAGACAGAAGATATATACAATCATAAAATATATCTTATTCACCCAAAAAAATATATACGATCATAAAATTAGAGAACTTATTTTCTAAACAAATGTAATAAGATATGTGGTAATAGTCACCAGACTAATTGCTAAGATTTTTGAAAAAACAAACGTATCGAGTCATTAAAATAAAACCTTTATAGAGACATACAATTTATTTCACCATGAGAATCCAATTTTCTTTGGACAAACTAATAATAGAAAATTTTCTTCTTTTCAAAAAATAAAACCAAATTGATAGGCTTTAGAAAGGGTTTATTAAAAAAAAGAAAAGAAAAGGGTTTATTAAAGTGGCTTATCATCATAGATTATCCATAATCACTTTATCTCGACCAGACTAGACTAGGAGGATCCCTTGTAATCCCAGTTAACGGATAGAAGGGACTAATCTTTTATTTTTATTTTCCGGTGCTTATTATAAATAGAAGGGATTCACTGTTTGTTTGGGATATAATATTCTAAATTTCCACTGTCATTATTGCTGGTATTCACTTCGTTTATGCTTAGGGGGCAAGCTAATAACGTGTCTTGTGCATTTACTTGAGGTTGACAACCTTGAGCACCAGGAAAGTTCCGGAATTCTGCCGAGCGACTCATTCGGTTGTTCTTTTCAGCACTGACGGTTCAGATCGAATCTGAGCGCATATAAATCACATACAAATCTGAACTGTTTATTAATTGGTTAAGATCCGAGCCGTCGATTGCCGAGATAAGCGGCCAAATGAACCCCTCTGCACCGCTCTACATAAAGATGTTTGACAGCATCTCCCATGATGATTTTCTTTTTTCCTTTACAAACATCAAATTGGTGGGTTTTTCTTTCAGTATTATTAGAAGAAATCATAATGCCTGGACTCCTACCCAACCCATCCACACAATCTTAATTTTCTTTTCGTATGATTTGAACCCACAATCACATGTATTTTAAATAGATAGAACTACGTACCTGTTGGGCCAAATGTCCCGGTTCTAAGTTGGCGTGATTGCTAACGGGGTGTTTTTCCAACAATTTAAGGGTTAAAAAAGTCACTAAATTCTGATTGGTCCTAGATTAGGACACTTCCAAAGTGGTTGTGTTGAATATACATGATCCGCCCCCGGTAAATGACCAAATATTAGGGTCCCATTAGGCACTAGTACGTACTGTACAAATTAAGCCATTGATTATGGAGTAGGTAGATCATGGCCGTCGAATTCGCTCAGATGATTCTGAAGAGTAAGCAACCCGGTCGAGCAATTAATAGTCCAAAAAAAGAAAAATCATATGTTGGACACATAAGTCAATGAAATGGTAGTTGCTAGGTTAATGATTTGGTCCAATTCAAAGCCCCATTTATTGCTTCATGACTCATATAATCCAACAATGCCTTGTATGATCCACGAGCGGATCGGTGGGTTCCAAAATTTCGGCAATTAAAGTTTGGCAAATTTTTATTCTATTGTTGTTTGTTTTGTTTTTTTTTTTTTGTTTTATTCAAAGGTTGGGAGGGGATCGGAGACCAGAGTTGCAATTCTCCTCAGAGAAGAGAGGCTCCCAACTACTATAGCATGTTCAGCCAGTGAGCCAGTACCCCAATTGAAAGAGTTAAGTTCACTGGGGCGTTCTTGTTAGGAGTGCAAACAACCTTCAACAGCGAAAACGATATTTCAAGGACTTGTGGTGTAATTTCCACATAGGACCTGACCTATTTTACACTATAGTTATGTAATTAGGTTAACTTGTTTTTTAGAGAAAAAACAGAGAGATGAGAGAAAACGCAGGTCTCAGAGAGATTGCGAGAAGACTTGTACTCTTGATTCGATTTCATAGTGGACTGGTGTAGCTTCTGTGGTTTTTCCTCGCGTTGAGGTTTTTTACGTATATCTTGTGTTCTTTTTTTTTTTTTTTCCGTTACGCACTATTATATCTATCTACTTGCGATTTCTGTGATCCTAGTTTTCAAGATCCGTAGGGCATTATGAGTTGAACAAGGAATTCAATTCCTAACAACTGGTATCAGAGCCGCAGGTTGCGGTAGGGTTTTGTTCGACAAATTAGGGTTTAATCTTGTTCGGGCAGCCTAGGGTTTCCGTGGGAGCTATGGGTTCTGAAGAAGGCAGTCAGAAGATAGCAAAGTTTGACGGGTCAGACTTCGCGTACTGGAAGACGCAGATAGAGGACTATCTGTATCAAAAGGATCTTTACCGTCCGTTGGAGGGTAAAGCGAAAGGAAAGAGGGCTGAAGAAAAAGATGCGGATTAGAATGTTCTTGACAGAAAGGCGTTAGGAGTTATTCGCCTTTCCTTTTCTAAGGCAGTCACCCACAACATATTGAAGGAGAAAACGACGGAGGATCTTATGGAAGCGCTATCTAAGATGTACAAACAACCGTCTGCTGTGAATAAGGTACATCTTATGAAAAAAAATTTCAACCTGTCTATGGCAGAACGGGTTTCCTTTATGTCACACCTCAGTGAGTTCAATACGATTGTTGATCAACTTATGTCTGTTGATATCGAATTTGATGATGAGGTTCAAGCGTTGTTGATTCTGTCTCAGTTGCCAGAGACCTGGTAGGGTACGGTTACTGCAGTAAGTAATTCGGCTGGGAAAGAAAAGTTGAAATTGAGTGAGGTTGTTAGTTTAATTTTGACCGAGGAGGTCAGAAGAAATTCGATTGATTGTTCAGGTTCAGGTTTAAGCACTTCGGGTTCAGCCTTAAGTTTTCAGCAACAGAGGGGTAGCCAGAGTAAGGGTGGTCAGAATCAGAACAGAAACAGGTCGAAGTCAAAGGTTGGCAAGGGAAATCAGGGTAAATCTTAGGCTTTTCAAGTTCGGCCCATTAAAGGTGAATGTTGGAATTGTGGTCAGACAGGCCATATGTCATCAACTTGCAAAGCACCAAAGAAGAATAAGGATGAGCAGGAGGCTCATGTTATGCACGATGCACTTATTCTTGCTCTGAATAGTGACACCGATTCATGGGTTATTGATTCGAGGGCCAAATTTCACGCCACTGCTAATAGGGAGGTTTTGCAGAACTATGTAGCAGGGGATTTTGGGAAAGTATACTTGGGTGACGATCAGCCGTGTACTATTGTGGGAAGAGGTGATGTTCAGATTACTATGCGGGGGTTCAAATGGTGTCTGAAAGATGTCAAACATGTTCCGAATTTGAAGAGGAATCTTGTTTCGGTTGGGCAGCTTGCAGCAACGGGTTATACATCGACATTCACAGGGGACATGTGGAAGGTCTCCAGCGGTACCATGGTGGTGGCTAAAAGGAGGAAAATTGCTTCACTTTACTTGACTTCACATGGTAGTGACACACTTGCAGTTGCAGACAGCAAGAAAGATTCAGATCTGTGGCACAATAGGCTGGGACATATGAGTGAGAAAGGAATGAAGGTTTTGCAGGCTAATGGGAAGCTACCAGAGTTAGAGTCAGTGGATATTGACATCTGTGAGGATTGCATCTTCGGCAAACAGAAACGGGTTAGCTTTCAGAAAGGCGGCAGGCCTCCTAGGGCTCAGAAATTAGAACTTGTCCATACAGATGTTTGGGGTCTAGCTACTGTGCGTTCTTTTGGCGGTTCTTACTACTACGTTACTTTTGTTGACGATCACTCGAGGAAGGTATGAGTATTCTTCATGAAGCATAAGTCAGAGGTCTTTGAGGTCTTCAAGAAGTGGAAAGCCATGGTTGAGAATGAAACAAATTTGAAAGTGAAGCGGTTGAGGTCTGATAATGACGGAGAGTATGAGTTGGGTGTGTTCAAGAAAGCCTACGCTCTTTACGGGATTCGTTTAGAGAGGACACCCCCAGGGACTCCGCAGCATAATGGCATCGCAGAAAGGATGAACAGGACTTTGACTGAGCGTGCGAGGAGCATGCGGATACACGTAGGTTTGCCTAAGGAGTTTTGGGCAAATGCAGTTAGCACAACAGCATATTTGATCAATCATGGGCCATCAGTTCCATTGAACTTTGGGATACCGGAAGAGGTTTGGAGTGGAAAAGAGGTAACTCTTTCACATTTACGGATTTTTGGTTGTGTGTATTATGTGCATATCAGCGATAAGGAAAAGGATAAGCTTGATCCCAAATCGCAGAAGTGTACGTTCATTGGGTATGGCAAAAATGAATTTGGTTATCGATTTTTTTATTATAAAAACAGGAAGATAATCAAAAGCAGGGATGTTGTATTTAATGAAAGGGTAATGTACAAAGATAGGGACAACAAAAAGAACAGTGAGAGTGGCTCTACAGATGGGGACACTTCAAAGTACTTTGGGTTAGAGGATCTTTCAGATGACAGAAGGGTTTAGCCAAGTTCCAATAGAACAGATGGGGCAGTTTCAGACGAGGCAGTTCCAGAGACAGAGTTTAGCTCACCGGTCAGAGATTTGAGGAGGTCAACCAGGGTACTCAAACCTAATCCCAAGTACCTTTCGTCATTAGATTACTTGCTTTTAACAGACAGTGGAGAACCAGAGTGCTATGATGAAGCTTTGCAGGTTAGTGAGTCAGCCAAGTGGGAGCATGCGATGCAGGATGAGATGGATTCTCGTTACTCCAACGAAACTTGGGATTTGGCTACTCTTCCCGCAAGAAAGAAGGCTTTGCACAATAAATGAGTTTTTCGGATTAAGCAAGAAAGTGATGGTAAGAAGAGGTATAAGGCTAGATTGGTAGTAAAGGGCTTTCAACAGAAGCAGGGGATCGATTATACAGAGATATTTTCCCCAATTATGAAGTACATCACTATCAGAGTGGTGTTGAATTTAGTTGCTGCTGAAAATCTTTTTCTTGAGCAGTTAGATGTGAAAACTGCATTTCTTCATGGTGACTTAAATGAAGAAATCTATATAAAGCAACCTGTTGGCTTCATTGAGAAAGGAAAAGAAGAGATGGTGTGTAGACTCAAGAAGAGTCTATATTGTTTGAAACAGGCTCCCAGACAGTGGTATAGAAAGTTTGATGGTTTTATGCAACGCAACGGCTACAAGAGATGCAATGCAGATCACTGTTGTTACTTCAAGAGGTTTGAATCCAGTTACATTGTTTTATTGCTTTATGTCAACGATATGCTTGTAGCAGGATCCTGTGTTAGGGAGATAAACAGTTTGAAGCAACAGTTAGCAACAGAGTTTGCTATGAAGGATTTGGGTGCAACAAAGCAAATACTTAGGATGAGAATCAGCTGGGATAGGGCTCAGAGGATCTTGCGATTGAGTCAGGCTGAGTATATTGAACATGTTCTGGAAAGGTTCAATATGCAGAGTGCTAAGGCAGTTAGCACGCCCTTGGGAAGTCACTTCAAACTTTCTCAGGGTCAATCACCCAAAACAGATGCAGAGAAGGAATACATGGCCAAGGTTCCTTATGCCTCGGTCATCGGTAGCCTGATGTATGCGATGGTGTGCACGAGACCAGATATTGCCCATGCAGTGCGAGTTGTAAGCAGGTTTGCTAGCAATCCAGGGAAACAACATTGGGAAGCAGTCAAATGGATCTTGCGTTACTTGAGAGGTACCACTGATTTGCCACTTTGTTTTGGGAGAGGGAAATTGACAATACAGGGATATGTGGATGCAGAGTTTGCCGGTGATCAGGATACGCGGCGAAGCACCACGGGGTATGTTTATATTGTTGGTTCAATAGCGGTGAGCTGGGTTTCACGTCTGCAGAAAATAGTGACATTATCCACGACAGAAACTGAGTTTGTGGTCGTTACTGAAGCTGCAAAGAAGATGGTTTGGTTAAACAGTTTTTTGGAGGAGTTGGATTTGAAGCAAGAGAACTGTGTTCTTTTCAGTAACAACCAGAGTGCTATACACCTTGCCAAAAATCCAGTGTTCCACGCTAGGACGAAGCACATCGATTTGAGGTACCATTTCATTCGTTCGCTTTTGGAGAATGGGGATTTGTTATTAGAAAAGATTTTGGGAAACAAAAATCCAGCAGATATGTTGACCAAGCCTGTTATTGTTGAGAAACTGAACACTACAAGAAAAATTCAATTGGGTGACGAATGAAAATCGTCATAAATTGCATGTTTTTCGTCGTCACAAATAATATAGGTGACGAAAAAAAATTTGTCGACTAAAGGTTGTCGAGAATTCCTACCTGGTGACGAAATCTATTTTTCGTCACCTATAGTGTCTTTTGATGACGAAATATTTCGTCACCAAAAAGTGAATAATTGGTGACGAAATTTTTTTCCTCGCTTATTGTGCTTTTGACTACGAAAAAATTCGTCACCGATAGATCACATCGGTGACAAAAAATTTCGTCACCAATATAAGAAATCGGTGACGAAATTTTTCGTTGCAAAAGATGTTTTCATATGCAAAAAGAAATCCTTCTTTCTTGCGCTTGCTGGGTTTCGAACCCGAGTCCTTTGAGTTTTTCGCACAAGCTCCGACCAACTGCTCTATACACATTTTTTAGTAAATATTTGAAATATCTAATATATAACACATATGTTTAACAGTAAAATATATTTCGAATGTAATTTTGAACCTTTAAACATTAAAATTAGCAATTTTGATAAACATGAAAGTTGTAGGCAATTGAGTTATTGTTCAAACCCAATTTGAATTATCTCAATCGGAGATTTTAATAAAGAGTTATGTCCGAAATACATTTAGTGATAAAGCGCAATTCATAAATTTCGTGGCTGAAAGAGTTAAAATGGTGACGAAATTATTTTTCGTCACCAAAGTTAAGCATTTGGTGACGAAAAAAAATATTTCGTCACTAAATTGCTCTCATTTAGCGATAAAATATATTTGTTGTCACCAAATGATTATCTTTGGCGATGAAAAATAATTTTGTCACCTTTTTAAGCTTTCGGCGACGAAAAATATATTTTGTCACCAAATGGGTACCTTTCGCGACAAATATTTTTTTCGTCACTAAACATGTATAATTGGTGACGAAATTATTTCGTCATGAAAGTTGTTGAAACAGTGACGAATTTATTTTTTCGTCACCAAATAAACTCATTTAGTGACGAAATTAAATTTCGTCGCCACTTTTTTGTCACCAATTTTCATTTTTCTTGTAGTGGAAGTTGTATTCAACTTCAGTTGGCCTTCATGTTTGAAAAAGATGATGGGGCTGGAGCCACACCAAGAGGGGTCAGATGACTACGTCTGCGTTGATTGAGATTTGGTTTCAGTTGTTTGTTTGCTGATGCTTCGGTTATCTTCAAGTGGGAGATTGTTAAGAGTGCAGACAACCTTCAGCAACGAAAACGATATTTCAAAGACTTGTGGTGTAATTTCCACATAGGACCTGACCTATTTTACACTGTAGTTATGTAATTAGGTTTGTTTTTTAGAGAAAAAACAGAGAGAGATGAGAGAAAACGCAGGTCTCAAAGAGATTGTGAGAAGACTTGTACTCTTGATTCGATTTCATAGTTGACTGGTGTGGCTCCCGTGGTTTTTCCTCGCGTTGAGGTTTTCCATATATATCTTGCGTTCTTTGTTTTTTTTTTCCGTTACGCACTATTATATCTGTCTGCTTGCGATTTCTGTGATCCTAGTTTTCAAAATCCGTAGGGCGTTGTGAGTTGAACAATGAGTTCAATTCCTAACAGTTCTTTTGGAGTAACCCCTACCCATGGGAGGGTAATCCGTCACCACAGCCCCACCAAGCTGGACAGATGGTGCTCAATACTCAACATCTGGTTCACGAGAACCTTTTGGATTTTTTGTACTGTGTCGTTATGAATACATGTTCCCGTCTCCTAGAAAAAGAAAACCAAAAACGTTACCAGTGACTGTGATCATACGGCAATTGAGAGAAAGAGTGCACCAATTTAGGCATGGGGCAGCCTCGTCGTAGTATCCTTGTCATGACAATTGCCATTTTGACACATTCAAAAAAATTTAGAAAAAATAGGAGATATTTTGAAGTTTGAGATAACTATTTTTATTTTTATTTTGGGTGAAATGGGATATAAATAATTATTTTGTGAAGCCAGGTGTCATGTTTGCTTCATTGCTTCGCACATCTGGTCCATGCCCAGAAATGCGTAGTTTAAAATTGACATGGTATCAAGTGGAGTGGGGGGGGGGGGGTGTTGATGTGCTGTGCCGGCCCAAACGGCGTCTTCCCGAGCCCGAAAATTTGATCCGAAAAGTTCACTTGAAAGATTTCGTCGCATATTATGGTCTTGCAAAAAATCAAGTTGATCGAAAATCGATAACATAGTGAATGAATCATCTGTTTATAGTATTGTCATCAATGTCAAAAGTACTATTTACCCCAAAAAAATGTCAAAAGTACTAAGGCCAATAAGTCAAAAAGAGTGATTTGTTCACTAGGTTATCGATGTTCGGTCAACTTGATTTTTTGCAGGGCTATAGTACACAACGAGATTCGGATTAAAAAAAGAAGAAGAGATGGTGCACAATGAAATCTTTCAACTGAACGTTTCAGATCAAGTTTTTGGACTCTAAAAGACGCCGTTTTGCCCCGGCACACAGCAGCCCCCCAATTCAATGACACTGACACAGATGATTTGCGCTTGCTAAGTAATTGTAAAGGCGCTTGGGTTTTGTTTATTACTTTCACGGTCATGAGCTCATTGTGCATGGGTGGTTGATTCAGGTTTGCAGAAAATTATACAGTGACGTCCCATTAGGTATTGTGGTGGAGAAATCGAATTCGTTGATCTGGATGGTCAATAGTAGAAAATGACAATTCAATAGCTGTTCAAAAGGTGTTGCATCTTGTCTTCAGGTACGAACAATCTAGCACTATTCACATGACAAAACAAAAGGTTATTCTATAATCATAAAATAATAATGGAATTCCCAGCTGTCTCTCTTTAGATCCGCTCCTGTCAACAACATCGAGCATCAATTATTATACAATATTCGCATTATGTATTGCATTTTGGATATGTGTCACAAACACAATGGTTGAATGATGAGCTCCATATTTGAAAATCGATCCATTATCCATTTATTGGAATCAGACGGGACAATGTGAAACACATTATATTCAAAATGTGATCACCCAAGAATTACAGAGGAGTGCACTTCCTAGCATGTTCCTATCAAGGAGGAGATATTTTCAGGTTCAGATATGTACGTAACTAATTAATATGTTTTTCGGATGCCACGTGTAATGCTTGATTGACTCAACTCGTTGATGCCCAAATTTATTTGGATACATGTCACTAACCCCTCCCCCACAGGTCTTGACTTTGAGCCGACTTAAGACCAGATGGTTATTGGGTGAACAAAACTTAAGTCGGATTGTGATGGCCTGATGTCCACTTGCATATTGATGGTGTTCTGGATACAGGGGTCTCACGACGTGGTGAGGGACAAATCTTTTCTCCTCTATGGTCACGCCCAAAATGAATCAACTACGTTTGTCGTCCCAGCCAACCTTTTGAGTAGCAAAAAAGAAAAAGAAAAAAGAAAGAAACTAAATAGTAATTAGTCCTGCTCTTTCGGTTGTTTGTAGCACTATGCATGATGTTATGTGCATATTAACTAAACTTGAAACACAAATTAAATGTAATCACACTAGTTGAGGTCCTTGGAGAGAAGTCAATAGTGAGGATTAAGGAGCAATGAATCCTATTATCCTATTCGGATAAAAAAAAAAAAAAAAATCCTATTATCCTATTGGCAATTAAAAATTTGTTTGTTAGCGAAAAACTTTATCAAATCTCTTCATATCTTATGTAATGATGACAATGACAATCTATCTTTCCTCATGAAATTATAAAATGAAACCCTTTTTTCAACTTGCAATTAATAAAGCGAAAAACTGATAGTAAAATACAATTAATAAAGTGAGAAATATTTGACCCAAAATGCTCGTTCATCAAACCAATCATTGAGGAGTGCTAGATTCTTTTTTTTTTCCTGTGTTTGTTTGTTGCTAATAAAAATAAGCAACAATTTATGCCATTTTAGCATCTTGTTCACACTAAGTAACAAATTTTTGGCATTTTAGTTTGTTGTTAAACTAAGTAACAACTAATTGGTTAGAGGAAATAACTCGACATTTTTCAACAATTTTTCACTCGTATACCTATCTTCAACTTATTGTTAATGAAAGCAACTTGATATTTTTCTACAACTTATTCGTTAATGCAAACAACTAACAATTTGTCAATAACAAAATCTCCTCAACTTATTCCCTTCCGAAAATACCCCTAAGGAATCGTTTGCCAATGAACTCTTAGCTCAGTTGGCACCACCCACCACCTTCTTGAATGGAGGCCCATGAGGGGCAGTTGGGGTTTAGAGCTATAGACAACTTCTGATCCTTCTATGAACTAACTTGCTAACTCTCGCTAACCTCCACTAATGTATACAGTGTGACCCCCAAAAAAAAAAAAAAACACTAAGGAATCGGTTAATGCAAAACGCACAATAACACGTCTATTATATCTACCACATTTGACATGTGCGAGCGCGCACACACAGACATATATATTGTATTGGGACAATTAGACTAATGGTTCAGAACTATGGACATCCTCTAATCCCCGTGGACTAACTCGCTAACTCTCGCTGATGTATATATACGTGTGACCCAAGAAAACTAAGGAATCGGTTAGTGCAAAAAACACAATAACACAGGCCTATTATATCTACCACATTTGACGTGTATACTGTATTGGGACAATTAGACTAATGACTCTGCTTTTTCTAAATAGTATTGTGCCAATTCAAAGATATTGATCAAGAAGATCCTGCCCCTAATTGATAAAGTAAGAAGCCATTGAAATGGCAAATATCGTTTCTTCTTTCTGCCTTTTGGGCTACAATTGAAGCCCAAAGGACTGGACATGCAGCTATTAAAGCAAGTCAGTGCTGGTCTTAAATTAGGCTTACATTGGAGGCCCAAATGGGATACTTTTTTGGGCTAATTTCTTTGTGCTGAGTCTTTTTGTTTAAATGCAAAGTACGAGATGCATCACCTCATAGCTCTTTGTACAATGAGATCATTTGCTAGGTTAAGCTAGATCTTTTGACACGGTTTAACATTCCAATTATAGTTATTGACCTGTACAAGTTAAACAAGTACACGAGACCCATCCGTTCCCTGGGATAACATCATCTACAGTACGGTTTTACACTCCAATTAGAGATATCGTCACCGCAATAAATTAAGGACTGCACACGCGATGACCCGATCTTTTTACACGGTTTCACGTCCAATTAAAGACGTTATTCACATATAAAGGGGCAAGTCACAGCACACGAGGGTCTTGCGATAACTAAATAAGATCTTTTAACACGGTTCCACCTTCCAATTCGAGTTGTTTGACAGTTATAGATTAGCTATACGAAATTCACAGTTTCACACAGCCATCCAATCATCAAAACACTATAGAAAAACTAGGAGAAATAAACGGGAAGTGGTTTCAAAAATAGCTCCAAACCACAACCATAAATCTTTCACTAAAAACTCACCACCACCCATCTCCTCTTTTTCTATATTCATCTCCCCCCTTCTATCCCTCCTCCGTCCCTTAACTGGAGGGGCATATAGCAACGAAGCCAAAAACACTTCTTCTTCTCTCTCCCTCTCTCTCCCCTTCTCTCCCTCCAGAATCCTTTGCTTTCACCCCCCTCCGACATGGCTCTCGTCCGGGGTGGTTTGTTCCTCCTCCTCCTGTCCTTGGCCGCGGTGGCCGAGTCCTCGTTCTCCTTCAACGAGGCAAGCTTGGAAAGCGCTGCGCATTTCGACATTGACGCGTTGCGGTCTCGTCACGTCTCCACGTGCAATGGACAAGTCGGCGACTGTATCGACGTGGAAGAAGAGATGATGATGGGTTCTGAGGGAGCCCGTCGTGTTCTTGCTCGCCAGAGGTATTTTGGTTGTGGCCCTAAGAATGGAACCTTGCTTTCTATTATTTTGGTGATGTGTAAAGTAAGAACTTCATGCATGAAAGATTACGGTTTAACTAACCATCGCCCATCAAGCATGAACTTAGGCTATACAACTCATTCATGCAAGAAACTAATAACAAACAACATGTGTTCGGTGACTTTCATGATGAGGCTATTATACAACGGTTACAATATTAAAACTTAATGTTGTTAATTAAAATTTCATATATTTATATCCTTCATTTTATTTTTGGTAAAATAATATCATCCATACTTGAAAGTTTTGCTTTACCCTGTAATTTGAGCAAGCTGTTTGATGGACTCTATTGTGGGACCCTCTTAAAGAATGAATTAGGAACTGCGTTTAGAATGTGCATATAAAAGTTTAGGACGAGGCCACCCCTGACTGAGTTTTTTGGAGCCGTCCTTGCCTATGTGCCTCACATATTTCACTATTTATCAATTATGATTTTTATTATATTTCAAATAACAATTTGGTTAATGTTACAATTTTTTTTATCTACCAGGTATATCAGCTACGGTGCGCTTAGGGCAAACAATGTCCCATGCACCAAACGTGGCCGGTCCTACTACAACTGCAACACGAGGGGAAGGGCTAACCCTTACTCCCGTGGCTGCAGTCGCATCACAAGGTGTGCTAGGGGCTAAGTGATCGAGATGATATCAAAAAAAAAAAAAAATGTCCCAAAAAGAAGAAGAAGAAGATTACAAGAGAGAAAGAACAAGCCATCATCAAGTGAATTCAATCTTATCAGTCGTTTTTATCATTATTGAAGTTGATGAAAATCAAAACTTCCATGTAATTTCTTTCTTTTTTTTCTCCACTCGATCATTGTGTCACAATGTTGGTTTCACATTTATTTGGGCATAATATGAGATACTTAATTAATTATTATATTATATGTCTGGTGGGTACGATAATGTAGACTACTAAGAAGTGTGACTCATGATTTGGCCGAGCATGGGGGGCTTCTCTCTCCTTGTGTTTTTAAAAATCTCTCCTTCTTGCTGCTTTTATTTGTCTCCCATGGAGATAATACAAAGCTAATAATTGACTTGTTTTCAATAATTTCTTAATTTGGTTTTGTATTTCTGGTTTTAATTGTTTGCCTAGCTGCTGTGTTGTATTAATTAGACTCATCAAATCATTCATTATCTTCTCTTGTTCATGTTAAAAGAAACGGACTTGGGGTCCTATAGTGTAGGTATAGTGCATGAGTCGTCCGTCTCAGCAATTAATGGTCTAGATTTTATCACGACTCTTGTAGATTTGAGACGTCCACTATCAAGATGAAATCTAAACCGAGATGACTCAGATTGTACATTATACCCTTGCACTGCACTACGTGGACCTAGGGGTGCTCAAGAAAATCTCTCGAACAGTAAAACCAGACCAATCAGGGCCGAACAGTCTTATTTGGTCCGGTTTTGCGATTAATTAGTTAGGTTATGGTTCCAAAAAAATAAGTACTTTTAATTTTTGTTCTGTTACTGGTTCTCAATTAAAGAATTGTGGTTAGAACCGAACCGGACCGTTTAGAACTAATATATATAAAAATACTTATATGTGTGTAATTAAATATGTATTTGAATTTGGTAGGTTAATCTTTTCATGATAAAGTTAATTTATTTACAGATGAAATCTTATTCGTTAGGAAAGTTTTTAATAAAATTTCTATTTTTATTTTACCTACGAGTTATTTGGTGCATATATTGGTTAAGTTTTGATTCTCAATTTTCTAGAACTGTTTGAAATGGTTCGATTACTGATTTTATAGAAAATCGGACCAATTCAGACCGTGCGCACCCCTACATGGACCCGTGCTGCAAGAAACATTTATAGTTGCTAATAATGTCACCTTTAATTATGTCGTAATATTTTGAATGAAACAGCTTAAAATTTATGATAAGAGGACTTTAACACCATATTTTAGTCTTGACATTTGTAAAATACTCCCTCCGTCCCTATTCTTTAAGTCTCAATAGTTTCTTTTTTTTTTTGTCTCAAAAAGATTATCCCATATGGAAATTAAATGGGTAATAGATAAAAAATTTCCTCTTTTACGCTTTCATTTTTTTAATTAATAGTACTAAAAAAATGCAATGATCGATTGTGTTCCCTTAATAGTTAAAATCTCCAAAATGGACTAAAGAATTGGGACGGATGAAGCAAATAAAAAAGAGAGACAAATCACTTCATCATGGGTAAGAGTGCGATTTGCAATTTATCAAGTAGGAAAAATTATTCTATATCCTTGAGGCATCGCGCCTGTGCCCCAGGCAATTGTTGTAGGGTCCATAAGAAATTTATGGTCCACAATGTGTGGTGAGGAATTTTTTTTTTGGGATCCAAAAGAAAGCGTATGATCAACCAACCACACAATGTGTGGTGGATGACTTGAAGGCATTTTTCAATGATAAAAAAAAAAAGTGTGGTGTATAATAACGCACCATGTGACGATACTCTTAAGATGCAAAATAATTTTGCGTCCGGTAAGATCATCAATCATCCGTGCGTGACATGAATTGAACCTTGTGTGCCCGTTGGTACCCATCTGTAGAGGTTTGGGCGGTGCAAGTACAGCTTTTTCGAAAAGGAGAAAATGACATAGAACTTGTGAAACAGAAGAGGTCGTGAGAACCTAGGAAAGATGATACAGACTTGACATTGATGAGGCAACGTTAAACCTCTACATACATAAAACAGAGTATCCGACAGACATCTCACCACAGACCATTCAAACCTGCACAACACATTGACCCATTATCAGGTCTTGTAACGTTAACCTGTCAATGCAGGCTCCATGGAAAAAAAGAGCTCCATTCTTGTTTAAAATCCTGCACTCGAAATCTCGAATCCTATGCTAAATTACGATGCACCCTCCATACTCATTTTTAGGGCTCTATCTCCGAAGAAAAATGGATAATGTGTGGTTCATCGAATGAGCTACGCACATCTCGATTAGTAGAATTGGATTTTTTTTTTTTTTTGAGCTTGTTTCAATTTCGATAAGAAACCTCTTGTCAAGAAGGATGGTTTTTCGATCTCGTTTATTTTAACCAAAAATTTATGAGAATAATTTTGCTCTTCCCTTTTTGTAAATGCACTTTTAAAGTTGTCTTTTGGTGTTTCAAATTACACAGAACAAAAATATTGGAAGATGAAATTCCGACTACACTTACACAAAAAAAAAAATGGAGTAGTCCAAAAATTATTTCGCAAAATTAAAAAAGCACTAAACTAAGCTAATTAAGTTTCTCTTAATTTTTAGTACTTTTTCGAATACTTTCTGGTTGAATGTGAACTATCCATTATTTATTTTTATGGTGTTTAAAATACAGTACATAATACAATTTTGATAATACATGCACCACAAAATAAATTTTGAAATGTGATTATCAAAAAGTAGAGTGTTAAATAAATTGCCTTTATTGATAGAAACAAGCAAAAACTATTGGCCATGAATCTCGTGGACCTTTATCGAAACACCTACTTCTCCCTGAAAAGAAAGAAAAATAGCTAGGGATGTCTGCCACAAGTGATACAGTCTTGTTGGCAACTCGTATTAAAGTTAATTTAACCAGTTTTGCTGAAACCAAGGATTTAAAAATACCGACGAAAGGGATAATCACATGACGATACCGTCACACCCCAATATACCAATGAGAGGGATAATCACATTCGTATCATGCAGTTCCCATCATATATGTATCGGTCCCTTACCGATTCACAGACCAATTCTTGGCTGTTACCCCTGATGCAAGGGATAACACTCGACCCTTGCGGGTGACGCTTTGGCGCTAAATTTTTTTCTTCTTCTCAAAGTTGATTTTCTTAAAAATTAATTAACAACTATGCCAACCGATTCCAATTACGAATCACCCCAATTGTCACCGTCATGTATTCCGATACCGTTATTTAACACTACAACATTAGTACATTCTACTGTCACCGAAACACACATTTCAAAGCAATAAGTAAAAACCTACGTAGTAGTAGCCCATAAGAGCACAAAACACAGATACCCATAACTACGAATCCAATGTAGAGATCAATGTGGGCATATGGTTTGGGGTTCAAAGGCAAAGGGCCCAACTGTGAATAGTTCATATGGGGACAGTACTGCTGGGTCGTCACGAGCTGAGAGAGGGCTCAGTTCAGGGGCTTGGGCAGGCGGCTGCGGCAGCTTCTGAGGCATCAAGATGGCACCCTGCATCCCGTAGTGGAGATCTGTGGGCTTGTTGCAGGTAGCCATTGGGGAGGAGGACAGGAAGACCTTGCACTTGTGGGAACCAAATGTGGTGATGCTGTTTGGGGCCATCATGTAGAAGTAGCCATTCTTGTCTGTCTTGGCCTCTTGGACTAGTGGCCTCTTTGTGTTGTTGCACTCGAGTTTCACAGAAGCATCTGCAAGCAACATCACCCAAAATCAAATGCCACCCACAGAGAGAGAGAGAGAGAGAGAGAGAGAGAGAGAGAGAGAGAATACATACAAAAAACCGATTAGCAAAAACTACATATACTAAGTTCTGTTTGTTTCAATGTAAAATGTTTTTTCAAAAAAAATTTTAAAATTTTTATTTTTCGATATTTGGTTAGCATATAAAAAATAATTTTCAAAACAATGACAGAATGCTGATTTAGAAATATTTTTTACTCTCTCTCCTCTTCTCTCTCGTTTTGAATCAAATATGATTTGGGAGAAGAAGAGAACGGAACACGTGGTTTTGGGAAATGTTAGGACCATGGACGTTAAATGGAAAAATGACTTACGACCAAGATCAGAGGAAAACAATTTCACCCCGCAAAATGTTTTTCTTTGAAAATATTTTTCTCCTTTTTCTGGCCAAACAGCGAAAATAAAAATATTTTACGTAGAAATAAGCGAAGCCTAAAAGAAATTGAAGGAGCATTGGAAAAAAAATAATTAGTAATACCAACGAGTGGGGTAGCCCCCATAAGGGTGTCAACCCCAGAGTAGTTGCAAGGCTTGCAAAACACAACTCCTTGAACGGCCAGAAGACTCCTCTTGGGGAGGGGGTAACTCGGCGGATACTGAACCGGTGATTGAGTTGGGGGATAAACCGGTGGCTGACTCGGGGGTTGGATCTTCTGGCGGTGGGGGTCGGGATAGGGAGGGTGGCTGTTGGGGTATTTTGGGGATTCGGATGGAGGGTAGATTGGGGAATGGTGGAAAGGGGAGGGAGACTGAGCCGAGAAAGCTACTCCCTCAGGCTCATTGCCTGAGACAGTGAAGCAGGCGGCCGCTAGCAGCAGTGTGAGCTGCAGAAGGACGAGAGCTTTAGCCATAGTCTCTAGAGAGAGAGAGAGAGAGAGAGAGTAAAATAGAGTGAAGTGAAGTAATGGGTAATGGGTGTGAGAGAATTGGATTTATATATGGGGCTTTTCAGAATCAAGACATACGGAGTATTTTGTTTTTCTTTCACAAAACCCCGCATTAATTATTTGTTACGAATCAGCCCCTTACTCCCTCTGTCACTATTTTCTAGCCCCAGTTACCATTTGTTTCTGTCTCGAAAAATATTATTGTCCCTGACAGGGACGTACGCAGGATTCAAGTATGGGTTAAAGCGAATATCGTAACAAAATTTAGTACACATGAAATGCAACATCAATTTTAAGGCAACACAAATTGCAAAAATATTATGAACAAAATTATCATGTACAATAGAGTTTGGATCAATATATTTGATTACAGGAATATGATAGTAAAATGTAGAACCTAGCTTACATCTCTATGCAAAAGTAAGAATCTAAAACTGCGTTCGATGATCTTTCACGAAATAAGATGCATGATAATGGGATCAACATTAAAGCGTCAAGTAAGATTTTTCTCAATGCACTTGAGCATATAACTTGTAAGGAAATCGTACTTCATCTTAGTCTGTAGTCTTGTCTTCAACAACTCTATGGCTGAAAATGTTCGCTCGGTTGTTACCGTAAAACCGGTAAAATTAGCACAAGACGAATCCATCCATCAACAAAGGGATAAAGGATCGACTTTCCTGTTTTTGACAATACTTAATTGGCACAACTCAGAAACTGTGGAGAAATTCTGAAACTCCAAATGCTTCAACACATCAAGTTAATAATTTTGCAACCGAAACTTCAAATGCTGTTTTTTCTTGCTCAGTGGAGTCCTTGATATTTCTATCATATATTTGCAAGCTTGTAAATATCATCAATACTGAGATTTATAACCATCATTTTACGATCTAAAATAGAGCTAATTAGAACAAGTAATTCCACCACATCCTCTTTAAAGCGATTATTCAATTCTTGCAACTGATTTTCGCATATTGCCGCAAAAATATCAACTCGAATAATTCTTTCGAACTATCACACTTCTTGGATTTGCGGGTGAACCTATATAGTTATAAAAAAAAATTGAAACTTGGGTATAGCGATCGTCCGGTCTCATCCGCCCTTGGAGTCCCACTTTAAAACCTGAAGGGGTAATATACTTAATAAAATTCCTATTTATAGCAACCAAAAAGAGGAACCCCTCAAACCCGTGAAACGGCACCGTTTCATGGGCCGGCAGCCTCTGTCGCAAAGGGACTGCCCTTAAATTTGGGGGAGCTGGAATTAATGGAGAAATCGAGAAGTGGAGATTAGGGTGGCCAGGTGGCATACTGCTTTACATGCACAGGGGCAGATAAAGTTTCCCGTCTTGCACGAATTGCATTAACTATTTGGGTGAATTTCAATAACTTCGGTAGTTGAACCCGTGCCTAAAAATAACTCGAGTAGGGGTCGGTTCTCTATCTTGAAAACTTTTGTGCTTTTGTGCGAATAGATTTTTTTGGCTATTGAAATCACACAATTTAACGGCGTAAAAATCTTTCAACACAGAGACATAGGGGGTTTCGGCACAAAGAATCATGCATCGCAGGAGTTGGATCTCTTCTATCCCAAAAACTCTTGTGCCTCTTTGCCGAAAAATTTTTTGGTCGTTGGATTGTGTGATTTTTTATGTCTTAAATTCAACGGCTGAAAAATCGCTTGACATAGAAGCACAAGGGTTTTCGGCACAGAAGATCCCGCTTCCTATTCTAATTCTTCGTAACTCATAGCCATTAATTATTAGCAACTACTACGGTCCTGCTTCCACTAAAAATTTTGCAATACAATTTAACTTTTGTGAAATTGTCCATACTAAACTTTTTTTTTTTTGTCAAAAGTTAAATTATTTCCATCTAAACTGAAATATCTAACACATTTTCTTCTACCAATTAACCCAGCACATTTTCTAAAATATACAATTTAGTGAAAACAACTTGATATTAATGAACTATATAAAGTAGTTCATAACTTAACGCTTAGTGGAAATACCCTGTAGGAGTAAAGCATACAACTCTTTCGCTCAGCATACTACTTAAAAATGTAACATGAGGCCATCCACAGTGGTATAATCAAAAGTCAATTATTTTCAAAGTTAATAATGTTAGTACAAAAAATGGCTCACAATGGTATAGTCAAACTTAGCAACATCCTTAGAAATAATTAAATTTTAGGCTTTGGATAACCAAAACTAACAACCTTTTTCAATAATCAAAATTTGTGGACCTCATATCATATAAGTTAACTAGTTTCAAAATTTGTATACACGCGCATTTCAATTAGTATTTTCTTGTTCTCTTCTTCGCCTACTCTATATCTTCTTCATTTCACCCCACAAACTATTTCTCTTTCTTTCCCTCCAAAAATGAAACTCATATCTCTCGATTATCTACAATTCAACACATCGTCGCCGGATTAAGGTATTTCACTCTTCTTTCCCGTTTCTATTCCCCCCGCCCCAAAAAAAAAATCATAATAGGAGGGAAAAAGTCATCGATTTTTTCCAAAAATTAAAAGAGAGAATCAATATTTTTTTCTCCAAAAAAACGTAAATGGAGGGAAGTGAATGGCGAGAAACAAAGGGAGAGAGAGAGAGAGAGAGAGAGAGAGAGAGAGAGAGAGAGAGAGTGTGTGAAATTGTAGTGAACCCTTATTTTGGATATGGACTAGAAGTAACCATTTTGAAGCTCAACATTATTAAGCTTAGCAACCTCTTAAGTTAATAATCAAAAACTGATATGTCAACTTTTGATTATTTGTTTTTTATTATACTACCGTGGATGGCATGAGGACTAGGAAGTTGTCTTTCTAGGATAGAAAAGGATTAAGATTAATCATAATCATAATCGTTATTCATAAAGGTCTAAATCCGGAGGTTGATAACTGGACAAAAACTCCAGTGGCCCCAAGTTTTGGAATATTTAGCCTTTATAGGATTCAAACATGCGATCTACATTTTCATGAAAGACGAACACTTATTTGTTTTCTCATACCCATTTAGCCACACCCTTACGGATTTCCACTTATTCTATAGGTGGTTGCATAAAGGTGTTCATGGAACACCATGATGTTTTTTAGGGTCCATCCCACATTGTTCAAAAATAATTTTATTTCTTTTTATGGAAGTCGAGGTATTTTTTGGTAAGTGAAGTCTAAGTAATTTTTTTTTTCCAGCTAAGTAGAAGTATCATTTTTCTTTTTGTAAAATGTAACTCCAATAGTATCGAGTTATTTTTTTGTCACAAATGTTTCTTCTAGTTGAATCACAAACACAGCCATTCTAGACGACGTGGTCAAAGATTTTGTTCATATAGATAGTGCGTAAATGATTCAAGCAATTCATAATATTATTCGAAATAATATCTTATAGAATATTCCTTGTAAAAAATATGTTTATCTACATATTCTACAAATTGACAAGTGGTTGATCATTTCGTTCAATTTTGATTTAGAATTCACAATCAAGAATTCTGGGCAAAATATTGAACGAACTAATCAAACCCTCATTGATATTCGAATTAATTAATTTTTTATAAAGCATATTAAAAGTAATATTGAAAAAAAATTAACTTCTTAGATTCTTTATATGGGACCGAAGATAACCTCTAAACAAGGGATGATAATCCTGAGCTGCCACTAGCCCACTAGCATTACATGCACCGACACGATTGCGTGCCTATAGCCCCACGCGGCCACGCCGTAGGCCCTATTACATAGGAGTGGTAAATTGAACCCAGACCCACTAACAAATCCAGACCCAATAGCCCACTAGTATTACACAATCGTTTGGTGTACGTTGTAGACGCTATTACACAATCGACAAGATCAACGAAACCCACAGGCAGGCTGGCAGCCCAAGCAATTATAAAATGAACTTAAGGCCTAAGGGATGAAATAACAGATCGAAAAGCAATTAGATACACGACATAATGCCTGTTTTAGGACTTCTTCGAACTACCTTTTAGGAGGTTTTTTTTGGCACGGTCATTGTAGCAGGCCAAGCAAATGGCTCGGGCAGCTTCCGAATGTGATCCAGTATTCCTTTTAACTTCGAGACATCTTTCTTTGGACGTTCGGATCAGCAACCGTAACTGAGGGTCCTTGTAGCCGAGGGTCCCACTAATCGTCACTTCCCTTAATGCTCAATTCCCTGCACCTGCTCGGGGTGGAGGATACGTTCGTTTGGATAGCTGCCGAAGGTCCCACAACATGCTCGGTGCCGAGCATGGCTTTGCCGACGATCCAGCTCATCCGCATCAACACAGAAACCATGACAATGATGACGGTCGTGACGTCATCCAAACGGTTATGGAAACAATGATGGTGGCACGTGAAGGTGCCAGCTCATCATGAAAACGGTTGTAAAACCCTAAACATGATGCAACAGTGACATCAGCCGACGCGTGTTGAGCGTTGGTGCAATCTTGGAAACCAAGCTAAGGGTTCCCTATAAATATCCCATTATGCCTCCTGGGAAGAGGTACGCTCAAACAAAACCCTAGCTCCCAATTCCTAATTCTTCCTTGCAAGAAAACTGACTCTTGCACCGGAGGGCCATCCCGGAGAACCTCCGGCGTGGTCTCTTAGTCGTGCTTCGTTTTGCAGGACTGAGCAAGGAGACAGGAGCTAACCCAGAACCAACATTCAGAAAGTACGAACCATCCGGAACGGAGCCCCCACAGTCATCATATTTTGCGTCTCGGCGTGAGAAAGTCTTTTAGGATCATTTTTTTGTAAATTAACGTTATTCAATTTTGTTCTTGATTTTTATATTTTTTCTATTCTTCTCGTCGAGACAAAAAATATAATGTAACAGTTCGTTCCAAATCTTTTAATATAAATTGATGAGAAAAAAAATCGTACCAAAAAGTCTAAAAAAGTTAGGCCAAAAGCCCCTAATCCGTTTTAGCTGATGTTATACTATAGGAGAAATAGACAACGACCACCGTCCCGGAACGCTGCACACCCCGTGAGTCCGTGACCAACCTCGCCGCCTACCTCCGCCACCAAACTCAACCATTACCGGCCAGATGCTATATAACCGAAGTTGTGAAGCACCACCTTATCAGTCCCAAACATCCACCGATGAATCCGGCACTGTATGATCGAACTACCAACTCACCCGCTCGATTTCACCGTTTTTGACATCGAACCGCAGTGAGACCTACGTAGATTTACCTTTCCTGAATTCTTTCCGGTGTTCCTTATACTGTTTTAGCATGTTTACGATGCATATTTGAACCTAACCAGGATCAAACCCTGCGGCCACGTACTTAAAACATTTCGGCCATGTACTCAAACATTGCGGCTAACTAATAAAACGTTGCGGCCAGATACTCCAAATTTGCGGCCACGTACTTTAACTATGCGGCCCTACCTGAGCGTCCAAACGATGTTTAACTTAACTCGTCGAATGTATTTGTGCATAATGCCTAATTGATTCATATATGTTGGTGTCATGTGGAGAATTAGGTGTTTGGATAGTTGTGTGAGAGATTCGGTTATCTTGGAAATCATTTCAAGTAAATTAACTGAAACAAGATACTACAAAGAAGTATACCATAACTAACAAAATTGGGTGATCGGTGCAGATCATTGAATTTGTTATTTCACATCCCAGAATTCAAAAAGATCGCGCCACCCATTTGTTGTATATTTAGAAAAAAAGAAGAAGAACAATTGGTTATTTGAACGATATGTATAAACCACAAATTAGTAGTAAGTGGAAAAGATTTCTTCTAAGGCCAAACAAGGTCACCGCAAAATTTCGAATTTAGAAAATCATCAACGGAATTGATCACGATCTCCTTTCTGCAGATGTCCGTAGAATTTGCAGACGATTTCTCGGCTACCCAATTGGCCTTGGAATAGGGAGGAGCCGCGGAAGCAACACGGGCGGAGGAGGAAGAAGAAGAAGAGGAGGAGGAATGCCGTGTCGGGTCTGGAGTTTGGTGCTTAAGAAGGTCAGACAAGAGAAGAACAAAAGAAGCCATATATGAATACGAAGAATAGATGAGTTTTGAACAATGTTGACTTTCGTACATGCCATGCTTTATATAGTACTTAAGGGTACCGGATACCACGTGGTGGTGCTTGAGCAACCCATCAGGGCTGTCCAAAATTGTGTTGGACAGTCCAGATTAAAATCCTCTCTCCCTTCTCATCCCACCATTCTCTTTTTTTTTTTTTTCTCCAAATCCGAGCCATCTAAAATCGAAATAGACGATCCGGATGTGCCGAACGGACACCACATGATACCCGCCCGACACTGAAAAATTTCTCGCAAGGGGCTAAAGTATAAAGTGAACTTGCACCGAAAAATTCTAGCCCACTGTAATTGGTTGGACAGAAAAAAAAGGGAAAACAAGGGGTGGCAACAGAAACAGTTGGCCGCAGATATTCCACAGCTGTTGGGGTTGCTGATAGCTTTTGTAGCGTGCTGTATTCCCATTGTTTTCTGCTGTAGGAATTATTGACTTGTTGATAGATTAGTAAGAATCTGGCTAAACTTTCTATTCACTCCGCATATTAGGCCTAAGATAACAGGTGTTTGCAATCCGGATATAGACGGGTGACCGGATATAATAACATCATCTCCCTAGTTTTATTGTGTGCACGGATCAGGCGGGTCGGTTTTGACCTGAAACCAAACCCCGATTATGTCGGGTAAGAATATTTAGGCCCGCAAACCGAACTGCACATGTGTTAAGAAACGTATGAGAGCCCGATTCTTTACTCCGGACCGGGTCGGGTTTGACCCCACAGGTAAAGAAAGCACCAACCTTAACTCCAAACCGAAATTTAATTTTTAACAGAAAGTAAACTCGCACCCGTTTGAACTACATGTTTGACTCTGCCCGAGACCCTTCGGGTTGGGTCTGGTCCGCGGGTTTTTTCACACCCCTAACCCTTATATCCAGCCTCAAAATTATGAAAATGTTCTTTAAATTCTATATCTACCTACCAATATCCATTCCAAAAACAAATCAAGTATTGACGAAAATCAGCAAGAAATGATCGAGGTGTTAGAATTTATTTAGATGATGATGATAAAGTACTAGGCCTTGGGCCCAGCCGACAAAATGTTGCCCCATCAATCAGCCTTGATAAACTTTCAGTCCATCCAAGGCAGGTGTTTAGGAGTTCACCTTTTTTTATAGTACTAGTGTAATGCTCGTGCTTTGCACGTTTCTGCGTGCTCATTAATTTAATGATAGTCAGGAAGTTAATATACATATATTATTTTTATTTATACCACTAACTGTATACTTTTCGAGTAAGTTCAGCGGTTCAATTTCAACAACCATCACTCAAATATCATAAAATGACGAAACCATGATATACTCGAATATTTTGTAGTTATGCTTTAGATAATCAAAATGATACCAAAATCAAATTTTTCCAAAAGGAAAAAGGTCGAGCTACTTCGATTTACCTCATCTAGGGCTTGAATGGAGCGAAAACAATCACCACATTATGCCCACCAAAGCCAAATGAGTTAGAGCTACCTGCATGAAATAGGCAAATTTGATTAGTGAATGTTGAAATATTATTTATTCGCAAAGCAATGTTGGAATATGAGGAATTTGGATAACAAAATGTTCAAATATTTGATTATTATATAGGTTGCGAGAGATATATTATCTTCATTGCCAACAAAGCAAAAACATGTAACAAAGGCACTTAAAGGTCCTTGGTTTTTAACCAATAAACAACATGTATTGATTAAGCATTATGCTTCTGTAGTTTCATAATTTTCAGTAAGAGGGACTAAAATACGTACCAACATGGACTTCATGCTCTTCACGTTTGAAATAGTGTCAACTATGATATCAGACTCTAAGTTCTGCAAAATTAGAGAACCATAAGAACATGAAGTGCATCATAAAATTGAATAACTGAGAAAATTTTAGCATAATTAGAGGAATGGGCTTTCGGAGCAGTACACATTGGTTAATGGTTGGACGTAGCCAGCTAGTGTTGATTGCTTTTATGATTGCAATAACTTCCAATCCTCATGCAACTCCAAGCGCATGTATACATTCAACAATATGGATATAGCAATTTCATGCCAATAAATTTATGCAATACTAAATTAAACAACATATGAATTAAGAAAGAGATCAGGACCTTCTGAACAGTGATGAAGATGAATTTACAGCCGAGAGAGAGAGAGAGAGAGAGAGAGAAGGAGAGAGGTTTTTATATAGATTCAATACCCTTAAATTACGAAAAAGCCTTTTCTTCTTGATTAAGAAAAGGACTTAAAATACCTAAAATACCCCCGAAAAGTCTTTTCTTCTTGACTAAGAAAATGAGGACTTAAAATACCTAAAATATCCATGAAAAACCTTTTCTTCTTGACTGAGAAAAGGAGGACTTAAAATACCTAAAATACTCCCGAAAAGCATTTTCTTCTTGACTAAGCAAAAGAAAAAAAAATACTTAAAATACCCCACCTATTAAATCTACTATTGCCAAACTACAAGAGTAATTTCATATATTCATGAAATGGCTATGCTTGCCACTCTTCTCCCTTTTGTCTTTAAACTCAATATCAAGTTACATAAAATACCTCAACCTCTTAAATCCATCATTGCCAAATTAAAAGGGTAAATTCATCAAAAGGGTAAATTCATCTTTTTCACAATGTACCTCATTTTCTTCTTGACAAAGCAACATTTGTCATAAATTAAGGGGGGAAAAAGTGAAAAAAGTATTTCAAAAGTCAAAAGTAAGCCATAAATTAAGGGAAAAAAACACAAAATAAGGATAGCCACTCAATTTTCTTCAACAGGATAAGTCCAAAATACCCTCAAAAGTCCAATACAATCCCTTTAAAAACTACAAGGGCAAATTCATCTTTTCATTATGTGGCTATGCCAAACACAATTCCCTATTTTGCCTTCCAACAAAATACCAAACTACAAAAATACCTCTTTCATCATAAATAAAGGAGGGCATTTATGTCAAATCACATTTTGGCTATGCTTGGTGTAGCCACTCTCCGAACAAACTACAAAGGCAAATCGGTCATTTCACCTAGTGGCATGGCTTGCCATCCTACATTCTTTAATTACAAGTGTAATGATTGATAATGTCACATACCAAAACTACCCAAACACCAACACTTGCAAGGGCAAAATGAAAAGAAAAAAGTTTGAAGGGCAATAATATAATTTCACACTATGCCCTGGCTTACCATGCTAGGTTCTTTTATTACAAGTGTATTGATGAATTTTGGATTTGAATTACAGATTTTAGATTATAATTAGAATAGATTATGACTTTGTGGAAGTGTTTGGTTGATGTGAGCAAAACAGATTTTCCATCCTACTAGTGTTTTGGGTATACTTTTGAAGAATAGATTTTGATACATTTTTTTGACAATATTGTCCTTGCCTAGGTTCACATATATAGGGTTTTGCGGTTGGAATTTGGTGAATAGCTTAAGGACAAAGAAGTCTTTCCATACAGGAAAAAATGATAGTAATTCAAATTCAAAATGCAAAAGCTCCTCTATATTGTATTAAGGTGCCAAACGCCAAGCATCCCAAATTTACAAACCAAAATGAAAATATGAGCTATCCAAACACTCCCAAAGTGCTCTATACTTGCATCACAAGAAAAAAAAAAGCTCGAGACTTGGAAATTTGTTTCCTTCTAAGAGGTCAAAACCTTCAGTGCTGTCAACTCGATTGGGGTTAATCTACACGGAGCTTTGTTCTCCGACTTTAGTCGGTTCTCCGTTAGAAGATGTGGGATTGGTCCTTAAAAATTAATTGAGGTATACATAAAAATCGAGACACCTGAGTTACAGACAAATAGCAGGGAATTGGGGACCTTCACAAACTGGGCAAATTAAATTACAGTCCATAAACCACTTCAAAGGCACTTTATTCTCCATCACCTACGACCTTCACAAACTATATAGGAAGAGTATTGTGAAGAGGACCATGTCACTTTATTCTCTACGGAGAAATAAACGCTGATCCTTGTTAGGCCCAAAGTGTCCTATGGATTTGATTACACAATGTTTCTCTCTACGATCGCTCTAAAAACAGATTTGCGGGTATAATGTCGAATGTCATAAAAGACTTAATTGAACTCTCCCTAACATCAATTAATTTGAGGAGAGATGGTGAAAAAACGGTCTCCGACAATCGTCAACTTGAGACAGGATAAGGGTCCCTTGTCGGATGAAAATTTCTACATATTGTCACCACAAATAATTTTCAAGTTGAAATGTTAGGGACTATGACAACATTCCTCTCCATTTTCATTACAACATGTGATAGCCAAAATCCCAAAATTTACATTCTCATTGACATGGGCTCAACCCCATTTGATAGAAAATTTGAACAAAAATTACATCACACAAGATCATTCCACGAGATTACTTTCGGGAAAGGATAATTTCCCTCTAAGGCCAAACCAGATCGGCGCAAAATCTCGGCTCTGGAAGATCTTCAACAACAACTTCCTCCTTTTTACTGTAGTACACAGAACTTCCAGCAATCCAATTGGCCGGAGAACATGAGGGAGCAGCCGCAGCGCGACAAACAGAAGACGAAGATGAAGGAGGAGGGCGACGTTGCGATATTGGACGGGCGGCCGGGTGGCCCAGGTCTGGACTTTGGTGCCTAAGGAGTTCAGACAAGAGGAGAACAAGTGAAGCCATAGCTGAACGATTTTCTTGGTGAAATACTAGAGTTTTTGAAACAATATGAAATTTTGTTTGAGCTTTTTAGACAGGAGGGAATGGTCATGGTGGGGCATGCTCTATTTATATAGCATAAAGGGCTAGGAAGTGGGCATGCAGTATTAGAAAGACAAGCCCATTGGAATATGATATGCATTTACTGATAAAATAAGGGGTGACAGGCAGGGTGGTTGGTTTCTTGTCCGAGTTGGTGGTTTTTTCTGGCTCTTTTTGGGTCCCTGTACACCCATTGGTTTGACCCACTGTTTATGCTGATTGGTGAGGGGTCCGTTCAAAGAATTGATCAAAATTTAGGAATCTAAAACCATGAGTCCAAGCCTCTAACACGTGGGTCTTAGCCTGGTTGGCCTGGTGAAGCCCTACTTATTAGGAGTTTAATCCCTTCTAAGCTTTCAGATTCAAAAAATCTCTCAGGTATCAACTCTTTTGGGGGCAATGATCCATATTGAGCTTTCATTTTGGCTCCAGCTTTAGTTAAGCTCCCTGCAAATTTGCAATGGAATTAGACCTCTAGAATTAATCGAGGTGCGGATATTCAAATTCATACAGATATTCAAGATACCTTTATTCTAATTAATGCATGATGTCTGTAACACATTTTTTGAATTTTTTTGACCAAATCAGATTCTATTCGATTCACTATTCAAAAAAGGGCTACTCCGATTCTTACGACTCATGATTCGATAGATTCCATTTGCTATTCAAAAAATGGTTACTCCGATTTTCGATTTGATTAACGGTCTGACAATCTTAAAGAAAAAGTAGTCAAGAGATATTAGGCACTCGATAAAAACATAAGTTATACGCAAATACTAGACTAGGCAATCTGTTCATCATCTTCCCAAGTACTTTGTTCGAGTATAATAAGTTATCAGAACTCATTATAATATACTAAAAAGATTTTACCTACGCAATCCGATGTATGCATATCCTTTTTTTTTTTTTAAAGTTTTTAGCATCATAATATTCGTATTTGTATCGTGTCGTATCCGTATCTCTGATTTGTATATGTGCTTCATAATTCGATAGAAGATGATGATGGCATATGTCAATGGTTATGGACCCGGGGCTATAATGCACCCCGCACTACACTTGTAGTGCGGCTTCTTGGTACACTTTTGTGGAAAGTGTGACGGCATAAGTGATTGAAGGCATTCATAGAATTTTAAGTATGGTAGATCGAGTTTATATTTTTGTACTTTTCTCAAGCCACGCTAGTAGAAGTTTAAAAAATAGGATACGCTTAGCTGGAACTTTTAAGGTCCAAAATCAAATGTTTAAAAGATGTCTTATTTAATTTGAGCTCATAAGGAACCATTGCCTAGTGTAGTTGGTTTGCCTACCACTCTCCTCTATTCAGGAAGAGGAGGTTCGAGCCCTTCCGTGGACAGTTTGGGGTCAGGACTATGAATAATCCATGCACTCTTTTGTGCTAATCCTAACACACTCCGCTAACTATATCGTGTGGCAAAAAAAAAATTATTTGAGCTCATACTATCCGGTGATATGTTATTACTAACCTCTTAACTAAATGAGATAGGAATCCAATCAGATTATGGGGCACTGGATTATCTAGCAAATTTTGCCCTAAAAATGCCTGAAGTGCTAAGACCCACATATGTTAAGACTCATGTCTTTGGGCTAGTTTATCCGTAGCTCGAGTAATTTTAGGGGTTCAATCTCACCGTCAACTTGCAGGGAGCTCAATTAAAATTGGAACCGTGATGAAAGCTCAATAGGTATGGACTGCCCCAAAAAAGGAAAGGTTAATACTCCCTCCGTCCCTTTTTTTTTTGTCCAGTATTCCATTTTGGGATGTCCCTTAATAAGTGTCCATTTTGTAAAGTTAGGGGGGTAAAAGTTGGTGTATTGTCTATTTTGTCTTTAAAAGTAGATTTTATTTTGAAAAGTTAGTGAGTAAAAGTGTAATGATGATGGGTAAGTAGGGAAAGTGGAGGAAAAAGTTGATGTGAAAGGTGTAATGATGATGTTTTTTTAATAAGTTGGAGTTACGAAGCAGGACACTTAAAAAGGGACGAATGGAGTACCTAAGATATTTTGAAATTGAAATCTTAGAAGGGATTAAACCCCTAAGTCAGGCTTCACCAAGCGAACTAGGCTAAGACCATGGTAGAGGCTTGGACTCATGGTTTTAGGTCCCGTTCTACTAATGTTCTTATTTTGTAAGTACTTATTTTCTGTTTTACGAGACAGATTATTCTCTCACAATATATCACATTTAATTTTTTTTTTTTTTGAAAGGTAAAGTTCATTGCCAATATCAATAAGGATCCAGAGGATCGATTTACAGAGAGAATCACACAAGCGGGGAACAAACCCCGAATACAAGCAACAAATCTCCAAAAATCAAAACCCTAGAATACAATAAGCGAAAGAACAAGATAGAGGCCCGAGCGGCTGACCCGCGAGACGGAGACTTCTGCCAAGCCGAGGAAGGGACGTTGCCATTGCTGAGTCATTACGATCCCTATAGATCCAGACGATGGGGAAATCACCGAGGAGCGGCCACTCATGAACACCTCTGGCGACACCCCACTGCCGGAGCAACCCAAACAGCCGAAGGAGCCAAACCAGACTAAAACAAGAACAAAAACAAAGGAATTATTTACCCACCAACCACAACCTCACCAGATCCGGGGAGACCCGAAACGGTACAAAACCGGACTGGGAGACCCAGCCGGTAGAAGAGACGGAAGACCGCCAGAAAAGAAAAAAGCAAACCCTAACTCCACAAACCTCACCTTATTGAACCCATCCACCGACCACCCACTGCCAGATCTGAGCTTCCACCGCGAGGACGGAACAACAAGACCCACAAGCCCATGGCCGGAGTCCAAGCGCTGGACTCAACAACTGGAAAAACTTAGACCGGAGAAGAGGAAACAGAGGAAAGGAGAGGAAGGAGGGGGGGGAGATTAGGGGGGGAAGAGGGGGGCAGGGAGGAGGGGAGCGGTAGCCCCTCCCCCAAACGGAACAAACCTAGCTGCTGAGAAAGTTTAGAGAGAGAGAGAAGGGGGGGAGGGAGGAGGGTGTGAGTTTGGGCGGTTAGTTCGGTACAATGGAACACAACCTCGTATTTTAAAAAAGTAAGTACAATGGAACACACTCTCGTAAATGCGAGAACCTTATTCACGGAGCGGTGCAATCACAACCGTTCATCCGCAATCAATGGTTGAGATTCGTTTTTAATTTTGACTGGTCAAGATTAATTATTATCGATTATAATTGATTTTCAATTCGAACCGCCCAAAAACACTTTAAACATGCGCAATTGGGTTCCGTAACGCTTTCTCTATGGAAAACGGACCCCTCAGCAATAAGCACAAACAGTGGGTCAAACCAATGGGTTGGGACCCAAAAAGAGCAAGAAAAAACCACCAACTCGGGGAAAGAAACCAACCACCTGCCAGCCCTTATTTTATCAGTAAATGCAAATCATATACCAATGGGTTTGTCTTTCCTTAGCCATTGTGCTATAAATATAGCATGCCCCATGACCATTCCCTCCTGTCTTCTAAAAGCTAAAAAACAAAATTTCATATTGTTTCAAAAACTCTATTATTTCACCAAGAAAATCGTTCAGCTGGTCTTCATGGCTTCACTTGTTCTCCTCTTGTCTGAACTCCTTAGGCACCAGAGCCCAGACCCGGCCGCCGCCCGGCCGACATCGCAACTTCCCCCTCCGCCTTCATCTTCCTCTTCTTTTCGCCGCCCCGCGGCAGCTCCCTCGTATTCTCCGGCGCCCAATCGGGTTGACAGAAATTCTATGGGCATCTGTGGAAAGGAGGAGGTGGTTGTTGAAGATCTTCCAGAGCCGAGATTTTGCTCCGATCTTGTTTGGCCTTAGAGGGAAATCCTTTCCACAAAGTTACTTATGGAATAATCTCATATGATGTAATTTTTGTTCAAATTTTCTCTCCAGTGGAGATGAGCCCGTGTCAGTGAGAATGTAAATTTTGGGATTTTGGCTATCAAATTAATGTATCCCCTTGTTCTTGTAATTTTCTTTCCCTCGCTCAGGTATCCGGTTAATTTATGCACACCTAGCACACCTCGATCAGGGGAACAATCCTACCCTCGACTGGGGAACAATCCTACCATCTACTAGCAGGGATGCAATTAAAGCTGGTATTAATCTCCATATGAACTGATTCCAGAATAGTTCATAGCACCCCGAATTGAAAGCTTTTAAACTTGAAATTTTAAGAGAGAACAGACTTCGACAATCTGGCCACTCCTTAGGTTCCCGGCCCCTTTTTTTTTTCTTTTCCCGGGCCTTTTTCCTGCTATTTTAACTAATAAAAGTATACTTTGGGGATGATGTTTGGATAGCTATTTTCCCAATCCTTCAATGAAAAATTAATGATGTGTGGATAGCTATTTTCCAAATTAATTTTTTCATAAAGATAGAAGAAATTACGTCATTGGCTTAATAGTCCAATTATTCACCATTGATCACTGTAGCCACATCTCAACACGTCCATGACTCATACAGCATAAAACAATGGGAATAAGGCACAAAGTATCAAAAAAAAAAAAAAAAGAGCAACAAAGAGCAACACCTGTGGAATATCAGCAGCAAACTGTTTTGGTTACCGACGAACCACTTACCACCCCTGTTTTCTTTTTGTCTACCCAAAATTACAGTGGGCTACAATATATATTTTTGGCACAAGTTCACTTACTTTGGCCTCATATATATACACACACGGGGACGATTCTGGGGACACCCAAAAAAACACCTCATAGTTCCCGATCAAATTTTGATGATCCAAGCTGCTCAATGTGATCATAATGTGATTTTAAGAGTACCTGCGAGAAATCAGCAAAAAAAATGATCGGGAAGGGCTTGATCCGAACAGTTTTTTATTGAACGGTTTAAATAAAAACTGTTTAAATCAAGCCTTTCCCGGTCATTTTATTGCTAATTTCTCGCGGGCAATCTTAAAATCACATTCTGCACACATTGAACGGTTCGGATCATAAAAATTTGATCGGGAACTATGAGATTGAGATTGATGTGTTTTTTTAGGTGTTTTTTTGGGTGTCCATTGAACTGTCCTGATATATATATATATATATATATATATATATATATATATATATATATATATATATATATATATATATATATATAAATATATATATATATATATATATATATATATATATATATGGGCCGGTTTCGCTCATACCTATTTTGACACCCTTTTTGACACCGGATTTTGTTTCGGGTCCCATTATAATGTTCTGAACCGTTGATCTTGTTTAAATTAATAAAATAGGGGGCCTTACAAAAGTCATGACTAGGGGTGGCAATTAATGGGCGGATTGGAATAGATTGTAGGTCAAATGTGAGTGGGTCGAATACGGATCAACAAAAGACGAGTTGGGTCAAATATGGGTCAACAGAAACCATATTTAAATATGAGTAGGTTTGGGTCAAATATGGATGCTACATACACTACATGCATCCACTACATTTTTTGTGAAGCCCGCCTCGGGTTCCAAAGAAATGTTCATAAAATTTAACATACTTATTGGGGTCCTATAAAAAATCAACTTCAACGGCTATCAGTAAGTATTATTTTTAGATTCGTAAGGGCGCAATTGCTCAATTGTACAGTTTCGCCCCTACAAATTCATAAATAATACTTACCGATATTCGTTGGAGCTGATTTTTTTACAGGGTCTCATAAAATATTATTTTAAAATTTATGAATATTTTTATGTATTTTTGTGGGAGCCGGAGTGAGCCCACAAAAAATGAAGTAGATGGATGTAGTATACGTAGACTTATTGATTTTAAATGGATGAATTTGGACGAATCCATAAAACTGGGTCCAAATTGTCACCTCTAATCACGAAAAGGATATTGGTACAGATGAAAAATCTGTACCAGCCAGAACAGATCCGTTCTGGGCCCGTTTTGGGTCTCGAAAAAATGATCGGAACCGCTCATTTTGTTTAGAATATATATTTTAAAGTCACTGCAAAAATTCAGCTAAATCCGACATCATTAAGGGGATTTACAAAACATCCAACTTTGTTCCAAATTACAGGCCCAAATTCTGAAGCAAATTATGATGTTTCGTAAACACCTTTATTGGTGTTGGATTTACCTGAATTTTTGCAGAGACTTTAAAATATATATTCTAAACAAAATAAACGGTTTTGATAATTTTTTTGATATCCAAAGTGGATCTGTTTTGGCTGGTACAGATTTTTCATCTGTACCATTAGCAGGGCCCCTCTAATCATGACATTGTTCAAAACTCATCTACTCTTCATACATGGCTCATCTGTACCATTAGCAGGGCCCCTCTAATCATGACATTGTTCAAAACTCATCTACTCTTCATACATGGCTCCTCTAATCATGACATTGTTCAAAACTCATCTACTCTTCATACATGGCTTCTCTTGTCTGAACTTCTTAGGCATCAAACTCCAAACCCGACACAGCATTCCTCCTCTTCTTCTTCCTCATCCTCAGGCACCGCTCCCCCCTCCCCCTCGGAAACCTAGACAAGGGTTTTCAGAGGTTAGAGAGAGAAGGGTTTTCAGAAGTTAGAGAGAGGCTGAGCTTGGTTTTCCAATCTCCCAATTTGTTATGTTACTTCTTTTATCTTTTCTTTTTTTAGTTAATTTACTTGAAATGCCCCAGTGGCAAAAGACACAAAGTGCCCCAACACCTCTTTTCATCACAAATTTGTATGTCTTCCACAAATTTTGTGATGGAAGCCATATAAATGTATGGTAAAAATAGGGGTTGGAGCACACATGTTCTTACCGTAATTGTAAAATATTGAATAATTTTTCGTAAGAACTTTACTAATCCAGCGGGCCGGTCACGCGTGAAACTCAGTACGTACCTTGATATCGGAAATGGAGGAGATCGAAATAGCAGAAAGGATTAACACTCTGAATGACTAGGGGGAAAAAAATTTCTTGGAAGAATTTTGAAGATATCTCTCTTTCTCTGGAATTTTAAATCCGGGGTTTAGGCAATTTGGTGTTTGTTGGTCTTCATTTTTTTTCTTTCGGATTGTTCTTTTGAGTTCAGCTTGGTCCTTGGCCTTAGTTTTTTTGGTAGTAGGTTGTTGGGATGTTTTTTTTTTTTGTGGATTTTCGATTTTCTTTTTTGGTTGTGGTACTGTATCGGTCGGCTTCTTGCCTTCCTTTCAGATTGGTTCTCGGGTTAAACAAGCCAAGCACAGTATTGATTGTTCAAACTTGGCTCGACTCCTTATTACATGTGTTCAAGTTTGACTCGAGCTTAGAAATTTTCTGAGACTAACTTGGTCAAGCTTGGCTTGTGGAATATGTAAATTAATTTCGAGCTTTCAAGCCCATTATGTTCTAAATTTTCACATCTCACATAAGAGAATTCCTATCTAGATGCAATTATACCGTAAAATTGGTGAAAATATCTAAATCAAAGGCCGACTTAGATCTCATGTTTGGGTTTTTTTCACCCCCCCCCCCCCCCCCCCCCCCCAGGCGATAGGATATTAGGGCTTAGTAGTTACAATAGGAAACAAACACCTTTCTCTGGTAGTTACTGAAGAGGTAGTAGGTATATGAAGATGAAGATGATTATCATTATCCCTTCATTAACCAGTATATTCCGACTGTTATGGGCACACGTTCAAAAGACTTCGATTTACAATAATTATCCTCAAGAATTTTCGATTTACATTAATTAACCTCATGAATTTTGCAATTAGGGTATATAACACGTCAATAAACCAACTCCATTTGAACGCAAAGGACTTTCTGCGTAACACCACCGAAATAAGATGTTTATGTGAATTTCAAAAAAAGAAAAGAAAAGAAAAAAGAATTTGGCTTCTCTGCCATCCAATTGCAGAGAAGCCTCTGCAGTCCCGTCTTGACCGTTCATCCCAACTAGCTATTAATGATCCAACTATTAAAAAGATTCTTCTTGGAAACAATAGTTTCATCCCTAGAAGAAAATTTCAAAGTAATTTCACCATTAAAAACACTTTTCAACGGATGAGATTAAATAATTTTTCTTGCCCAAACACAAACTGCAAAGAAGCATGACCAGGAAAAGAAGAAAAAAAACAACAAATTACCTCCAAAGGTATTGCATGTTAATTCCCATTAAGGATGAACTTATTACAAAGGTTATTTTTTTACCCTTCACTAACTACAATTTCACACTTTAATATTTTTTCATCACTCCTCCCACCTCCATCTATCCAGTAAAAAATTACGATCAAAACCCAACATTTTTTTAATGAAACAAAAATAAGCCAATAAGCGGCTTATTTTCGTTTTTATTAAAAAAAATGAATTTTGATGCTAATTTTTTATTTTTTAGATTTCTCTTGTCATGACGAAGTAATAATTTTTAAAAAAATTGACAAAAAATAAAAAAAAACGAAAGAAATTCGAATAAAAACAAAAATAATATAAAAAGCTTTGGTCCAAGCTTCAATATAATCCCAATAATTATATTGAATTGTGGAAGTTATATTGTCCTTTTTCATAGTCAGAATTCTTGACTTTTGTGGGTGAATTCCCCATCTGTGGACTGGAATAACCATCTTTATTATGGCTTTGCTATAACTGATTGGACCATTCTTTTGATCCACTTTTTCGAAGGTGTGGCTAAATTCCACTGATCCTGTTTGAATTAGCATTTGTTCATAGCAAGGACGATATTTCCCTTCAGGAACTGGATATCCCATTATATCCATGTATCGGGACTTAATTTCCCAAGGATCATTTCATTACAGAGGATCGGGAAAGAACTAACCTTTTTATTAGAGGGAAAGAGACTGCAAATATTACAAGAGAGAGAGAGAGAGAGAGAGAGAGAGAGACCGAGAGATTGGTTTTTACAGAGAGAGAGGGCAAAACCAAAAACCTGCTTCAAACAAAAGCAGACGCGTCCTTTATATAGAGGACTCTACAGGAAAAGAAATTATTACAAAACAACTGTACAACTGTGGAAAAAATTGACAGACCAACTTTTCCACCGAAATTTACTCCATTATTGAGCTTTCAATACATTTCAAAACAAAAGCAAAAATTTGCTTTTAAGCTAAGCAACCATTATTGGTCCCGCTTTTCTTTTCCTTTACGGGTTTGGGTGGTCACAATTTCCACCATGCTGTCCCAAAAGTCACCCAATGTGGGCTCATGCTGATCTTCTTCATAAGGGTCTTGAGATTCGCCAGCAAGACAAGTAAAAGGATTACTGTCAGCCTCATTGCTGGTGGCTGATGTCATGGATGCATCATCGGAAGCTTGATTGACCGATTGCAAAAATTGATCTTTCATATAATCCATTGTCTTAATAACAATTTCTTCATCAGAAAGAGATGGATTTTTAGCCCTTATTTGAGCCGAAATTTCCAAGAATGGATTCTTAATTGAGGGTTTTTCCCTCTGCTGGACCTGCTTGGCTAGCTCTTGATTTTTCAATTTTATTATAGATAGCTGCTCTTCAATTTGGAGCCCTTTCCACCATTTGTGTTGGTAGAATCGTTCTAGAATTGGAAAGCCAAAATTATCTTTGGCAACCTGAATATCCCATCTCCAGATCCATGGGATTCCGCAACATGCCATGGCTTGAAGGAATAATTTTCCTTATGGTGGAGCTGATAGGTATTATTATCCTCGACCTACTCCACAGGATATGCTTTATGAAGAATCTGGTTTTCAAAAACAGATGTCTTATAGTGGCAGGACTATCTATGAATGGAACATAGATGGTATGACTGAATATCAAATTTTTGGTGTTGCACATCAAATGATGATGTATAGCACAATCTGTACTAATAATAATAATAAAGATAAGGAAGTCGCCGGTTGGATCACAGTTGGATTCACTGGTATGCTTAAAGGTTGGTGGGATAATATTTTAACCACAGACCAAAGACAAGAAATTTTAAATGCTATAAAAACGACTGAGACTGGCGAAATAAAGCAAGATGCTGTTTATACTCTTGTCCAGTCGATAATTTTACATTTTGTTGGTCATTGGGATAACCAACGAGAAAGGAGTAGAGAGCTACTTCAAAATTTAAAATGTCCAACGTTAACTCATTTTCGTTGGTATAAAGATGTGTTTCTAGCTAAAGTTATGCAGAGAATTGATGCTAATAGTGAGCATTGGAAGTCAAAATTTGTTGATGGTTTACCTTATTTCTTTGCGGAGAAAATTAGGAAGAAATTACGTGACCAAAATAATGGTCTACCTATTGATTATAATAGATACACTTATGGCCAGCTTATAGCCATAATTATTCAGGAAGGATTGACTTTGTGTAATGACATAAAGTTGCATAACCAATTAAAAAAGCAGAACCTAACTGGTAAACAGGAGTTAGGACAATTTTGTGACCAATTTGGTTATGATCTTCCCCAATATTCTAAACCTCATAAGACTAAGAGTAGTAATAAGACTACTCGAAAGTATTCCAAAAAGAAATACAAAGATGTGATTAAAAGAAATCAGTACAGAGGATCGGGAAAGATGTAATGAAATGAAATCAGTACAGAGGATCGGGAAAGAACTAACCTTTTTATTAGAGGGAAAGAGACTGCAAATATTACAAGAGAGAGAGAGAGAGAGAGAGAGAGAGAGACCGAGAGATTGGTTTTTACAGAGAGAGAGGGCAAAACCAAAAACCTGCTTCAAACAAAAGCAGACGCGTCCTTTATATAGAGGACTCTACAGGAAAAGAAATTATTACAAAACAACTGTACAACTGTGGAAAAAATTGACAGACCAACTTTTCCACCGAAATTTACTCCATTATTGAGTAACTTTGAAAATACTCCATTATTGAGCTTTCAATACATTTCAAAACAAAAGCAAAAATTTGCTTTTAAGCTAAGCAACCATTAAATTAATGTATTTAGCAAAAAAGCACTAAGTTGGACCGGCCCGTACTCTATAAAAAGACAACCCTAGCTATTTGGGAAAAAGCCTATTTAATTATTTATAGTATGAAATACTCCGCCTGTCCAACTCTTCACGAGAAGGAAAAGAATAGGGAGATAATTAGAGGCCAATCCTAGTTTTTAGGTTTGGTTTGATCTCAACCTTGAAATATTTCTCCGAAGCTGGATGGCTCGGATATGTTATTCTCATGACTTTTTTGTCCTCTTTATTTTGCATCGTCAACTCCATCTCGCCATTCCTCCTCTTCTCTCTCTCTCAACACAATAAACCCCTCTCTCTCTCTCCCTAATTTGATGCTCCTGTTCCTTTACCCAACCCCGATAAAATCCATTAGATCTCACCGCTCAAACCAGTCATGTCTACAACTAACACCATCATCGCCGACGATGGCAATTGCTTTCAATTAGATTCGATATTGTGTCTCAACTGATAAATCCAGCAACCACGACGACGACGCGACAATTTCGAATTGCATTTCAACAGATAGTTATAGCTCCGACCCGACCACCGCCGCCACCGTCATCTGCTCTTCGACAATGTCGCGCCGCCGCCACCACACCCGGTCCTCCTCCGCGACATCACCGACGGAGGTCAACGAGACCATGATCGCCAACTGAAGCTCCTCGAGTCTAGATTTGAATTTACTGGAGTTTTGAAAGTGTTGCCGGTATCGGGAGACTTGATTTTGATAAGTATCGATCTCGATTTTAACTGATTGGAATTCTCTTTGTAATTTTTTTTGAACAACAGATCTCTTTGAATTGTTTCAATCCTTGCGCTGATCCAATTTTGTTGTTGGATCTCAAATGAATGGATATGATTTTGGCTTTGTTGTTTAATCCAATTTTGTTGTTTAGGAGCAAATATGATTTTGTTGATAAATGCTTTCTTGAAACTGAATGAACCTATATATATATATATATATATATATATATATATATATATATATATATATAAACTGTGTATTTTTCTATGAAAATTGTATAATTTCTATGAGAACTATGTATTTTATATGAGACTTGTATATTTTTTATGAGAACTGTCTATGAGAATTGTATTTTTTCTATGAGAACTTTATATTTTTCTATAAGAACTGTGTATTTTGATTATCTTTTTTTGTTTTTGTTCAATTTTTATTCGTGTGTGTATTTTCTATGAGAATTGTGTGTTGCTAATGAGAACTGTCTATAAGAACTAAGTATTTTTCTATGAGAACTGTATATTATCCATGAGAACTGTTTATTAGAACCGTGTATTTTCTATAAGAACTATATATTTTTTATGAGAACTGTGTATTTTAATGTGTGGTAAGAATATGTGAACTTTTTACTTTTCATTTCACATAATGCAGTTCTCATAGAACTGACTATGAGAATTGGCAGTTCACATAGCTAGTTCTCATAACGCAGTTCACATAGTTAGTTCTATGAGAACTGAGTAGTTCTCATAGATTGACTATAAGACTTGACAGTTAAAAATTCAATTCTAAATCAATTTATTTTCTATGTGAACTATTACTTTTTTACTTTATAATTAATTTTTTAAAATATGGCGGTGAGAATATTTATAGCTATATTTGAATTTGATTACCTTTTTTATTTTTGTTCAATTTTTGTTCGTGTGTGTATTTTCTATAAGAACTGTGTATTTTTCTATAAGAACTGTGTGTTGTTCATGAGAACTATGTATTTTTCTATGAGAATTACGTATTTTTCTATGAGAACTGTCGATTAGAACCGTGTGGTTTCTATGATAACTATATATTTGAGAATTGTGTATTTTAGTGTGTGGTAAGACTATATAAACTGTATAATTTTCAGTTCACATAGTCCAGTTCTCATAACCAATTCACAAAGTTAATTCTCTATGAGAACAGTCACTTCTCATAGAACGGACTATGAAAACTGGCAGTTCTCATAGAGCTAGTTATGAGAATTGGCAATTCACATAACCAGTTCTCATAACTCAGTTCATATAGCCAATTCTCTATGAGAACTGAGCAATTCTCATAGAACTGACTATGAGACTTGGTAGTTCTCATAGCCAGTTCACATATCCAAAGGTATTTTATAACTATATTTGATTTTGATTACCTTTTTGTTTTTTTTCAATTTTTTTTCGTGTGTGTATTTTCCATGAGAACTGTGTGTTATTCATGAGAACTGTCTATAAAAATTGAGTATTTTTCTATGAGAACTGTGTATTTTTCTATGAGAACTGTGTATTATCTATGTGTAACGCCCCGATTTTTGAAAATAAAATCGGAGGTTTTAAATATTAATTTTTAAAAATTTATTAAATTAAAATTCGAAATCTAAACCGGATAATTCACCATAAAGTTTCGTCTATTACAAATTATCGTAGAAATACAGAAAATAGTCTTTGTGGTAATAAACTAACAAAATAACAAAGCCATCCTCTAAGTTTGATACGGATCCCAAGCATATTCTGGCTCGGCTCCCACCTCTGGGTTCTCTTCAGCATAAAATTGCTCACCTTCGGGATTTGGTGTCTCTTCTTGATTATCTGCAAAATCTGGCACGGAAGCCAGGCAATCCGTACCTGAGTGAACGAGTTCACCCCGAAGTATAATCCAACCCAACTACCCTTCTTACTTTACAGTTAGCAAGCAGCAGGATTAATAATAGTGCGAAAAAGTAATACAGAGTTTGTTCCACATAAATCAGTTCATTACTATCCATTAACTTGACGTGAAATCTAAGATCTCCTCTGCGGGATCTTTCCTCCCTCAACCGCTAGCCATGCTCGGTCCCATGAGGTCACTTCCCTTTGCTGTCGCAGATGCATCTAAGTTATGTACCGAGTATGCATCCCAATAACTACAACAAGGGGAAAGCTTCTCATGCCTGAATCACAACTAGGGTTCGCCTATCTTATATACCACTTCACCATCATCTCTGGACACACGCCAGTTTATCAAATCATCACTGGACACACGCCAGCACTGGACACACGCCAGTTTATCAACTCATCACTGGACACACGCCAGTTTCAATCTCATCACAAATCTCAACATCACGCCTGCAGGCAATCTAGAAATAAAACTTTTCAATTCATCCATTACTTAGCACCGTCTAATGAATTCTATTCGCATACCACTCCATGTCTCTAGGGTCCAATCTAACACTTAAATCAAGTATCGATGCAATATACAACAAATCAATACTAATTAAAACAATTAATAAATAACGTAATCACGCAACTTATTATGAACGGGCCGTTGCCCTTAATCTTGTATGATCACAATGTCAACAATAAAGTAAAAGTTTTAAAAGGAATTTAAAAGAAAAATTTTCTAGGCTTTTATTAATTAATTCTAAGATAATAGATTAATTAAAAACTAATTAAATACATTAATTGGATAAAAATATTTAAACATTTATCATGACCTAAATAAGAGTCCTACATGTCCTATACAACTAGTCGAGTGTTAAAAGTTGGGTCCGGAAGGTCACGGAATTAATTTAAATAAAGACGTTTAAATAAAGTGGCCGAAAGTGAAGTAAATAGCTAATAAATAATTTGCAAATTAAAATATGCTGCTATTAATAAGATTTCATCTTCAGAATGTAGAGAGTCTAAATAAAATTATTCGGGCATTTATAATAAGGTTATAAGGTCGTAAAGAATTTTTGATTGAAAACGCTATAGAAATAACAATAAATAGTAAATTAAATAAAAAAAATATTATCTTAACAAGATATCATCTTTGAGATGCAAAAAGTTTAGGAAAAATTAGTTTGGGTGTTAAAACGTTGTTTGGAAGGTCGCAAATATTTTTCGTTTGTAAACTTTGATAGATAACGAACAAATAATTTAATAAATAGATAATTAAATATAAAAAAATATGATCTTAATAAGTTATGATCTTTGGAGTGTGAAAAGTCTAGGAAAAATAGTTCGGGGGTCGAAAACGATGTTCGGAAGGTCGAAAAGTCGATTCGAAATGAAACAGAAACTGCCGCAAGGTTTGACCGAGTCAACCTTGCGGCTGGGCAGCGAACCGCAACCTCAAGCCTGGTTCTTGCGGCCCGAAGGTTGCGGCCGCAAGGTCGCGTCCAGATTCGGTTTTTTTGGTTTTTCGTCACGGTTTTGATGCATGGGTTCGTTCGGGCTATTGGGTTACGCATAAAAACAATAAATATACTTAGAGGAGTGTTTGGAAGGGATTATACTACCTTGGTTCGGGCCGAATTGATTTTAGAACGAAACTTGATTTTTGGAGAAGACGACTACGGTTTTGGCGATCGGGGGACTTTGGGCTCGAATTGAATGATGCTTGGGGATGCTTGGGATTGAAGGAAGAGATTGGAATGGTCAATTCGGATCTCGGTTGGTCGTGGCTACGAAACCCACTTTTCTCTCTCTTTCTTTCTCTCTCTAGAACTCCATGGATTGGAGTTCGATTTTTCTCCGATTCCTCTCTCTTTCTGGACTGGTGGGGCATGGAAAATTTCGTGGTATGCCCTAGGGTCGGAATAATGAGGTATATATAAAGGAAAATTTTTAAAGAAGGGTGATAAAATTATGTTTTAATGGGATTCAAACTCTTGGCCAAATATGGACGAAAAACAGGGTTAGGGAAGAAGTAGAAGTTGAGTAGGAGAGGGAGAGATGGAAGAAATTTCGGAATAATGCATACATGCAAATAAAAGAAATTAAAATAGGATAATTATAATAGGAAAATTCTTATTTGTATTTATCTTAAAAAAAATTAATTTCCTTATTAATAACATTAATTAAATGTTATTATTATTAATTAAAATTTTCGGGCTGTTATACTATGAGAATTGTCTATTAGAACCATATATTTTCTATGATAACTATATATATTTTATGAAAACTGTGTATTTTAGTGTGTGGTAAGACTATGTGAACTGTGTATTTTTCAGTTCACATAGCCAGTTCACATAGTTCAGTCCTCATAACCAGTTCACAAAGCTAGTTCTCTATGAGAACAGTCACTTCTCATAGTCAATTCTCATAGAAGTGACTATGAAAACTGGCAGTTCTCATAGAACTGACTATGAGAATTGACAGTTCTCATAGCCAGTTCATATAACTAAGGGTATTTTTGTCCGAAACAGTTTTCATAGGGACGGTTCTCATAGAAATAGTTCTCATAGAATTTTCTCATAGCAAATGGTATTTTTTTAATCTTTCATAATTTCATATTCAATATGAATCTTGTTTAGTAGATATCGTCGAGTAGGTTCCAAAAATATAATTTTTTTTAAAAATGAATATCTACAACAAAAGATATGACTTTTTGAAATTTAAACAATGTTTTAATGGTAAACCAGTGCTCATGGAGCATTGGATAATTTTTCTATACTAGATGCTCTCTAGTTCTATGCGCTGATGCGCGTGAAGGGGCAAGGTTGGAATAAAAAATACAAATAATTATACAGGACTAAATGAAGACCGAGCCTAAGTTTTTGGGCCGGCCTAAAACCACCACCAATGGCACCGGAAAAGAAGAAAAAAGGGTCCGCCGGAAATACTACCCCACGGCCGTCGAAACGGAAAAAGGTTCCATCAGCCAAAAAACTCCCTTTGCCCCACCCAATGTCCGCTACTCCAAACCCTGAACTCACCAACTCGAGAACAAACTACTCGACGGCGATAGCAAAGCAGCTTTTGCTCGAGCAAGTCAAGAAGGGCACTAATGAGAACTTTGCGCTGTCTCCCGTATCGATCGACGTCGTGCTGACCATGGTGGCCGCCGGATCGAGGGGCCCCACGTTGGAACGTATGCTAGCGTTTCTTGGGACTGGCGTTTCTTGGGACGCAAGACATAGACGGGATCAAGTCGATTGCGTCGGCGATGATGGCGGCGGCCGTGTGTGGTGGTGGTGAGGGCAGTGACGGCCCGGTTTTGTCTATGGTTAACGGTGTTTGGGTGGATGAACGTTTTACTCTTGTTGATTCTTATAAGGAAGAAATTTTAACGGTGTTTGAGTCTAAAATTAGATTCATATGCAATAAATTTTTTCTATGCACTAGTCTAAAAATATTTAATATCTTCTTTTTTCTTTCTTTATAGACATTGTTTCTTTGGATAAGTCGTCTTCTTTAATTTCTTACTTAATTGAATACAAGACATGTACCCATGCCCTAGGAAGGTTGAAATCAATAAGTTCGATCATTGTTTCTTTGCTACCAAGTTACGAAAGTGGCTTCCACCAATACTTTCATTACTCTCAAAGACAAAAAATTTGGTAAAGAGACTTAGTTGAGTATTTTTGTGTACATCTTAGTATTTATAATTGACCGACGAAACAAGTACGTTTATAGGCCGAAGAAGTGGTAAAGAAAGCCAACTTATGGGCTGAAGATGCATCAAAAGGTCTTATCACAAACCTTCTACAACTTGGGTCGTTATCTCCATACACAGCAATCATCCTTGCGAATGGAATATACTTCAAAGGAATTTGGACTCATGAACGTAGATTTGATGCGAGTCTTACTGAAGAAGGAAATTTCTATCTCCTCACTGGTGACACCATCTCGATTCCATTCATGACAAGTCGTCGTGAGAGATATCACTACAGATCATTTGACGGTTTCAAGGTCCTAAAAATTCCATACCAAAGTGCGAAACTCGATAGGAAATTTTTTATGTACTTCTTTCTGCCTCATGAGAAATTTGGGTTACAAAATCTTCTCGAAGAGCTTTGTTCTGATTCTGGATCTTCGAAGCAAGATTACTACAACTTGAGTGAGGAGAGTCTTGACCAAGTTTGGATCCCAAAGTTCGAATTCTCTTATGGATTTGATGTTTCTTTGACCATGAAAGAAATGGGAATGATGTTTCCTTGCCTTGAAAATCCAGAAGACCTTTCGGAGATGATCAAAATTCCCAAGGGGATCCCATTCTTCCCTTCAGTAATGATTCAAAAAGTTGTTATTACGGTAGATGAGAAAGGCACCGAAGCAGCGGTCGTTACTCGTAAACAGTTACCTGTAATGGCTGCAAGGTGTCCGCCTCCAAAACCGAGTTTCATAGCTGATCATCCTTTTATGTTCATGATTAAGGAGGAGATGTCAGGGTTGGTTTTTTTCAAAGGAGCAGTGCTTAATCCCAAGGCTTAATGAAAATTGAAGAAAATTCTTCTATTGGTTTCATTATCATTTACAATAGTTTTGGAATACTAAGTTCAAATATCTTGAAGCATAGGTACGTAGTTTATGATTAATTTAGTCCCTTATGCATATTGGTTGTGTAATCAACTTAATATTTAATTTGGAAGCAGGCTTTCTTTTTTCTCCCCTCATATTGTGTGGCTGAATATTTTTTATTGTCGGGATGAGAGGCTTTGTTTGTTGCAGGACATCATCCTACCCAGACAAGTCGAACCGTGGTATTTGGAGTTTGTTACGTTTTAGTATAAAGAAATAGAGTTACGCTTTTACCACTACCTGTGGGGATGATTGTTGGTCACGGGCCAGCATCTTGTGCCCACACGGATCGAACCGTAGTGCTTGAGACCTGCTACGCTTTAGTATAAGAAAAAAGAGTTGCGTCTTACAACTACCTGTAGATTTTAATAAAATGGTAAACACTTAATCCTAACGGGCTTTAATCTTGTGATTCAGACTTGAAAGAAGCCGTCCATGCATGCATGCCCACTATTTTTCAATTGGAATATATATAAACATAGCTTTATTTTGGCGGTTATAAAATTTTGAAACGGAGAAAGAGACCATTCTTTGGTATATTAATAGGTGACACACGATACATAAATGCCCAAAAATAAGATACGCATAAAGTTTTTACGGAATCAAATCTTCATCTACTCTTGGTTTGAGCACAAGAGGCCCATAATCCTTGGCTTCTATATACTTCTTTTTTTCTAAAATCAATGTTGAAATATTTCTCTCTCGTGATTGTTCTTTAGGCACCATTAATTCCAGTGCACGGAAGGAAAAACAGGAATGTTTCCAAGTTTTTATTCAGCAAGAGAAACTCAGGCGATGAATTTTAATCTCCCATTTTTTTTATCCGTTCATCAAACGAGGTCTATAATATTAGTTGTCGGAACATTAATATCCCTCGAGTTGATCCCCGCATATATGAACCTCAAAAGAGTCTCTACGAGAAGGAAAAGAACAAAGAAATTAACTTTTACGATCGCCAATGGCATCCATCGATCAAGGGGAAAAAAAATGTATGCGGAGAGTACTATATATCCGGCTGTCGAAACAGCGAAAGGTGCCAACCGAAAACCTCTCCCTTTGTAAAGCAATGGCTAGAAGTAATGGAATGCAATGACCATCCAAATGAGATGAGGTTGGAATGTACGTACAATCTTATTCCACGTTTGGTTGGGCTTAAGAATCAATTCAAAAAGGAATCTCACATTGCAATTCATGATAAAAATGTGACCAAAATACCCCTTGATAAAATGATCAATAAACTGGGAGAGGATCCCGTCGAGCTTTGCTTCCAACCAGTCTGATCCAGTTTTGGACCATTTGTGGGCTCTTTCCGGGCCCATAACAATGATCAGAACCGTTTACTTTTTAGAACTCATCGAGAAAATTGATCGTGTGTGCTTGAAAACTCTAGTTTTTGGCAAAGGCGTGAATGCGTTGAGCACGGGCATGCCAAGACTTGTAGCGCCTAACTTTTGATGAAGATTCCTGTGAATCTTGACTTCTAACGTAAGAGCGATTGCTTGTGACCCAAAGGTTAAATATCACAATGAGATTCGTGGTTTGCCACACGGTTGTGGACTTCAAATTTCCTAGTCGTATAGGAAATGAGAAGTAAAAACGTGAACTTTATTACTCCGGGATAATAAAGTTTGATTACAAAAAAAATAAAAATCCAAACTACTTGAAGAAGTGAGTTTGAATAGGGTTTGAGCACGAAATACTCGAAAATCTACTTTGCTGAAAGTAAAAAAGTGTTTGTAAGCGTTGGGCTTTGATTGGTGTTGGACCCATTTTTAATCTTGTGAACTTGTATTTATAAGCACAACAGTAAGCTGATTCAGGCTTGAATCCGAATTCTGCTTTGCTCCATAGGCCGACACGTGTCCCATGATGCTTCCTCTTTTCATGCATGCAAGATAATGGGCAGTTTTCTAGCAGTTGAGCAATCATGGGTGACGTGTCCATAACTCCCCACTATCCCTCTCTTTGTATGTATTTGACACATGGCTAATTGACCAAGTCAATTGATCTTTGATTTTGGAGGGAAATAACCATCTCGGCAGCAACCAAACCCCTAAAAACGTGGGCCGCACCTCATGGGCCAGATTTGCTCCTTTCTTCATGGGCCCAACCCTGGGCTACCTTCCCAAAAAATCATGGGCCGTGCTCTTCTTACGAGCTGCGTATTTCTTGGGCCCAAATGGAAAAAAACCCATGGCCCAATACTTAACCAATCAGTTACACACCTTCGGCCCAATTTAATTAAGGAATCAATGAGAAAGTCCAAGGGAAAATGACGGCCCAGGACGTGTTTTGATAATTAATACCCGCCAAAGACAAGCTAAGAACATTTGTTAATACTGAAAATGTCCTTGGCAGGTACTATTAATTATCAAAACACGTACTGGACCGTCATTTTCCCAAAGTCCAATCACGGCTAGTGTCACGACCCTAACCGCCCCTAAAGGTGTTAGTCATAACAAAGCGCCAGTGATCTAATCACTAAGGCCATTTCACATGGTTAACCTGATACAATCAAACGACTATAAGGGACTCGAGTAACGAATAACGGAAGAACAAACCATTTTATTACATTAACTCAACAAACGTATCTTACAAGCCAAAATTCCTTAGAGCTGTGCGTATCAACAAACTCTTAATCCATGTACAAGCACTTACTAAACCAAAGTAAAGTTAAGTTACAAACTTTCTAGCTAGTCAACTATTCACATAGCACGTCCAAAAGAAAGGCCCCTCGCCACCACTCTACTCCTCATTGCCTGAAAGGTGGGAAAAATAACATAAGCCGAAGCTCGTATGAATGACCAATACATAAGTTACATGCTTTCCATGGACAACAGTAAAAACATTTCATAGAGGTTTAGTCATAGAAAAATAGCCTTGATATAAAGCACATTCCACTAGTCTTGTGTGGCTACCAGGCGTCCCCGGTAGTGGATAAGCTTCGACGTCTTGGCATTATCCCTAGCGTTTTATGTGTCACATTGTAGGAATGTCTTTACTAGATAGGAAAACGTATCCATCTTTCATTGATATTCCATGGAGTTCATATCATGGTACAAAACATGTACGATAAAGCTTTGCAATGGAAAACTTGTATAAAACCATGTAATTTAGGCATTAGGTCACTCACCTCGATCCACATGACGACTCGAACTTCCTAGAACATTCAATCAAATGGAAACATGTTTAAACAATACTCAATGATTCTATTTATGCTCAATACAATGCCCTAAAAGTGTTTAAGTTCAATTCAATCCAAATAAATCATAACTAATTCAACTGAATCTCAAAAAGAGTAAGATCAAGACACAAGGATAGCTAGCTCACAATTGTATTCCTAGAAAAACATTAGAGATCAACTCTCCAACTAGATTCATCTCAAGAAAGCAAATCAATATTATTTTTCAGCAAGAAGCTTCACAGCCCAACTTTGAAACATCACTATAAATTGTGCTTTTAACGCTTTTTAGTGATCCTAGTGCCAAAAGTTGCGTAACAGGATGTACTACAAAAGTTGTGTAACAGGATGTACTACAAAAGTTGTGAAGAAACCCAAGTCAGATTCGACCCTAAAGGATGGAAAAATGAGTAAATACAGTTGGTTCGCGAATCTGTCAGGAAACAGATTTCCTGGTTTCAACCCAGACTTCGAAAAATCACTATAAATTGAATTCTCAACGGTTTCGGGCGATTCCAGCGGCAAAAGAACAAGCTTTAAGTCTACTTTCTAACTTGTGAAGGAACCAATACCTAATTCAAAGTTTACGAATGAGAAATTACCTAATAACTGAGACCCAGTTTGCTGTCAGAAAACTGCTATGTACACATGCTACATACACGAAATTCTGCTACTCAAATCCAACAAAATTCATCACCAAAACCTCACTGATCATGCTTGAACTCATAGATATAAAAAGAGCTACTTCAAAAACATCAAATTCATACATCAAAATAACTTTTAAACATCTAATCCAAAGGATTTCAAGCTAGGTTCTTGAGTTCTTGAGATTTCAACCCATAACCCAAATCCTACTTGAACCCAATTACCTAAAGCATGTATTCAAAAATTAGAACATAGAATTTAACATAAGAAACATGAAATTAAGTATAAGAGAGGGTTGAATTACCAGATTAGCACTCCAATTCAACTCAAATAGAACAAGCCCTAGGTTTCTCTCCTTTTTCCCCTTTCTTCCTCTTTCCTTCTTCTTCTCTCTCTTCCACCGTTCTCTCTCGACTCTCTCCCTCTTTTCTTCTTCTTCTTCCTCTTGCTGACTCTCTCTCGTTTGTTCCCAGGCGGACGAAGCGGTGAAATTCCAGGAAAACTACACGTATGTTTTGTTTTTGTCTTCCTAGGGAAAAATTATTCTACGTACTCTTGTCTTTGTGTCTCACCTATCAAGTTTTGGCCAATTAATGATACCCTAAGCATATATATGTGTTTTGTCCCGTACCACTAGAGTAACTACACTATTTAACTACAAGATTAACTTTAAGCATGCCAAGTAGTCACATATTATGAATAATTAAAATCAGGGTTGTTACAGCTAGCCCAATCTGTGGTGCAAAAAATAGGTATAAACAGTGCTTCAATTCCAAAGAACGAGAGACAATTTTGGGAGAAAAATTCTTGAAAATCCTTTTTGGCGTAATCTTTTGCTATTGATCTGGAGTTCGTATAGAGGAGGACTCAATCCTAGCTGACCCTATCTTTCTCTCTCCCTCTCTATTAACCCTAGCCACCACAACTCCTCTTCTCCCTTTCCCTCTCCACGTGGGTTCCATATCTTTGTGCGGCGGCAAGAAAGAAGGCCATGGTACTATTCCGACTTACTTTCTTTGTTTTCTCCTTTTTTGTTTCTTTCTTCTCTTCAAATCAATGACTTGTAGTCTGATCTGTGCGAATTTTGTCTCTCGTTTTATGAAAATTATTAGTTCGTCTTTGGATGAATTTTTTCTACAAATCGGGTTCTCTCAATCGAGATTGCTTCACATCGATATATATGCTTTAGCGTTTTATCCCTATACGATGTCTTTAGCGGGACACTTGTGGCGGCTTAGCAAATTTGTAATTCTTAAGAGGCCGCAGGATATAAGGGCTTCTATATAAGTTGGACTGGCCCGTACTTCAAAAAAAAAACCCAACCCTTTAGGTGAAATACTCCGCGTGTCCAACCCTTTACGAGAAGGAAAAGAAAAACCAATCACCAATGGCGCCGGACAAGAAGAAAATAGGGTCCGCCGGAAATACTACCCGACGACCGTCGAAACGGCAAAAGGTTTCAAAGGCCAAAAACCTCCCTTTGACCGCTACTCCGAACCCTAGTATCACCAGCTCGAGAATGGATTACTCGAATGCGATAGCAAAGCAGCTTTTGCTCGAGCAAGTCAAGGATGGCTCTAACGAGAACTTTGCGCTGTCTCCCTTATCAATCGACGGGATCAAGTCGATTGCATCGGCGATGATGGCGGTGGCGGCGTGCCGCGATGATGAGGGCGGTGACGGCCCCGTTTTGTGCATGGTTAACGGAGTTTGGGTGGACGAACGTTTTACTCTTGTTGATTCTTATAAGGAGGAAATTCTAAAAGGCGTCTACGGTTGTGATGCCGAAAGTGCTGATTTTTATAATCAGGTAATCCTCTTTCTCATCCTACTTGCTTTCTTCACAAACACTAGTGATGGCTATCTCAGCTGACCCGTCTGTATTCGATTTATTACCCGTTTTGAACGGATCAGAAATTTGAGAATTTTTTTGAGATCAGGATGGATAGGATTCGGGAATCGAATAGAATTCGAGGGTAAGCCTGTCCCCGCCCATCTGATCCCAGTTATATTGCAAACCAAAAGATTACAATTACAATAACAAAAAGAAAAACAACTACAACACACTTTTGTTGTGTACCTTAGGTCAGTGATGTATTTTGTTACGAGCAAGGTTTATATTGGTATCGGGACACTCCATGGTATCAGGGAGTACTGAACGATAATTAGTGGAAACTGATTGTAGAGGTGGTGAATTTTTCGAAGACATTTTGACACACAAAAAAAATTAAGTGCATCATTTAATCAATTGTAACGGTCAAGTGTTATAAAATTTCGCTTTTGTCGAGAAAAAAAAAAACGGTCGAGTGTCACCATAACGGCCGTGAACTGGTCCATGCATGAATTGAAAATTGATCGATACGGAACCGTTTGTTACACAGGCAACTTTTTAATCCCCCTCGTACACTAGGGTACAACAGTATCAGAGCGCGCAAAAACCGCTTCGCATCGGCCATTAGCATATTGGCCGATATTTAAATCCTTGATCAGGTGACTTGGTGGTGCTGAATTTATGTCACTTATTATGAACGAGACTGACGAGACATGTCGTGATATTATGAGTTGATGTGATTAATATTTTGAATTTATGTGATTAATAACATGTATCCAATATGAGTGTTATGTAGTAAGAGGGGCGGAGCTATGTTGGACCGGCCCCGATTCCGAGTTTTAAAAAATTTATTTTTATAAGGCTGATTTCGAATATTATCGATAATTATTCATGTATAGATATTTATAATCTTAATAATTTTAGTTTGATTTGATTAAAAATTGGCTATTTTACATTCTTATTTCTTAATTTCTTTCATAAATAAAAAATAAATATGTGACTATTGAAGTAACCTAAAGAAAAAAGTAAAATGATTAACTGCATTAGGTTAGAATCATCTCAACGTACAAATTTAATGTATCGGAAAGCAAAAAATTAATGATATAATAAATATACGTTCTGATAAAAAAATATGTCTATTAAGCCGGCTTTCCTCGGATCAAAATTCCGGTTCTGTCATTGGTAATAATCTAACTACATAACACTCAAAGGTGAGGTCGTGGGTTCGAGCAGCGGCCTTTGTAAATCTAACTTACTAACATACTAACATCTTACCATAAGGCAAAATCTTACCATAAGGCAAAAAGAAAGAAAAAAAAAGTGTCATCTCATGGTTCACATGTCATCTTCCATACTGTATTGGCTCCTCAGTTAAATAACTGATATTTAAAGGTGCGTTTGGTTACGTTTATTGATTTTATTTTTAACTTATAACTTATCAAAAACTAAAAACATGATTTTGTTCATTTTCTCCAAATTATTCTGAAGAACGGAAAACCAGTTTGGAAACAAAACAAAACAAAATAAATCATGTTTGGTAAACGAAATTTGATTATGTTTGTGGAACGTTTACAGTAAACGAAAAATGGAAAAACATTTAACAAGATACGTATTGTTGAATTCATAAAAAAAATTCTAATAGTATTGCAAACAAAAGCAGAATTTAAAAAAAAAAATTACCAATAGTCAGTTTTTTCTTTCTTTATATACATTGTTTCTTTGGATAAGTCTTCTTATTTAAATTCTTAGTTTAATTGAATACAAGACCTGTACCCATGCCCTAGGAAGAGTGAAATCAATAAGTTCGATCATTGTTTCTTTGGAGTTGTGCTACTGGTACAGCAGCTGCTGTACAGCAGCTGCGTACAGATCCCCTTTGCGTCCCCCTCGGGTCTCGCAAAGATGATCGGAGCCGCTCATTTTGTTCAAAATACGTTGTTTAAGGTCCCTGAAAAAAATCACCTCAATGCGATATCGGGAAGGATGTTTATGAATCATCCAACTTTGCTTCAAAATTTAGGCTAAATTTTGAAGCAAAGTTGGACGATTCATAAACACCCTTCCCGATATCGGATTGAGATGATTTTTTTCAGGAACCTTAAACAACGTATTTTGAACAAAATGAGCGGCTCCGATTATCTTTGCAGGACCCGAGGCGGGCGCAAAGGGGATCTGTACGCAGCTGCTGTACAGCAGCTGCTGTACCAGTAGCATTTTTGGTTTCTTTGCTACCAAGTTACGAAAGTGACTTCTACCAATACTTTCATTACTTTCAAAGACAAAGAATTTGGTGAAGAGACTTAATTAGTTGAGTATTTTTGTGTACATCTTAGTATTTATAATTGATCGACGAAACAAGTTCGTTCACAGGTTGAAGAAGTGGTAAAGAAAGTCAACTCATGGGGTGAAGATGCATCAAAAGGCCTTATCAAAAACCTTCTACAACCTAGGTCGTTACGACGTTATCTCAAGACACAACAATCATCCTTGCAAATGGACTATACTTCAAAGGAATTTGGACTCATAAACGTAGATTTGACGCGAGTCTCACCGAAGAAAGGAATTTCTATCTCCTCACTAGTGACACCATCTCGATTCCATTCATGACGAGTCGTAGCGAGAAATATCACTACGGATCATTTGACGGTTTCAAGGTCCTCAAAATTCCATATGAAAGTGCAAAACTCGATAGAAAATTTTCTATGTACTTCTTTCTCCCTCATGAGAAATTTGGGTTACAAAATCTTCTCGAAGATTTTTGTTCTGATTCTGGATCTTCGAAACAAGATTACTTCAACTTGAGTGAGAAGACTCTAGACCAAGTTTGGATCCCAAAGTTTGAATTCTCATATGAATTTGATGTTTCTTTGACCATGACGGAAATGGGAATGAAGTTTCCTTTCCTTGAAAATCCAGAAGACCTTTCGGAGATGATGAAAATTCCTGAGGGGATCCGGCCATTCTACCCTTCAGTAATGATCCAGAAAGTTGTCATTAAGGTAGATGAGAAAGGCACCGAAGCTGCGGTAGTTAGTCATATGCAGTTAGCTACAATGGCTGCAGGCTAGGGTCATGTCTGACCCCAAAACCGAGTTTCATAGCTGATCATCGATCCTTTTATGTTCATGATTAAGGAGGAGATGTCAGGGTTGGTTTTTTTCAAAGGAGCGGTGCTTAATCCAAGGCATTAGTTCTTTTACTAGTGAAATTTAAGAAAATTCTCATATTGGTATTTACAGTAGTTTTGGAATTCTAAGTTTAAATATGTTGAAGCATAGGTACGTAGCTTATGATTAATTTAGTCCCTTATGCCTGTTGGTTGTGTTATCAACTTAACCATTTAGATAGATGGTAACATTTTGGAAGATGCAGGCTTTCTTTTTTCTCCTCTCATGCGTATTGCGTGGCTGAATAAGTACTTTCTATTGTCTGGATGAGAGGCTTAATTTAATCTTGGGGAAAGTTCAGACTTGAAATTAAGAAGCCATGCATGCCCACTATTCTCAATTTCTCAAATATAAATATAGCTTTATTTTGGCAGTTACTATAAAATTTAGAAACAAGAAGAGTCCATTATTTGGTATATTAATGCGTGACGAATTTAGGGTGGATGTTGTGCAATGTGTATTGTGCAGACATGCATATATACGAGACATATAAATGCCTAAAATGCATAAAGTTTAACGGAATCAAATCTTCATCTACTCTTGCTTTGAGCACAAAAGGCCCATAATCCTTGGCTTTTTTCTTTTTCTTTTTTTAATCAATGTTGAAATTTCTCCCTCGTGATTGTTCTTTGGGCACCATTCCGGTGCAAGGGGAAAAAAACAGGAATGTTTTCGATTGTTATTTAGCAAGGAAACTTATGCGATGAACTTTAATTAATCTCTCATTCTTTTTATCCGCACATCAAACGAGGACCGTCAAGGTCGTGTAAAATGAGGTTTTGTGAGTTCGTATAACCTGCAGTTCTGTAAAATCAAAATTCTAATTGTGTAAAATCATAATCTAGTTCTCTGATTTCGTCGGAATTGTTAGTGATTTCTTCGAGTTCGTCGTCGTCCAGTTCGCCTTCGTCCAATTTTGTTACCCCCTCTCTCTCTCTCTCTCTCCCCGTAAACAAAGGTTTGTGGGGCCATGGGGTATTTTGGTAATGTGGGAATGATGGATATGTTACGGATACCGGGGGTGGTTAAAATTAACGAGGTTGGAGGGGGATTATATAATCCCAGTACTATGATATCCAGCTTCCACGTGGTAAACAAACAAATGATATAAAGCACCCCGGTATCTATATCGGGACAAAGCTATATCCCCCCCCTCTAATCCGCCTACCAAACAGGCTGTGATTGTCTCTTATTCTTCCACACACTCCTGCTTTATTGGGAAAAAATTTCAGTGCCGAGCGGGTGCCACGTGGTATCCACTAGCGCATCCGAGCCGTCTATTACGTATTTGAACGACTCAGATTTGGAGAGAGAAAGTGTTGATGAGAAGAGAGAGAGGATTTCAATCCTAACCGTCCAAAAGTGTATCGAACGGCTCGAATGCACCGAGAAAATATCACGTAAAATATACCCATTCGAAACTGAAAAATCACTTGCTTTGTTGGCCCTTTGCCAGTGGAGTAGTTGTTTTGTTACTTTCTGTAGCAGCCAAGGGTGTTAGATTTACTTTTGTACTAGCTAGGAAGTCAATGATGTTACATCTCCCTGCTTTGTGCACTGCATTTGTCCAACAATGTCCCCCCATCATTCTCCCCACCGCTCACCATAATTTCTCCTTAATTTGCTCGAGCTAACCAACTTAGAAAATGGATGCCACCACCACCAAAATTTCAGTGCAAGCTCCAATCGAACTGAACTATGATCGAGCAAGTGAATTAAGAGTTTTTGATGAAACCAAAACCGGGGTCAAAGGACTAGTCGACGCCGGTGTTGCGCAAATCCCCCGGATATTCATCCACCCACCAGATAACTTTGACAACCCACAAAATCCAACCAACACCCAGTTCAGTTTTCCAATCATAGACCTCGCCGGCATCGACAAGGATCCAATCCGGCGAAAGGAAACTGTCGGAGAAGTCCTCGATGCGTCGGTGAACTGGGGTTTTTTCCAAGTGATCAATCACGGAATTCCCGAGAGTGTGTTGGAGGAGATGGTGGATGGGACCCTGAGGTTTTACGAGCAGGACACCGAGGTCAAAAAGCATTGGTACACGAGAGATTCGTCGAGAGCTTGTGTGTATAATAGCAATTTTGATTTGTTTGCAGCGCCGGCGGCTAACTGGAGGGATACTGTGTATTGTGCTATAGCTCCTAAATCCCCAAATCCAGAGGAATTGCCTGAGACTTGCAGGTATGCTTCAATTTAGATAATTTAGATAAGGAGAGAAATTTATTCACGGTTCCACGCAATCTCAGTCATCTAAAAGTGTTTTGACAATTCAGATTAAAAACAATCTATTAACGGTAATAGATTATCTATTTATTGTTAATAAATTATTTTAATTCGATTCATCCAAATATGTTTGGACGGCTAAGATTGAGCGCCGTTAACCTTGGAATAAGATAAAGCGTTTAGACAAGTGCACGTATTGCATTTTAAGGGAGTGCAATATCTCCATTCCATTTGGTAGGGTTTTTCGTTGTCCAGGTAAAACGGGTCGTTCTGCTTTCATTCACACCCATTCAACAAATCCCCGTTTGGCCTCCCTTTTTATTGGTAAGAAATTAATAATGTTTTTTATTTTTGTAGGATCCATCCATTATGGGTCCTACAAAGGTAATTCAAACCGTAAATAATTCTTAAAATGTTTTTTTATGGGATCCTGAGAAAAAATTATCACCATCCGATATTAAGAACTGTTTCAGAATTCAAACACTATAGCAATTGACAACCTCTTTTCATTTCCCTCGATAAGTCCCTCCACAAATTCATTATCGGAAAGCAGCTTAATAGGTTTCCCAAGTCCATAGTCTTGGTTTCGAGGACTTGTTTTCCAAACAAACTTCGTACATGGGACTTAATTAATTTGCCCTGCAGGGATATTCTACTGGAGTACACAAACCAAGTAAAGCAACTAGGCTGTTCTTTGTTCGAGTTATTATCCGAGGCTCTCGGGCTGAATCCTAACCACCTGAAAGACATGGGCTGCGCCGAGGGGCTTGCAGTTCTGTGCCACTACTATCCAGCGTGCCCGCAGCCAGAACTAACATTAGGAACAAGCAAGCACGCCGACAACGACTTCATCACGGTGCTGCTGCAAGATCATGTGGGAGGCCTCCAAGTCCTGCACCAGAACCAGTGGGTTGATGTACCCCCTACTCCCGGAGCACTTGTGGTAAATGTTGGAGACCTTCTTCAGGCAAGTCTATGATCCATTTATTCACCTTGTTTTTTTGATTCTGCGGTACTAGTTAAAACAATTTTGTTAGGCACTTTTCTTCTATGCTTTATTTCATTGTATGGTAGCTAGATGAACTACGACAATCTAAGCGTCTGAGATATGTGTATGGTGCCCACTCCTAATTCAAGAGTAGGCGGGCAATTCATGTGAGTACTTTGACTTTTAGCGATGTTTGAAGAGATAAAACTCACATTTGTTAAACCTTCTAGCCTCTCACACGGATGGAAGCTCGTATAATTGCAAGTGCATTCCTACGTACTTTATTCCATCATTTGTCGAAGTGTTATGTGCTCATGACATTTTTGACATGCTTGAACCCATCTTTCGGATACAAATCTTTGTATCCTAAAATCATGGGTTCGTAAGGTCCAACACCTGAAAAACGTATCCACACCCATTTCAGAGACTTGAATCGACATACTAACATAGTACTGTAATAGACTGCCTCAGGTGCTGCGAACCATAGTCAATTAAGCAGTCAGCATAATTCAGATGAAATCATTACGATTATATATCGGCAGGTGTAGCTTAAGTCATTATCTGAGTCTCTGAGTGAGCTGCAATAACAAAACAAACCATCAACTGCGGTAAGAAACCATCAATTACAACATTTTAGCATTGAGTTAACTTTGCTCTGAAGTACAGGCAATTGACTCTGTTTATTTGCTGGGGGTTTTCAGCTTGTAACAAATGACAAGTTCAAAAGCATCGAGCATAGGGTGCTGGCGAACCGTGTCGGTCCAAGAGTATCGGTGGCATGCTTTTTCACCACGGGAATGTCGCCATCGACAAAGCTGTACGGGCCTATCAACGAGTTGTTGTCCCAAGACAATCCTCCAAAGTACCGGGAGACCACTGCACGAGATTTTTCCGCTCACTTCAACGCCAAAGGTCTGGACGGGACTTCTGCCCTGCTTCATTTCAAGCTCTGAACCCTCAAAATTCTCTAACACCTACCACTACTTGACGAGGCGAGAGTGTTTCCCACACTTATTATGTGTTTAGTTGTCAGGAATGTTGCCCAGAAAATAGATTCGCAGGAAAGGTGAAGTGATGAGGAATCTTGCATGAAAAATAAAATTCATTTCTATTAGCCGGATATATTTTGAAAGAAAGTGTTTTCCAGCGGGCAACTTGAAGTTATGAGTCCTTCAACTTTCTTGATAAATAAACAAATAAAAATTTATGAGGAAGTCGATTTTGCCCATCCTTTCTCATCATTTCCATGCAACTGAACGGGGCCTACGGCAAGTAATACCCAAGCAACATCAGCAGAGAAACAAAGAAAGCTCGACAAACTAAAACAAACTTTGAATCCTAAAGTTCCATCATCCATGTTACAGTTGTTTTGGAATAATTATACATTATTTCAACAAGAAAAAAGGATTCTCTTATCATCTGCTAAATTTTACAACGGAATCTGATATTCTAGGATTACCAGTAGCACCACACAGCTTGGGGCAATGTATTGAGAACAGAAGGCACTCAGTATTCCCTGGAGCTCCTCCTTAACCATAAACTGCAAATCAAATGAAGAAAGAAAAATTGCAAGTCAGTATAAATGACGAAGTCATTTCACAAGTTGGAAGTTCTAGCACCGGCATAAAAAGAATTCCGACCATCATGCATGAAGCAGCATCAAATAGTTGAAACCGTGAGATTCGAATAAATGGAGTTATTTGGCACAGCGCGTTGTGTAACATTACCATAGTGAAAGCGAGTTGAAAACAACAAAATCTCTCCCATGTGGAAAACAGGTAATGAAATAGAAGCGTCCGCACAATCCAGGGCGTCAAAGTTCTCAGCAAAATTTTAAGATTCCCCATGTGCTTCCATTTTCAAACAATTGAATGTAGAGCTATTGCACTTCAGAACTGAATGGCAACAAGCAATCCAGAAATTGAGAGGTCGGGCCCGTTTATTTGGCTGGATATGAGGATCAGATTGAACTATATAGAAGACAGAACTACATATCTGGTGTTTGGTTAAAACTGTTTGCAGCCCGGATCAGATATCCATAGGATAGGGCTAACCCCACCAAGTAGGGGATACTACAATACCATGGAACAATGCCAGATTCATAGATATCTATACAATGCAAGATTGGGGTTTTTCCTGCCGGAGAGGGGATAAAGGACCCACACAAAAACTCCATGACCAAATTACCAGAAAAAAAGAGCTCTATGAAGACATAATAATAAACCTTTTCCCAACCCTAAAAACCTGTCTTCACAATCCCAACTACTTGTGTCAACACAATTATTCAACTCCAGCACCTAAAGAACACATAACATTCATTAGTGTTCACAGGTTACTCTATTCAAAACATCCTCTTGTTCTACCCAACCTTTTTCTTCAACAAAAACAGTTGATGACTAAATACTGCAACTACCTTTCTTCATGGAAACAATTAAAACCAGTAACAAAACTCTACTTCGTGACACTTATCTTACATCACCCCAAATCCTAGGGTTCTGGGATCGACCTTGATTGTCTACTAAATGTGGATTGGGACAGGATTACATCTTGCACAGTTTCACAAAGTACTGTGAAGGAGGATAATGTCCCTGTTATCCACGAATGCTTGTATCTTTGCCTACAGAGAGTCTAGATGAATGGGAAGAGGCATAGAATCCATTCATTCGTAGCAATACTAACTACAAGCTGCTTACATCGCAACCACATGTGATGAATCCAAGTGTGAAAGTTCGGTATAGGTCCGGTACATATGTTATGCACTGTGCAAGGTGGATATGGGACTTGGGCAACTAGCAAAAAGGTAAGATATGCCTCAATGCTCAAATTCTTCATGTCTTAAGACTAGACAAGGGAAGGGCTAATACCAAGGTTGAAAGTTGAAATTGAATTTCATGGAAACAGGACAATCCAGTGACTCAGCCCAACCCCTAGGCTATCCATCGTTGAAAAGGAAGCAAAAAAACTGATAAAGCAAGTAAAAAATCGTTTCAGGCTTAAGCAAGACGCAAACTTTGGGAAGTGCTAACAAGGTGTAAATCAATTCACCACAAATAAATTTCAGAGGTAACAAGCTTCACACTGTTTTTTATAAAGTTTTCTTCTTCATGTATTCATTTTTCCTCATTTCTCTTTGTAGGGATAAAGTTCTTTGGTTCAGTTTCTCTCTTTCCTCATTATACGAAAATCTTATTGTTAAAAAGATCACAAGACACGCCAACTTTAAGTATGAATGCAAAACCCAAATGAAAAAACCATACAAACGCCAATACAGCAAATCAATACCTCATTCTCACTCATTCAAAGAATATCGTATGCACAGTACAGTTAACGAGCATTTGAATCATTCAATAGAAAAAAACATAATTGACAGAAACGAAATCTCCAGGCATGCAAGTAGGAAATATCCAACCTTATTGCAGAGGCAAATGAGCTTTAACATCCTCAATCAACTTCATGAAAAAACACCCATCATTAAAAATGCCCTCTGCACTTCAATGAACCACATAGGCATTTTTTCTTCCTCTGCCCTGCTTGGCCGGACTGACCTGTCCCATAATCATATGTCAACTCTTTCATAGGAGGAATGTGACCGATTGCGAAAAACGCAATATGGAGGTAAGCTTCATTATTACATTCTCGCAACACAGGTTGCCAATAGAGATTTGGAGTGCAGCTGTGGTTCATAAATCTAGCTACATTCCCACCTTTTTTCGCACTTACAACAAGGGGAAATGGGATTTTTGGAGACTCAATAGAATTTCCAGCCATAACATCTGAAGGTTCACTGGTGCAAGTAGCTTCGAAAATATAGTGATCTTCTCTTTCCCTCTCAAGCTCCTCTTCTGAAGATACATCAATGACTTCTCCTGCGTACTCACAGATAAAAGCTCCTGCACGGATGGGATCCCAAGACCTTACACCCCAACCTCTATCCTTAGTTCTAAACACCTCAAGGCGGACTTTCAAACCCGCCTGGGACATCCTGTTACGGCAATTGGGAGGGCATAAACAAGAAGAACCACACTCGTGTATTAAAGCCTTATAAATCAAAAGAACCCCAAGTGCAGTATAAGGCAGAACTCCTCCATTTTTCTGAATGCAAGAGCAGTTTAAGTCACCAGGTTGACATCCACCACGACACATACAGCTCCGAGAAGGTTGTGGTGAATGAAACGGTTTCCGATACTTGAGGGTAGGAAAATATGTAAAATAAGCAGGGCCCTTTTCATCATCAACGTCATTTACAAGAGAAACAGGTAAATTTTCTGCACCTGAAGTCAGGTCTGGCAAAATAACCCCAACCCTTGACGTAATGCCTTCCTTCCATTGCTGAATTGATTTCCACATGGTAAAAGCTTCAGGCTGGCCAGGAACTCTGACGAATTTGTACTTGAAAACATTGACACCTGACCTCCCTTTCTCCGCCCAAGACTGCTGGATTTTATAAAGGCCATCGTAGAGGTATATCTTCCCAGTTGGATTTGCCACATCTTTCACACCGCGAATAACTCGAACATGGTTGCCTCGATGCAAACTCTTCTCCAATGCTAGATTACCCCTTTCAAGTTTCTGATCCGTTATATCTACAAATCTATCTTTTCTGTAAATATTTCCACCTTGGCCACTGTAAATCAACACATCCCCATCGTCAACATTATCCTCGTATCCTCCAGATGAGACAATGCTTATAGCCAAAGAATCTTCGCCTTGAACAAGCTTGAAACTCATAAAATCAATCCCAGCCATTGATGGAGCATGCAAACCCACCAAACACATTTCCATCCTGAAAAAAAAGATGTCCCCTATTTCAATCCCTGGTACAGCTCCAATCCTCTTCTTGGTGTTTGTTCTAACTCCTTTATTCATCAAGATAGCGCCAGCTTTTAAGTCTGGACGTCTTAATCCCCCTGGAGCTGCCTCCCTTCCTTCCTCAACTTGGGTTATCCTTCTCCGGAGCAAATCAAATATCATTAAAATGTATCTAATCGACTGGGTATCACCATCGGCTTGCCTAACTGAATCGAACTCCGCAAGATTGAAAGATTCCAGGAAACTATTGGCTACTAAGTCAATGTCAACACCAGGAGAAACCTCTCGGCCACTCCTTGTCCTCATCTCGGATTTTCCTTTCCTTCTCCTCACCTTACTACCGGTATCTTCTGCATCAGCGACATGCATACTGAAGCCACTCAGATACTGGTCAGTCTGATGTTGGGAGTCACTATAACCATCTTCATCCAAATGGATACCAGCTGTACGATATCTAGAACTCTTTCTGGATGGCCCAGTGCTTCCATTTGCAGCCCGAGACTTCTTTGTCGAGGTTGGCCTAAATGAAGTTAGGGGAACAGGTGATGGGATTGCATTGTTAAAGCCACTGTGCCCTGCTTGATTGGGTACCGCAGACCTTAGAGACTCTGCTGGGACAAGAAAGGGATAAAATGGAGAAACCCCAGGTGGAAAAGGACCAGTTGGAGGGAAACACATGAAGGGTGAAGTTTGGGGAGATGAGAAGGCGGATGTGCCAGGAGAGGATGGGAATGTTGGAACAAGACATCGCAATGGCCTTATATCAAAAATCTTAGATTTATCCATAGAACCCGGTGTAGGAATAGACTCTGAACCCACACCTTGTTCCATAACTGATCAACACTATTTGAACCCACTTAAATTACAATTCCACAGACACTTGACTACCAAAAAGGCAAAATGTTTATTATTCACTCTCTTCTTCCACCACTCTCACTCTGTATGACAGGTTCTCATCTTGCCACCAAAGATTTGAGTTTAAAGCCGGAGGAATATTAAGCACAACATGAAAACTGGAAAACAACAAAGACAAACAAAAGTTAGAAGACAAAACTACCTGGGCAAAAATAGAGCTGTCAAAAAGTTAACGGCTTCGATCGAGAAATCCAGTAAAAAAAAGCTTCTTACAACGTGCAAGCAGATATTATAGTGGAAAAGAGAGACAAAATGGCAACTAAGGTCCAATTTTTAAGAGCAAATCAAAAAGCATAAAGAATTAGTCCAAACCCCAGAAACCCACCAAGCAATAGAGTAAGAAATGAGGATTTAACAAAAAAACAGTGCTCACCAAATTCCAAAACATGCTATACGCATGTAATTTTAACAACAAAACAGTGCTCACCAAATTCCAAAACATGCTATACGCATGTAATGAGATGAGGCGATGAAACAATAAACAAAAGAAAAACTTGAATAATGTTACTACTGAAGAAGAATATCAGGGATTTTTTACGAAAAGAAAACGAGGCGTCACGGTAAAAATAGAGGTAAAAAGTGCTACATACAACATGCAAGTAAAGAGTGTATAGTATACTGAGGAAGAGAAGTAAAATAACTACTGAAATTAAAATATCTTTTAAGAGAAAAAACAAACGACCCCATAATTACTCTTAACTCTAGAAACGCCACCAAGGAACACAATGACAAAGTTGGTATTAAACAACAAAAGATTTACTCAACAAAGCAATATTCCACCAACTAGAAATAAACTATCCGCCCAGATGATTCCTGCAACATGCAAGAAAAAGATCTTGGTGGACAAAGAGAAGCAAAATAACTATTCATATCCAGTGTCCAAGAAAAAATCAAAGAGTCCCCCAAATTAGTCAAAAACCGCAAAACCCGACCAAATAACGGGACAAGAAATTGGGGAACAAAACAAGAATTACAGACCAACGCAACATTCACCTACGAGGGAGACAAGTACTACGCAGATGCTTTGTACGACACGCAAGTAGAGATATACTGAGAAAGAGTAGCAAAATAACCAAAAACAACAAGAAAGTATGCAAAGTTAGCACACATTGATGGGTGTCTGGGAGGCGTAGACAGTGTATAGACCTTTCCAGGCAATGAATCACAAAGTGGCTCTCTCCTTGTGCAAGGTGCATTTTCGCTAAACTAAATGGACTACAGGGTAGATAATAGTCAAGTTGTTTCCGCTAAATGGTATTTTAGTTAATAAATGTGAGGAGAATGACCTGTCTAGAAATCCTTGAAAACATGGGTTTTGTGTTCCACTAAGCCTTGTTAAAAAATAAGTACTTATTTGCAATTTTCAAACTTAAAAATAATGTATTTACGAAAATAATTTTTTGTGTCTATCTAATAGATTCAAGAGGGGACTTCCTCCCGACCCTGGAAACCATTTCTATGGCTATTTCTTTTTCTATAAACCACGAGTTTGGTGGTGCCCCTTTTTTGCACCGTTCAAAAGATCTCATTCAAATTTATCAAACAAAATCGATATTACACAAAAAATTATTCTAGTAAGTCCATTATTTTCAAGCTTTTTTAAGCTTGAAAATTGCAAATAAGTACTTATTTTCCATTAGTTTAGTGGAAACGCAAACCTTTTAGTATCCTTTCTACACAGATGCTGACTAAAGATCAAATTTTAGGGTATCCCCCCAGTTAGTTAAAAACCCTATTAACACCACCAAGTAACAGAGGGAGGAAATGGAGAGTAAACCAAAGGAGAATCACAAAACCAAGCTATGGAGATATGTTCTACACAGGCAATGACAATGGGAAAAACGGAAAATTTTTGACAAAGAAAAAGCCTCAATTAGCAAAAGCAGTCGGAAAAATCCCAAAATGAACTGAGAATCTAGTAGAAAATGCTTCCTACAACAAGCAACTAGAGAATATAATGAAAAACAGAATCGAAATTACTACTCACAGTTCCCTTCGGATTGAGGGGTTTGGTGAGAAAAGAAACTAATAGAAACGAGAATCTCACCCCTTATTTGGATAAATAGGTGGGAAAAAATGAGGAATGTGTGCAAATGCAAGGCTTATCTTGTTTCTCACAAAAAATGATGAGATTTGGAAAGAAAGCATAATCCTTTGTTTTCTCACTCAATCTAAAGGGTTAAATTTTCAAGAGCAAACCCAAAAATCCGCAAAACCCTAGAAACCCACCAAGGAACAGAGTGAGACACTGGGGGCTAAACAAAAAGAGGCATTCTATAATCAAAGGAACATTAACAGCCCCTCTACATGGTGAGAAAGGATGCGAAAAGAAAAGAAAGGTAAATCTTTTCACTTAATTGGATAGCCAAAAGAAATTTTTTTTTAAATGAGATAGTGTACGCATAAGAAAGAATGAGAAATAAGGGGCAAAAAATGAATCTTCACCGGTCAATTTACTTCGATTCTCACCAAATTTCCCAACAATCAGAGGGCCTGTAGACAACTTAGCGAGAAATTTTCATCGCAGGTAATGAAATGAAATTTCAAACAAGCACGAGAAATTTGAACACGGCTCCGACCGAAGTAGAAGATCAGCGACGTTAGTAACGCAAACGAAAAAAGTAGTAGCAGAAGAAGAAGGAAAAAGATTACAGATGTTACCTTCAAACATAAAATCAGCTGAACAAAACCCAAGCAGATCCCGAAGAGAGAGAGAGAGAGAGTGTGTTGGAACCACGGTGGGCCGGTTGGGTGACACGGCGCTCAAACTTCCGCAACGGGGCTTTTGTCCGAATCCGAAACAAAAGAAGCTATTCTCTGCAGTTGCAATTCAATACAATTGGTTTTGAGTTTTGAGAAAAAAAATTCTCTAACCCATTTCCCTTTTATGTCTCTATTAGTTGGTTTATTTTGTGAGAGAAAGAGAGTGCCGTTAAAGAAAAGCGGAGTGGCAAAATCAATTTTCAAAAAATTTAATGTAATAAGTAATAATGAGTAGATAGATAGATAGACAAATTCTATTGGGAACTGAACACATAGTAATTTTTTTTTTTCAAAACTTGTAAAAGAACAAAAAGTCCTTTTATTTTCGTTTCTGATCAAACAATTGGTATCAGTTTAATATCATACTAAAAAGATTGAACGTGCTTTTCACACTTTTTTTTTTTATGTGAATTTACGATGTTCTTGAAAAAATATAAAAAAAAGATTAATTTTGAGTTATGTTTTTCTTCCTCAAACAAAGAGTGAATATGAATGAGGGATGTGTGAAAATCAATTATCAAAAATTAAACGAACTTCTTTATTTTATAAGCAGTTGAGAAAGGAACAACACACTGTGTGCACGCAACCATTGTTTTTGGCCGATGAGAATGATCCAATTCAATGACCTGTATCATTTAGACTTTGTAAAGCTTGTAGACAAAGTCGGCTCTGAGCTAAAACTTGTGTTGCGGCCGTTTTAAGCCTTCAAAAATATTTGAATTTTAAGGCCCCTCCTTTTTCTTTTTTTTATCTCTTTCAATGGTCCAACAAAAGGCCTCATCTTTAAATTTCATTTTAAGAATTCTAAAAAGTCATAACCGACTCTACTTGTAGAGCACATCAAGTACGCAGTGATTGGATAAACATGATCGAAATCCATTTATTTAGGGGGAAAAATTGAACACTTTATGAAAGAGACGTGGAGACAAATTTATTCCAATTAGAACTGATCAAGTTAATTTTTGACAAGGTTAATGTTCAAGTCCTACAAAAACAAACAAACGATTCCAATAAAATAAAATAAAATAAAAAACAAACAAATAGAGAGATACCAGTGGATATTTGACGATTGTTTGATAGTGCTAGCATTTGATAAGCACAAACTGGCGGCGGAAAATGAAAACAGAAATGCGGTGAGCGTGGATCGAACACGCGACCTTCAGATCTTCAGTCTGACGCTCTCCCAACTGAGCTATCCCCGCTGACGTGACGGCTTTGGTCAGATTTTGAAAATATAGTCTATCCATCTCTTCTTATAACATTCCATACGATGCTCCAATGATTCAAACTATATGAAGCCCACAACATAAAAGCCCATTAATTCAGTAGCAAAATAAGTATGGTCCAATGGCGATTCCCTCCCAACAGACGGCTCCAGATTTCGGGTCTCTATAGCCCTTTGGGCGTTTTCTATCTATTGATTAAAAAAAAAAAAAAACATCCTTATCCTCTGGATTACTTCTCATCCCCTCCCTTATACTTTTATAACAGTTCCCGATGTTCACATTCCTTCAATATTAGTTGGTGAAATTTTTTTTCTTAAATTATTACTCGGTGAAATTAAAGGCATACTAAATCGGTTCATTAGTGTGTAATATGTGATCCTCTCCTTAGTGGCACGAAAGAGAATTAATCATGTTTACGGCACTCCCTCAACTAAAATTTTAAACTAGCTACAAAGAACTATCAATTTGCTTTTGGAATCCCAGTAAATACTAGGCACTTCCTTTTAATCGTGTGAAATGGTGATGAAAGAAAGATTTCAGTTTCTCCCAAAATTGATTTCTTGAAATACCCAATTTTGTACAAAGTTTTCCCATCAATTATCTCAAATGGCAAAAGGATACTGCAATCTCTAGCTTAGAAGAAATTAGGGCTTGTTGACCGTCTTCCATTAATAAAATTCTTCTTCTCGAGTCGGAAAAAAAAAATCATGCCGAAGCTTAAATCATGGTAGGTTTATTCACCGTTAGTCACATTTTTTTCTCATGTATTTTATTCAACTGGAACAGATTTTGGGTTTTGATTGATGACTAAATTTGGTCGTACTCTTCTACAGGAATATATTTTTATGATTCCCAACCTAAATTGGCATGCAAACATATAGAAATTGGCGTGCAATTGGAAAATTTAGGATGGACATGGGTAAAAATAGGGATGAAATTGAGAGTACACCGTCTGCTAACATATAATTTCCCTCCCTTCTGTTTGAATCTCTTGAACATGCATTTTCACAACACGTAGGCAAAAGCATACCTTCTCAGCTAGGTCTGAACCGAGAGCAAAAACAGAGAGGGAAGAAGGCCAAGAGGGGCAAATATCAATAGGAAATGAGTTGCGGTGAGGGCCGATGACCTAGTTGTGGTGATAGAGGAGGATGGAGTGAGAAGTTGTTGGTCGGAGATCCCAGGAGCACTTCCCTTCTTCCCTCACGATGCCTCTTGCTAAGCTGCATTCAAATCAAAATTTACCAAACCCAGAAATCTTTTGCTAAGTTGCATTCAAATCATCACTGCATATTTTTTCTGCTAAGTTGCATCCAAACATAAAAATCATATCGAAACCTCTAACTCAAAACACTAAAATTGACCAAGAAACTAAATCAATGAAAACCCATGATTCGTACCATAGTAGCGAAGGTAAATCTCGAGAACTCCACGACGTCGGGCCACCACCAGCAACCACATCGTGGACACTAATTGCTACAGTGGATTTCTTCAGTGTAGATCAGGAGAGAGCATTCAAATCTTGAAAAGGGGTGAAAAATGGTGTTATGTCACTGTATAGTGATCGATATCGGAAGGGAGAGTACACTGTTTGTGAGAGAGAGACTCCCCGTAGGATTTGGGGGGCAATTTTAGAGCCTTGGATTTAATAGCAGTTTTTTGTAATTAAGTTTAAAACTATTGGCACTTTAATCAAATGAGGAGAAATTTTCTCAATCCTTGGATTAAAATGAATCTCAGCCCTTCTAACAAGTTGTATTTATATGGGGTTCACACCTTTGTATTTTATTAGATAGATTATTAAGATGTTTATTTAAGATATAAAGGAAATACTAGGATTATTCGTAGAAGTTACTGTAAATGATAGTTAATACCTAGTAGTAATATTTTTGGGATTTTATATACTAGTAAGAATCAGAAGTCCAATCGAACATAAAATGCGGCATGTAGTAATAGACCACCATGTGGGGCTTTATGTGTGGGGCTCACATGTACTCCAGAGGAGTGAGGTTGAATCTGTGATAGATTTGTATGGGTTCCACCATCAAGTTTATGGTTCTTATATGTGGTGGAAAAACAAAAAGTCTATGCCTACTGTTCAAAATTTATCGCTCCTCCACCTCTCCAAATCTCACCGTTCAAAAGTATAATTTTTTCCTGGAAGAGTTTTTTTTTTTAAAATTCGGTTCATTGATTGTTGAGACGGACAGTAAAATATTGAGCAGTGAAACAAAGCGGTGGACGTGGCACCGCAGGTGGAAAAGTCACGTGGAGCGCCACGTATCGCCAATTAATCACTCGGTTGTAGACTTGTTGCTCCATAATCTAGGGATCCTACAGGGTACTTCTAATAGTGTAACCTGCAAGGCACAATCATAATCGTTCACGAGTGTTTTCAACTATCCAAATTTAAAATAATCTCTCAATTGTAGAATTGTTACTCCATAGTTCGGCGATCCTGCAGGGTACTTCCTGTAGTATAACTCGCAGGGCACAATCACGACTGTTTTCAACTATCCGAATTTAAAATAAATTCTTCTTGGAAAACACTCGTGCATGGTCAGGATTTCTGATTCCCATTGTCCACACCCTTTACCAGAATTTCCCCGTGCAACCAGTACACACCCAATCCCAAAAGGCAGGCCTTGGGCATTCCAAAAATTTCAAATTTTAAAGGTACTCTAATATTTTTACTACTCCCTCCGTTCCAAATTGATGGTCCTGTTCGGTCTCCAATGCACTTTTTAAATTGTTTATATGTTTCAATCTATAATGAATTTTATGTGCAATATGGATCTTATATGATAGATCTCAATTAATTCTTTTATACAAAATTTCTAAAATCTTTAAAAACATTATAGATTGAAAGGTATTAACAATTTAAAAAGAGCAACTTCCTGGCCGGTTCTATCTGGGTGAAGAATAGTCCACTAAGTCCTGTCCAAGGAGCTCATAGTCCAGTAGGTCCTCTTCATTATTTTGTTAACAAAATTACCCCTCGTAAAAAAAAAAGAAGACGATTTGAGAGAGACGATTGAAACGATTCAGCCACCACTACTACCACACGACCACCACCACGCTGCCGCCGCCGCCGCCACCACCACCACCACGTCGCCTCCACCACCACACCGCTGCCGCCACCACCACCACCACAACACTACCGCCACCACCGCCACCACCATGCCACCGCCGCCGTCGCCACCACAATCACTCCACCACCCCCACCACTACCACCACCACCGCTCTACCACCACCACCGCGACGCCGCCACGCCACCACCGCTGCTGCCACCACTCCACCACCACAATTAACAATGTTATTTTTTGTCTAAATTAACACCTTAATTAACAGTGTTAATACCCAGATTAACAATGTTAATCTGCTACAATTAACAGTATTAATTTTCGTCTAAATTTACACCCCAATTAACAGTGTTAATACCCGAATTAACAGTGTTATTCAGCCACGATTAACAATATTAAATTCTGTCTGAAGCACAATTGGATGTGGTTTCCGTGCGTCCTAAAGAGTCGTCACCATCGGAGATGAGTGGTTAGACGGAGGCGAGGGCGGAGGAACCGCGGCAAGAACGGCGATTGCAGTTCTAAACGGAGGCGGCAGAGGCATCAAAGTTCATAGAGGCGGTGGATGGAAGTGGCGGCGGAGGCATCGATGTCCATGGAGGCAGCGGGGCTGAAACGCCGGAGGAGGAGTAGCTGGCGGTGGAGTGAAGACCAGCGGAGGAGTGGTCGGTGGCTGGGCTAAGACCGGCGAAGGAGTAGCTGATGGTGGTGGGGTTGACTGGAGAGAGAGAGAGAGAGAGAGAGAGAGAGAGAGGCTGCATTCATTTGAAAATCCTAAATGATGAGTTGTGTTTATTTATTGTTATTTAAAATGGGGTAAAGAAGTAAAATCACACCCACAAGACTTAGCGAGCATTGCACTTTTACCCAATAGGATTTGGTGGGTTATGGAATCCAATATTAAGATCAACCTAGAATTAACTCATTTAAAAATTACATTGGAGACCGAACCGGACCATTAATTTGGAACGGATGCGGTATTTGGGTTTGAGTAAGACTCTTGTTAAATCCAATAGAATAAAAAAAATGTCCAATTAGAGATAATGAGTTAGCTCAATCCACCATTCCATAACTTCAAGTGCCTAACCCACCATCCCATAACTCAACCCTAGTGCTCAACCCACTAAATCTCAAAAATTATTTCCCCTAAAACATTGAATAACGCTTCTCCTCCAACAAAAAGAAGAATAGTGAAAAGAAAAAAGAAAAAGAAAATGTTATTTTAATAAAGAATAAATAAAATAAATACCATTGATGTAGTATTAAAAGAGTTGTGATTAGTTTAAAAAAAAAATGTGCACCGGCAATTTTGGCTCAAATTTTGCCTAATATGATATACTTGCTCTGACGTCTGTGAAAATTCCACCTGAACAGACATACATGCCCCACTCTACCAGAAAACTCGGTCGTCGTTCTCATTCCTCGCCTGCCTCCAAATGCCTCCATCACCATCACGAACCTTCCCTCCATAACTGACTCTATTCCACTCCTCTATCTATACACACCCATATCTGTTTGTATCACCTTTGATTCGAGAATGCTGTTTTGATCAATGGGTCTCTCTCTCTTCTCCGTGATCTGCCTCCTCCACTCGCTCATCGCCGTCTCCACCGGGGCCCTAATGATGTTCTACGTGAAGGAGATCTACACCCTCTCGCACGGGACCGAGGCCGCCGCCAAGCTCCTCGGATCTACTCCTCACGACCAGCTCCTCATCCGGACCTCCGATTCCTTCTCCGGGCTACTTCTTTTCGCAATCGGCTTCCTCCTGTTCATGGTCGCATTCGTCAGGGACAGAGACTTCCACGTGTTCTTCGCCAAGGGGTGCGTTGCCCTCCACGTGTCCATGGCAATCTGGAGGTTTAACTTTGAAAGGAGGGTCGAAGATTTAGCTTGGGATTGGCTGAGGCAAATCGTTGGTGATATCTTGCTTGCTCTTTCATGGGTTTTCTTTCTTGTTTACTCTTGGAAAGTTAAATATGACTGATTCCTTTAATAATCAGCGTGTGCAATACATGCATATCACATATGTGAGACGGGTGTGGTCGATAGGTGTGTACCTATTGTATTTTCTTGTGTGTATATGCTGTGTTAGATGGACTTGGGTATGACATGTGTTTAAGTGTCGGACACATTTAATTCTATGTCAAGGGCACTTGACACATTGGAAAAAATGCTAGGAGTATTTTTTGTATATTCCTTTGATTTTTACACGTAAATTTGGCTTCTTCTTCTTCTTCTTTGAAACCCCCCCGCCCTCTCCCCTTTTTGGGACTCGACATAAGTTTGGCTTACAAGGTGCTATAAAACATTTGATGCATAGTTGTGCTGTAAAGTTGAATGTGGTACTAAAATATGTTTTCTAGACGAGCATCCAGTTCAAAATGTTGGCCACATATACAGCATCCTTACTCAAGTACAGGTGTTTGATGCGGCTACATTCCTATATTTCGAAGAGTCCATCTAGCATAGCATATTTGAATTAAAAATAGAGGGTAGCAGTAGGATTTGAGGGTAATGCTGTAATGGCTTGGCTTGGCTTTTAATTTAGCAGCAAGAGATCTACATCAGTTATGTATTGTGTAGAAGACCTTCTGTAAATTTTAATATGAATTGATGTGGCAATTTGTGAACTATTTTTATGTATGATTACTCCCCGTTGCTGTCTACATAGGTGTGTCTGACTTCAAATTGGTTTTGAAAGATTGTTTTAACAATGTGAATATAATGGGTTTTTGGAGCAAGGCGTGAGTTGAGTTCATGTTGCTCTTAATTGGGTGTTTCATAAAATTTTTGTACTGTTGGTTAGAGTCGAAGAAGGTTTAGTGGATTGGAATCTAGTGTGAACCAATCTTTTAAGATTACTAAAGTGTTGTGACTTGTGACATTCTGTTGCTAAGGTTTGTGATGAAAATCCGGTGTATAATGTACCAACCATTTGACTCTGCCACTAACACTGACTACAAAAACAGAATAAGGCTAGATGCTTAAGATTGTGTGTTGAAGGTCCAAAAGCAATCAATTAGTCAAAAAGTCATTAAAGAGGAAATAGCATTCTTCTTATGGAGTCTGGTAATGAATAGTGATTGTGAATTATAAAAGCTAGTGAAGTCAAGGTTGTGAACTATAGCATGTATTTTGCTATTACAAGCCATTCTAATGGAAAAGTATGAGCACGCTATATATTGTATCAATAGAAGTATACGGCTACTATGGTTAAGAAGTTAAAATGTACGTCTTGGATATCCTAATGCAATGGGATGTGACTTTGATCCAATTGTATTTACTCCATGCAATCTGTATTGTTCGTCTTTTAGGCGTTCAATATTGACGAAGGAATCTCATTTCCCCCCTTTTATAAAAACGTGTCTCTCTTTTTATCTATTCTTTTCTCCATCTTTCTCCAGAAACGGTGAAAAAGTCTCAAGACTACGAAATGTGAAATAACAGGTATAGTGGCAAACAAGAAGTGCGATACATTTGTGCCTCAATCAGGTAACTTTGCAAGCAATTTTAGTTAGTTAATATTTCCATAAATTCTAAAGGGAAAGACGAACATCATCTTTTGGACCGAACATTCATGTAATGTAACTACCAGCCAATGGAAAGTGCATCTCTTCTATCTACTGACAGAATCCAATGGAGAAGGAACTGAGTGCGTGCATGGCTGCCGAGTTGAAGGGGTTTACTGTTGCTGGGGTGGATGGGTACTGTGGGTTACTTGTTGATCTCCTGATTACTTTCTTGTTTATTGTAATTCGTTCAACTCTATAGTGCAAGAAAAACCTGTATCTACCCTGATGGCACTTGTATCAGATTTCTTTTACCTATAACAAAACATATAACAGTAAAGCACGTTTTTTGAGTGGTCCTTTGCTGTTGATATGCTTTTTGTTTGCACTAACATAACAAGAAAGTTTGTTAGAATTTTTTTTTACCAGGAAATTCTTTTATTTAACTTCAGGAGTTTGTGGTGATCAATTGTTTGTAGTGTTTTTCTGATTTGACTGCATTCATTGTCAGTTGCAAAGCACAGATTGAAACTGCTTGTAGGCTTGTAGCCAACCACAACATGTGAAAACAGTACAAAGCAGAAACATGTGGCAGGATCATGATGCTCTTTCCTTCCGAATAATTCTTCCCAAGCCAGAATACCTCTCTTGATGAGTGCAGTCTCTGGGTGGATTGTCAAGGGTAAGTTTTTTTACGATATTTTTTTCATATCATTTTCAAGTTAATCATTTTTTTCTAATAGGCATTGTTTTTGCTGTCTTGATTGTCCTTGTCCTTCTGCAGATTTTTTCTTTCTGCATTCTGGCCCTAAGTAGTCAGTGTTTACTGTTTAGTAATGCGCGTATAGGTTTAACTTGGTTAGTACATAATTAATCAACCTAGTAGCATTTCATTTCTTCAGTTAGTCATTTTATAAATAGTTTGTTTTTGTGCTCATCAATATCCATGCAAGTGAATCATGCGAAATAGCTATAATCTGGAGATAAGATAATTCTTCCATTGATGCTACTCACACAGTTGGAGAGTTGAACTATTCAGTACCCCTACAAGTGGTCTTGAGCTTGGAATGAACTGCTCGTATGATAGAATGCCAGCACCACTTCTATTTTTTCAGGCTTGGCTCCACGTTCCTCTTTTCAATTTTCGCCTACTAAGTCTTGTCTTTCTCTAAGATTCTGGTGAATGCATTGATGCTATCTCACTCTGAGCCGTAAAATTTGTTGGGTGGGACTACCTTGGCAACGATTTTAGATAGTTCCCATTCGGGCATGCTCTTGCAGCACTTGTGGTTCCATTACTGATAGGTGGTTTGGGACATACCCAACATACATAGGGATAAAGTCCAAAGTTGACTACAACATGTTGTGCAGATGCAAGCCATATAGGAGTGGTAAGGGTAGTTGTCAGATCACCTGGAGGTCCTGGACACTGTGGGTCGCTAAGTAGCATGTTGAACGTTAGAGTGGTCCACGTTAATAGATTCATTGTGCCAGGATTGTAGCTCTATATCATTATGGATCAAACTTGCTTTTGGATAGCACTAACTACTAATTGGCATAGTTTAAACCAGGCTCCCAATAGCAGACCAGATAAGAAAGGCCATTGTTTGCATAAGGGTAGTCCTCAATGAACAATTCTAGCCTGTGGGGTTGTGCTGGGTCTGCTTTTGCCACTCCAGGTAGAATTGGAATTAGACCATCTCCAATGGAATGGCTAAAGTAGCGTGGCCCATATGACAAAAAGCGACAAAAGAACTTGCATACGACCAGGCTTTGATTTCCCTGGTGGCTGCACCCTTCTTGTGTTATATTCCACTTTTTGGGCTCGAGCCTTGGTAGTTGGTATCCCCACTCACCGTCTCTCTCAAAACTTGTGTTGGAAGGAAACAAAGATTGAAAAATGCAAAGAAGACAATAAAGGAACTAATGGATCCAATTGTTTGATATTGTATTGAATTAGCAAAATCAACAGATTTCAAAAAATGCTGTCAGCCTGCTCTCTAGTGACACTATGATAGAAACTCTCAGGACTACCAGAGAAGAGTATAGTCACGTAATCTTTGGGGTCAGTCTATATGGAGCTTTGCTTTGATCTTAAATGGGGCCCCTGCTAGAGGACGGTGGAATTGGTCTCCCAGAATTAGTTGAAGTGTGTCATGCGTGTAAGCTGGCCCGAACCGAACACTTAGTCATCAAAAGCTACCAGTCTAATACAGTTTCTTTGTCATGGTTATTAGCCTTGCAGCAGACAAATACTGCGAGCACTGTGTTCATATGCTCAAGTGGGTTAAATACTGAGTCCAGAATAATCTGGGAAATTGTCTACAGCCATGTGGTGTGGGCTACTATTTATAGCTTTTACTTCTCCTCCATTAATGTTGCTCATTGAGGTCTAATCTAGCTCTCTAAATATATATCCACTTGAGTGTGTGGGTGGTTGGATAATTCTCTAAGTAGGTAATTGGGTAAACTATTACCAATAAGTGGACTCTTCACTTGCTATGCCCAACTATCCCCTACCTACGCATAAGTTGTTTAGTAAAGCTCATCTTGAGTGCTCCACTTCTGTTCTGTTTTAAATATGGCCATGGTAATGGAATTCATAGTCATAATACTATTACTCTCGTCACTTTTTTTTTTTTTTTGATTTGATAACTATTAGTCTGAACCAGCTTACAAGCACCTCAACTAATTTTCGGAGCCTCCAACCGCCCACATATGAGGAGAGCCCAGATAAAGCCGAAGCAAAACTCTGTAGGAATTGGTCCCAAAAGAGTTGATAGCACGTGTGAGATTTCGAATCTAAGACCTTAATTAGAAGCAAATCCCTAAGTCCTAGACCTTGACCACCCACTTTCTACACCTCAGACATAGACCATTTCAATCCCTAAGTTACCATATGTTGCCAAATACTGTATATTTTAATACACGTTGAACAACATATATGATTGTCTTTTTCATACACACTGAACTTTGTTCTTGTTATGTTTTGCCAATTGCCACTCACCAACTCTATGAATGGAACGAAATCTGGCACGCAGAACACAAGATATAATAAGTGGTCCAATTAATAGTGCATTTATCTCCGTTCAAGGAAAAGAAATAGGAGTAGAACAAATTTGCCTTATTGTGTTTTTCGATAACTCAGGTGTCCGAGCTAACTTATGCACATCTGAGCACCTCGACTAATCTCAGGATCCAATTCTACTACCCACTTGCATAGAACCCAATTAAAGCCGGATCAGACTCCGTATGGAGTGGTCCCAAAGGGGTTAATAGCACCTGGGTGGTTTCGAATATGAAACTTTAAAATGAAGCAAACCTCTAAGTCCTGGACTATGACTTTGTTGAATAAACATAGAGTACATGGTATCAAGTAGACAATTAAGGGGAGAAGAAGAAACTGTTTGGCGGCAGGAAAAGGAAAAAATAGGAATCATGGATGTGATGACAAGTGTTGACTTACTTTAGCTTGTCCCAATCTGCCTCAGTCCCTCGCCTATGTTTTCTCGATTAGTTAAGATCAAAGATAGTGTTTGTCTTCGTTACAAAATTGATAGCACATTGTTTGGAAGAGGGGTTTTAGAGAATAATGTTTATGATGCAGATATACATATTGGACATACTTCACTAATAGCTTTACTTTTTCCTTTGATAGTTAACCTTTACTTTTTCCTTTGATAGTTAACCGCTGACTAGAATTCTACTCGGTTCGGAAAGACCCGTATGAACCGCGCGTGGCTGAGCATGGGGAACTGTTACCGTAATCACTAATCGGAGCGACCACCCCCAAAGGGGTTCTAGGCGGGTAGGGACTCTCTTGCGCCACCCATTTCACTACGGGGATAACCACGAAGAGTCGAGGTCGTCTCACGGATATTTCTAATTCTAAGGGGATTAGCTAGGGAAGTTAAAAGGCTATTGCACCCAACAAGTGATCCTGTCCTATCAACATCCCTAGATCCAAAGATTTACACCTTATGGGATTCTACTTCAATTCAAATGTGTCAGTATAATCACCCCCAAACGATAGGGACAGATACACGACTCTTGCACCCTAATTATTTGAGCTATACTTTAGCTTTCTCTATACATAGGCATTAATGAAGGAGTGTTGGGTGGCACTACACCGATGTTTAGTTTTCTCATATAGGCCGTTGACCATGTACACCGAAAACGGATTCATCAAGCCCATAATCGTCACCATGTGATGGGCACTAAATTTTTGTGAGATTTATGTTCATGAAATGAGGATCCATTTCCCCCTCTCCTGTTGTGAATGCCCACTTTCACCAATAAAGAAATAGAGTGTTCCTTCCACCAATAAAGTTGAAATATTCTGCTTGCACATTGAAATATTCTCTTTTACGATGAAATATAGTATTTTCTTATTATCAATATGAAAATACACTTGATTTAGGCCCTTGCTAGACACAAATTCTGCGTCCACCAATGATCCCATCAACTTTATTTTCACACAACTGAAAAAGAGATAGCGGTTTAAAAGATGAATGGTTCGGTCATAAAAAAAAAAACTCAATTGCTTGATTCATTTAAGTACCACAGATTAATTGAATCAAGTCTTTCTTCCTTTTTAACAAAAAATAAAGCCAAGGACAAAGCCTAGCTTTATACTCAATCTTTATCTTCATATTTTAAAAAAAAAAAAATACTAACAATAAAAGTGTAATCCCCTTAAATAGCGCGACCCCGAAATCTAAATCCTCCACTGTCCATCTATTATCGCATTTAAAATGCGAAAATGCACTTCCAAGAGATTTTTTGTTAACAAAACCAACTCAAGAAATCATTATGTACCTCTTCCTCTTGCTTGTGCTGCTTATTCAGTTATTTGGGTACGGTTACTTGTTACTTATTCTTCGTTTAGAAGCAGAGTCTACAACTTAATTCCAAACTAGCTAATTTCCTGTCTAATTCTTGTAATTGGAGCCAAGAGACTTTTGGCCTAACGGCATCAAAAGTGCACTTAGATGCGAAAAAGAAGGTGGTCAGAAGTTTGACTCTCATTCCAAACTCCAAAGTGCTAATCTAAATAATCTAACAATAGTGACTTGCATTGATAAAAAATATCGAGTAATTGCCCTTGTATTCGGGTGACCAGATCAGATGAACAATTGTCAAAAGTATAGTTCATGAATAAATTAATGCATGTGTAACTAAGTTAACTTCCCGGACCCGAGATGCTGCCAAGCACCCCCTGTCACGCGGGTGCCGAACGGTATCTGATCGTTTATCTTAGCACAGACGGCTGTGATTGAACCTGATCACATACAGATCTAAACCGTACATTACTCGGTCAAGATCCGAGCCATCGATTGTCAAGATGATTGCATCTAAACCGTATATTACTGATCTGATTGCTTTTAGTTAAAGGAACTATTTGTGTTCGATTGAGATGGACATATCTGGAAAAAATGAAAATGTTAGGATTCAGGAAAAGTTTTTTCAAAAACGTCCTAAAAAAGTGAAATTAGTGATTGAGATTCACTTTGATGTGTAGGACCCAAACATCAAAGCGAATCTGGACAATTTATCTCTCTCCCGAACATTTTCTTAAAAACTTTTCATGTACCATAACCTTGCTCGGAATAAAATGATGATAAGTGATACAAATAGTAACCATGAACATATGTTATTGTGAGTGGAAAATATGGTTAGGAACAAGTCATTTTCTTATGCACTAACTTTAGTATAGTAGTTTTTGTCTTTCCAACTAAGGTAGTGCTTTGGTGCTGTTACACTTCAAATTCAAATCACCTTTAGTGGAATATTATTATTTCACCTAAAATAGAACCAACTTTTTTTTTCTTCTTTTCACTTTGGTTTTTACATACCAAAATTACAACACTATGATTGATCATATGTTTGTACCATATTTGCATATTAGTTGATGACAGCGTGGACCTTCATATTTCAGGGCCTAAAGTAACACTCATATATGGGGCCCTTACAAATTTTTATGAACACTATATAAAATGGATAAATTACTTTTTCTAAAATCAATACAAGTACTTATCAACGCGATGGAATCCCGCAAAATAATCGAACAATACATGATTTCAAAAGCATAACTTAAATATAATAAATATCACTTTTTTGGGGCTTAAAGTGGCTGCCAAGGCCGATATTGATTGAACCCATAAATATCCTCTCTTGTCCTAAATTCTCTTTACACCTACATGCAAAATTTAACTTGAGCCTGTAGTGACCTCATCTCCCACAGTTCTTAAATTAATCTTTCCTCTACACTCACCAACCAACCACTGTTATTAAGAAAGTAACTTACATAGAATATAAAAACAAATTAACGAATTGTTTGAATTAATTTTATCTAACAGATCGAGTCTAAGAGTAATTCACTACATAATATTTAGCAATCTTGCTTTCATTGTAATTGCTAAAGTGTAAAACGTTTAGCCTAAGCCCATGGTTGAGGCACTTTTGAATTTTGGACATTACGCTTTACGGAATTTCAAATAGTAAGTGACGGCTATTTGTTGCATTATACTCCACATCATTGTTCTAAAACGTGAAATTATGAGAATGAAAATGATATTTGAAATGTCTTAGAGTGATTAAAAGGGAATTTATGATAAATTATACATATTTAAATTTTAAATTTAAAAGAAAAAAAGAAATTCAGTGGCGATCCATGTCCCCTCTTGTCCTACACTCCTTCCGCCATTGACCATTCCAAACTTTACTAACTACAATTAACACTACCGACTTTTGTTGACAAAAAAAAAAAAAACTAATATCCCCCTTTGCCCGGTCCCTCCCACTTTTCTGTCGCTGTGACCTTGTTTTTCCCAAATTAATTAATCTCGCCTTTGGTTCTTGGAAGTGAAGTTATCCAAGGCATGCACTGGCAAGAAAATTACTAAACAAACTTAGGTTGCATGGGTATTATTGTGTGCTTTCTGCAAGGCATTTTCATAAGCATTTTCTCTTTCTAAATGATTGCCTTTGATCCTAATTCCTTCGTTGAAAATAAACCAATCAATCAGTTCCGGTGCTACTTTACTTCTTTATTGAGTTTAGGTAAATGTTTATGTGAGGTGATGGGTCCAACAATCATTTTCCTAGCAAGCTCTTTGGGTTTTTTTTTTTCTTTTTTTCTTTTCACCTTTATTCATCAGCGGGATCTAAAAGAGTTAGATAGGTAGTATGCTAGTTCACAAAAGTCCAGAGGCTATCCATAGCCTAGGACACCGATTGCGCCTTCTGTGGGGTTCAAACTCATACCTCAACTAGAGAGACAGCAGTGGCGGCTCCAGAAATATTTCGTAGGGTATTCAAAAAAATCATAATCCCCGCTAACTCTGTTTAACAAGACTGAAATATTATTATGTGTTCAAATGTGAATATTTTTTAACAACTCGGGTGTTAGGTCAGCTTATGCGCACCTTGATTAATCATGTGGTTCAATTTTCACCGCTCACTTGCAAAAAGCCCAATTAAAGCCGAAGAAAAAAATTTGAGTTGATTTGTGACTCTCTCAAGTTGATGAGTGTTCAAACTTTGTTTGGTTGAGTGTTCTAAATAGGGGTAGAATGAAAATACATGCTACTCAATGTACCCTAGAAAATGTCTAGGGTGTTCAATTGCATACCAAATCTTCAACGTGGAGCCGCCACTTGGAGGCAGATGAGAATACGAACTTAATAAGTTTGGTTTCTCGAGCTCTTTGGATTAATCTTTGACGTTTCTACTAAAAAGTTTGAACTACAACTTATTGTATTTTGTCTTCTTGTTAATATGAACCCAATATTTTTTTTTCTTCATTTTTCCCTTTGACGCGCCCATATACCATTACAGCTTGTGGGCTGTAAAAATAACTTCACATTTTTGGACAACAAAAAGTTCTCTATAACTTATTGATTAGCGGATACACCCCCAAATTGTCAACAATACAAGTTTTTAAGGGAAATGATTTTGCCACACCTTGCAAGAGTATTTTTGCACCAAAAAATACACTTGCAGGGTGTGGCATTATTAAAAAGGGGTGTGGCAAAATCACTACCCGTTTTTAATACAAAAGTTGAATTTTTCTCAAGACCTTTTGTGGAAAGATGGTGCCCTAAACTTATTCACATATTGGTTAGCGGAAACACCCCCATACCGTTCATTATTTTTAAAATACTGGTAATTCTTTAGATTAATGGTAAAAAATTAGGTTAATCAGATATTGAAAAATGCATTTTCAGTATACATATGCCGATACTACTCCCTCCGTCCCTTTTTAAGTGTCCTGCTTCGTAACTCCAACTTATTAAAAAGACATCATCATTATACTTTTCACATCAACTTTTTCCTCCACTTTCCCTACTTACCCATCATCATTACATTTTTACTCACTAACTTTTCAAAATAAAATATACTTTTAGGGACAAAATAGACAATACACCAACTTTTACCCCCCTAACTTTACAAAATGGACACTTATTAAGGGACAGCCCAAAATGGAATACTGGACACAAAAAAAGGGATGGAGGGAGTATATGGTTTTCCTTACGAATTCTGAAAAAGCAGTTACTGATATTTGATTAACCTAATTTTTTTAGAGTAACCCTTAAATTATTATTTTTTAAAAAATAAGTGTTTCGGATTTTTTTTTATTGGTATGCTTAGAGCGTCCGTAGTGGAATAACCAAAAGTCAATAATTAAAAATTGCCATATCATCTTTTGATTATTTATTTAAGAGGTTGTTAAGGTTAGCAATGTAGATGTCTACAACGGTACAATCAAAATTGAATAACCAAAATTTGCCACATCACATTTTCAACTTATAAACTAAAAGCTGTGACATAGAAAACAGTTTTTGCAAGAAAAGAAAGTATTTTTAAAAGTATTTTTCTTAGAAACATGTTGAAAATGGAAAAAGAGATAAGGTTTTTGCTTAATGATGGTGTAGTTGATTGAAGAAATGTGGAAATAACTACATTTGATTATTGACAAAATATTATTAGTTTTGATTATCCAATGGCCAAAATTTGATGATTTGCTAAGTTTGGTTATTAAATGTGAGCCTTTTTTTTTAGCAAATGTTGCTAACCTTAACAACTTTTTTGGTTTTGATTCTACCACTGTGGATGCTCTTAGTTGGTACTTGAGTTTGCTCCTTTTCTAAAATTTTAAATTCAAAATTTCTTATGTGTTATAAACTCTTTACGGGTTAGTTCGTGCAGAAATTTATCTCAATTTTCGTTGGGCCACCGCTAGTGGATCGTAAGATTTGTCCCAAAAAAAATTAGTCCAGGTATGCATAAAGCGACTCGGACACTCTGTTTGTTTTTTTGTTTTTCCCCACTGGTATGCCATATGCCTAGAGGTGTCAAATGGGTTGTGCCGGCCGTTTAACTCCATGCTAACCGTGCTTCGTGCCGTGCCATGATGGCCCATTTACAGTATTTTGCTAAAATCGTGTTGTGCCGTGCCGTGCCGTTTGTCAATCGTGCCGTGCCGTGCCAGCCCGTTTTCTTAAATCGTATTGTGTCGTGCCGGCCCGTTTTCTTAAATCGTGTCGTGTTGTGCCGGCCCGCTTGCCAATCGTGTCGTGTCGTGCCGTGCCGGCCCGTTTTCTTAAATCGTGTCGTGTCGTGCCGGCCCGCTTGCCAATCGTGTCATGTCGTGCCAGCCCTTTTTCTTAAATCGTGTCGGGCCGTGGCGTTTTCAATCGTGTCGTGTCATGCCGACCTATTTTCTTAAATCGTGTCGTGACGTGCTTGCCCGTTTTCTTAAATCGTGTCTTGTCGTGCCATTTTCAATCGAGTCAAGACGTGCCGGCCCGTTTACTTAATCGTGTCAGGTCGGATTGTGCCGTTTTAAGTCGTGCCGTTTTAAATGAATTCCTTCAATGATGGATGATGATAATGTCTTCTATAGGTTGATCAATGAGAAATAGTCCCAGGATACGGATGATAATGGCTATGGAAGCTTGGTTGGTTGTTACGCTCCGTTTGAAACTTTGAATATAGATGTTATTCTTGTCTATTTGAATGTGACTTCCAATTTTTGTTCCAATTCCACACTAAGAATGATAAGAATGTGACTTTCAAATATAAATGTTATTTTTGTTCCAATTCCACCCATTCAATAAGAATGATAATGGTGTCCCTGGACCCTGATCAATCAAATGCAAAATGAAGTAAAATTTAATAATTAAAAAAATAACATTACAAATGGTCCTAACTGGAATGTACCAGAGCTGCGACACATTAACAAAACCAAGTAAGCCACTTGAGAGTTACATGACTTCAAGGGCCTTCAAAGCCTTGAAAACAAATCAAAAGCTCCAAAAGGGCAGTAGGGCACTAGAAGTTGTTACAATTGAAGCTCACACCTACTGAAACTCTAGCAAAAAACCAAAACAACCTTGAAAACAAATCAAAAGCTCCAAAAACATTCATTTGAACCAACATGGACGAATGCCTCCGAATGCTTGAACTTCGGAATGCCTCAAACTGAACTCCACATGACAAGAGAATGGTGGAATGATCTTGGATAGTCTACTTGGAAGGCCAAAATCACCAAGGTACAGCCCAAAACCACACCTGCTGCTGCACACACTCATTGCACTTGCACACACCTGCTGCTGCACACACTCACAGCAGCAGTAGCAACAACAGTTGCACACATATATGCCAATGCACACACTCATACACATTATTCCCAAACTCCAAATAACAGGTGAAAACTGGAAGTAAAACCTGCTACACACATGACACAACCCTTTTCACACACAGGGCAGCCCCAAATATATGCCTTTTGGCTTAGATTTTTAATCATCATAGCCAGCGAACTCAGAATAGCATGCAAACCGTAAAAATTTCTCCAAAAATACAAACCAAACCTGTCAAACTAGTTGAAAACTGCCCAAAATCACACCTGCTGCTGCACACACTCATTGCACTTGCACACACCTGCTGCTGCACACACTCACAGCAATAGCAGCAACAAGTTTCACACATATATGCCAATGCACACACTCATACACATTATTCCCAAACTCCAAATAACAGGTGAAAGCTGGAAGTAAAACCTGCTACACACGTGACACAACCCTTTTCACACATAGGCAGCCTCAAATATAGGCCTTTTGGCTCAGATTTTTAAGCATCATAGCCAGAAAACTCAGAGTAGCATTAAATGCCCCAAAAACACAAACCAAACCTGCCAAACTAGCTGAAAACTGCTCAAAACCACACCTGCTGCTGCACACACTCATTGCACTTGCACACACCTACTACTGCACACACTCACAGCAGCAGCAACAACAACAGTTTCACATAGCAGCAGTAGCAACAACAGCCTTTTTCACACACAGGACAACCTTAAATATAGGCCTTTTGGCCCAGAAAATAGCATCAAAACTGTAGAAGAACAACATGCTAAACCAAACATAGGCATAGCATCAAGGTAGTAATGAAAACATGATTGGGCTCAGAAAAAATATATTTTGAGAATTAGAATGGTACTCATGGCTGCATCTAATGATATCCCGCTAAGGCGCCAAGGTATCCACCTTAATTATAAATTGAATTTTAATTCATCATTGCCCACAAATAAGATAACACCCATGTTCATAATTTTTTCATACCACCAAACACCAAAACCTATGAAACTTGCTGTTTGACATGCTGTTTTCTGCACTTTAGGCTCAGATTATATCATGAATCGTCATAGCCATACTAAACACCCATTAGGCTCAGCTTATATCATCATAGCCATAGTAAACACCAAATCTAGGAATGTACAGCATAAGAGTTTATTCATATTGTTAAAACGTGATGGGGTCCCCTAAACCCAGGAATGTACAGCAATAGATACTACATTGCACTAGCAAATAGAGATTACCATTTTTTATTCTGCTCTACTCCATGGAATCCATTTCTTACCTTAACAATTGTCAATTGATGATGAATACGTTTGCCACCGGAAACGGAAACTCGCCGTACACGTCTGTCACCAGAAACGACCTCAGTCGTCGAGTTTCAGAGACAAATCGCTGAACGTGAGTCGTGACAGAGGGTTTGAGTCAGGGCCGTCAGGTAAAGGCAAACTCAGATCTAGTTGTAGATCTAGGGTTTGAGTTGCTGAACACCAGTCGCTGAATGGTCACCGACAACGACTCACCGCCTGAACGAAAACAGAAACGACAATCGATCTAGGGTTTGACTCACCGCTAGACCACTACCAGTCACCGTTGAGAGTGGAGAGAGTGAGAGCGACGAGAATGAGAGAGAGTCAGAAAGAGAGTGAGAGAGAGAGTAAGAGACGTTGAGAGTGGAGAGACTAGAGAGTGAGAGAGACAGAGAGAGATTCAGACGTTGAAGTTAAGTCAAGAAGTCCGAACGTTGAGAGTGAGATTGTGACTTTGTGAGAGACTGAGAGATAGAGAGAGAATCAGAGTCCAGAGATGTCTGCTACTGCTAGGGCAACATCTCTTTCCCTTTTATAGGAACCCTATGATCATGTGCGTACGAGACACCAATAATCCATATGCACCAATAATGAAAAAATCTCGTAAAGTCCTACAATGCATCACTTGAAGGCCGCTTGAGCTATTTTTGAAAAATCGGAACCATCTAGTTTTTACGTTGGAGGGATTATATCATTCATGCCAAGAATTAATAAATTTCTTATCATTATGCACTTGATCGTACATAACAAAAATTTTGATAATAATTAATTTACGTCCCGATGAAGGAGCTTTTAAAACCCGATAGACCCAAAAATTGGTGAGAGTCATTAAAACACAGAGAATAACAAAATGAACGGTATGGATCAGCATAGTTATTTTGTGATCATGTGGCTAACGTACATTAGACGATAGCAGAATACCTTGGTTCATAACCAATTAAGTTTAATGTATAGATTTGAAAGGTAGCTACAGACTCTTTTTTTCGAATGTTCAATCTAAACCGTTACGATTTAACGTCTTATCAAATTTATCATTCTCACCTGAATAGGTGATAATCCAATGTCAGATACCACATGATCGGAACACATTCAATGCTTCCAAAGGCATTAAAGTCCTATAATGCACTACTTGAGGGCCGCCTAAGCTATTTTTTTAAAATCGGAACCATCTAACTTTTATGTGGGAGGGATTAGATCATTTATGCCTTAGATCATTTATGCCAACAATCAAGTAAAATGCTTATCACTACATACTTGATCGGACGTAAAAAAAAATTCAATCAAACAATGAATCAGCGTGTCGATGAAAGAACTTTCAAAATCTGACACACAAAAAAATTGGATCCCATGATTAAAACACTAAGGGCTCGATTGGATGCGGTATTAGGTTTGGAGGTATTATATAAGAAGGGGGGATTGGATAGTAGGGGGTATTGGTTAATAAGGGATGGCCTACATTGATGTGATATTTATGGAGGGAGGATTAAATAGTGATTGGTTTGGATGGAGTATTAGAAAGGGGGGATAAAATAGTACGTGGTTTGGACGTAGGATAAATAGGAGGTATTAGGAAGGGTGGATAATGTAAAAAGTTGTCAAATGACTTTTTTACCCTTGTGCAGTCTCAAACTTAATTATGTATTACGTTATATGTATAATTACAAAATATAATTAATCTTTCAAACTTTAATCCGTAATATATATTTTTACTAACAAATGTAATAATTTAATAATATTATAAAATGAAAAAGTCAGTTTTAATTTGATAAAAATCATTTTTTGCAAATAAAAATTCTGTTTATTTTTTTTGTTTCAAAAATACATTGTTTGGTAGTTGAACATGTGTCCAACAATTTTGTTAGGTGAATTTGCATGTGGCCAACATATTTTTTTGGTGAAAATGTGCCTAACTAATATAATAAGAATTATATAAAATAAATAAAATATTTACATTTCGTTTTTAAGTGCTTTATTATATTTATGAGAAATATTTTTAAACTTGATGAAATTTTAAAATGTTAAAATACGTACCGATTATTTGGATAAAATAAAATAAGTTTTCTTTAAAATGTTTGAACTGGTTATTTGTTGAAAATGTTGAATAAAAATAGTTAATAATGTTTAAAGTATGAAATTTTTCCTTTTTTTAAAAATGTGTAATACAACCGAAATTTTATGCATTTTTTAAAAAACCAAAATTTATAAAAATGAATGGGGAGTAGATGGTGGTTGGAAACATGTGGGTGTTAGTTGAATTCATGTGAGGAGTAGGTTCAACAAATTATTTATATCAAAGTTTCTATAAATAGCACTCATTTTCCATATCTCATCTCACATCTCATATTCATTTCCTAATTTCGTAAATTTATTTTCTTCATCATTTCAATGGCACGCCGGGCTTGGAGCGAGGAGGAGGAGGATGCATTGTTAACTAACCTTACGAGCCTTGTAGATCAGGGGGTTTGGCGAACCGACAACGGAGGGTTTCGCCCTTCCTACTTGGGAGTTCTTAAAAATGAGATGCGAGTTTCTTTCCCTCAAGCAGGTATAAACGAAATTCATATTGAAGGAATGATCAAGAAATGGAAGAGTGATTATCGTATACTAGACGCTATGCTTAGGCGTCCTGGGTTCGGGTGGAATCCAAATGAAAACAAACTAGTGGTGGCAAATGAAATTTGGAATGAATTTGTCCAAGTAAGTTCTTTTCAATGTTTTTTCAATTTTGTATAAAGTATTGGTCTGTAAGTTTTGTTAATGTTTTCCTAACTTTTATATGTAGGATCACCGACATCTGAGACATTTACGGGACAGGCAATTTCCCCATTTTAATCGATGGGCCTATTGCTTTGTTTCCGAGGAGAACTAGAAGTTCGAAGTTTAAGGCGGCTATTGAAAGAATAAATTGAAGTTGTGGTAATAAATGTGTTGACGAATAAATCAATGGGCTTCCTAATTTGTTTTATGTATGGATGTGAGAGGGTGTACTTCTGTTGGGGCTCTGTATTGTACTATTGTTTTGAAGTGAAATTTTGAACCACCAAATAATTTATATCTTTCATACGTTAGTTATTAGAACAAAATATTCAAAAAACAATATGCCAACGTGATTGATGAAATAAAACGTACAACTTACGAAATTTTTACAACTTATACAGTGTTCCCAACCTAATTCGTCCAAATTCTTGAAATAAAACTTACAACTTTATTCCGAATTGAACAGATGTGCCAATAAAATACAACTTACGAAACCTAACAAAAAAATTACAACAAAGTATTTTGTTAGACTAGGTTGGTATTGAACTTCCAAAGCACTTGTGGATGTCGAAGCACCGTCATTTGATTGATGTTTGGTTTGGGCCAACTCCATGTCTTGAATTAGCCGGTATCTTTCCTCATGAAATGCTAACAATGCTTCTTAAGCTTCATGTAATGTGTTGTACCTTTTCTTCAAGTTTCCCGCGTATCCATTAACTTGTAGTTCCGCGGTCGTCCAACTTGTATATATACCCGGTTTACGGCCAATGAAAACCACCCAAAACTATCTTTGTCTTGACTTCTCATAGCAAATCTAGTTGGATACAACAATAACGATTTTTATTGTGAAACAATATGTAGAGTATGCTTACAAATAAATATGGCTCAGATATATTCGACCGGCATTGTGCACTACTTGGCTACAAATTATGTTGCCGAACGGTGATTGAACTGTTGGCCCTCATAACTTGTCCCGCCAAGATAAGTGACTCACCTAAAATTGTCTCGTTTTATATCATCATGGCCTACATATAAGTTACAAATTGACAACAAAACAGCCTAAAAACAGCATCTGGTATTGAAAAATACATTGTTTGAGTCCACAAACTACAGGTTTTCATGTACTGTCCAAAAACTACAGTGTCCTAAAACTGCTACTGCAGGAACCACAACTGGAACACAGGCAGCCACATGCTGCAGCAGCAAGAGTTTGGACACAGCAAACAACCACAAAAAACTGCAGAAACAGCCAACAGTCAAAGGCTCGTTTAGATGCTTCACTGTGAATAGGTGGCTCAGAAAAGGTGGCTCAGAAAAGTTTCGTCATAGCCATATGTTAAAAACCAGCCCACCAAAAAACAGCCCACGAAAACAATGCAGAACAGAAACCTGAAAACTGGATTGGCATGCTCAACACTCAAACACAACATCCCACACTCCATAGTGGCCAGCATTACCTATGCCAAAGCATGGCAATACACAGGCCCCACATTCATACACCAGCAGTCTCAAAAGCAGTCTAAAAAACAACTGACATACCAAAAACAACAGTCTCTAATACCAAAACAGAAACTGAACAGAAACTGAACTGCAGAATACAGTACCCAGACACACCATACAGAAACAGAACTGGAGAACCAGATCCTATGAAGCACGGATACTCCGAAACTAGTCACGTACGAGTATCGGATACGCGATGGATACAGATACGCGCCCGATACGCCCCGATACGTATCGGATACGGCAAATAAGTATCCTGCATTTAAATTAAATATTATTTCGGATACGTTTCGAATACGCGAGGGATACGTGGGGGATACGGCAGGATACGTTTAGGATACGGCGGGGGTTAAAATGAAATTTTTGAAAGAATCAAGTACAAATTAAAAGGGAAAAATTGTAATAATAACATCACTAAAATATAAAACTTGGGAAATTATGCACATCCATATCCTATTTTTTTAGGTTTTGACGTATCGCCGTATCCGTATCGTGTCGTATCCGTATCCCGTATCTCGTATCCGTGCTTCATAGACTAGATCAGAACCTCAACAGAACATTCAACTGCAAAACCAAATCAGAACCTCAACAGAACACTCAACTGCAGAACCAGATCACAGCAACAAAAAACTAGACAGAGGCTCAGAAAATTATCATCATTGCCCATAACACCAATTATATGCCATTCCAACACCACTTATATGCCATTACAACCTGCACTTACAATGTCCAACACAAAAACAGAACACAAAACTGCAGAAGCAGATCACAGTAGCCCAAATTCATCTGACAGAGGCTCAGAGAATGTTCATCATTGCCCACAACACTACTTATATGCCATTACAACCTGCACTTACAATGTCCAACACAAAAACAGAACACAAAACTGCAGAACCAGATCACAGTAGCCCAAATTCATCCGACAGAGGCTCAGAGAATGTTCATCATTGCCCACAACACCACTTATATGCCATTACAACCTGAACTTACAATGTCCAACACAAACTGAACAACACACAAAACTGCAGAACAAGAAGACTTATATTCCAACACACACACACACACTCAGGCATGGCATAGTATTATCAAGCACAGTTTAAGACTTGATTGGGCTCAAACAATAGGTAAGAATCATAAGGGTACTCATGGCTGCAACTATCGTTACCCCGCCAAGGTATCTACCTTATTTAAGAATTGAATCGATTCATCATTGCCCTACTAAAAATTTCATCATTGGCCAAAACCTGTCATGTAAACCAACTTCATATTACATTCACAAATATTAATAGTGCATAGTTCATATTACATTCCCAAACTTGATATGAAATGTACCAAAATTCTTGAGTTAAAGATCATTTCATTGTTCATTGTTCATCACACATTGTTCACTACACATTTACACATGGCCTCCTAATTAAGGGTATGACGGTAAAGTTTTGCCATTTCAAAAAAAGTAGGTAAAGTACCATTCATACTTATAATGGTACTTAAGCCACTTCAAAAAGGCATTCATTCCTTAACCTGCACTATATGGGCCCGTACACCTCACCGGCAAGGATGGCCTCCACAAATGCTTGCCTCTCCTCCGGCTTAGTGCCATAGAAGTCGTCCACCCTCTCTTCCGCTTGCACGATGATTGCACTGAGCTTGAACTTCTCCGTCAATGTGATGTCAAGCTTTGACAACTCATCTTTCACCATCGTGCGTCGAGCGGATAGGTCTTTGTCATAGCCAAAGGAGTTGGCCATCTTCTCCATATAGCTACTGCTTGATTTGAAGAAATTGTCCATGCTCGCATGGATGGACAAATCCGCTTCACCCATTCTTGTCCTCTTCCTCCCCTTTGGAACTCCGGCATTGGCTGCCGGCATTGAGCCACGAGGAGTGGACGTGGGGAGTGAGGCATGAGCCGTGAGAGTTGTGGGAGTTACGGGAGTTGTGGGAGTGTTAGGGAGATGTGGATCATAGTTATCGAATAGACACTCATAGAAGTCATTGGAGTTGCGTGGCTCCACTTCCGGGCGCGCCATTTCCTCAAAATCTTCTGCGGCCGCCCCCGTAGCCCTATCTTTGCCAAAAAGTGTTTGCCAATCCTCAAAATACGGGAAAGACTTCCCGTACAAGCCTTTGACCTTTTCGAATGGGCCTACACAAACATTTGCACTCTTATTACGAATTCTCATGCCTTAATATTCAATTAAAGCATTAGAATTCAACATTGGGAGTTACCTTTTCATACGGGTCCCATACGGATTGTTCCACGTCGATACGCTTGTTCACAGCATCCCACCCGAAACCACTTAGGCTATTAATGTCAACAAGTTTAGCCCATACGGATTTCCAATGCTTCACCTTGGAGTCAATGTGGGGATTTGCCTTAAGGGTGCACCCCGGGAGCACTTTTTGTAACTCCTTCTCCAAGTGGGTGAAGTAACCCGTTTTGAAGCCATTATCGGCCTTCCACTTGTCCCCCTCTTCATTCAGCATGCACTTCATTAGTGCATCCTCCTCATTTTTCCTCCAACTCCTACGTGTTTGCTTTGATGGCCCTTCCACGTCCACTACTTCCACTTCGGGTGTTGTCATTGCTGTAAATGTATTTAAAAGTGTGCAGCAATTGTAAAAGTACGACCTTAAACATTAGGTTATGAAAACCACCGGGAAATACAATAGTACGTTACAAGTTCTAAACAAACAAACGTTACAAACAAGTTCCAAATAGTACAACTACAATGTTTGGTTGAACAAAACGGAAATACAATTAAGGAAGGATGCCCTCCACTTGTCCCCCTCCATTGCCTAACCAATGGTTATACATGGCCGCCGCTAGAGCATCCTTCCCCGCGGTCCACTGATTCGAACTCTCAACAGTAGCAATGTGATCATCAACAGGGACATCGTTCACATGTGCTCGTTCCCACGCTGTGTACTCGTGTTCAATTGGATCGTTGGGCATCTATCTCTTAATTAGATTATGTAGAAGACAACATGCTGACATGATACGACATTGAGTCTTTATCGGGTAATAGGAGGGCGATCTCAAGATTGCAAACCGCATCTTGAGAACCCCAAAGCATCTCTCAATGACATTTCTAGCGGCGGAGTGTTTCATGTTGAAGTACTCCTCTTTGGTTGTTGGCAAATGACATTGCCTCCAAATGTTGATGTGATACTGTTGGCCACGGTATGGTGCTAAGAAACCGTCCCCATTGGTGTAACCGGCATCAACAAGGTAATAATGTCCTGTAACCAGTGGAAGACAACACATTGATGGGTGGATAATTTTAATGGAGTCAAAGTAAACATCAACTTAGGATATGGATCATACCACGGGGCACTCTAAGACCGTGGGGTCTTTCCATGGCATTTCCAAGAATTCTAGAGTCAGTGGCCGATCCTTCCCAACCAGCCAATACATAGGCAAATTTAAGGTCCCGGGTACAAACACCTAAGACATTTGTAGCAATCTCACCCTTCCTCGACCTATATCGTGCCCTGTCTGCGGCCGGGGGATTTACTGGCACGTACGTCCCATCCAGTGCCCCAAGACAATTCTAACAAATGTGGACAAGAGTAACGTTAAGTGAATATGGCGAACTAGAGGAAAGCTTTGAATGGACGAAATAGGAACAATTGAACACGACTATACCTGAAACCAATTCCACCTACTGTCTTGATAGTTAGCAGGTACAGGCTCGGGCGTCTCTAGGAGCATTCGGTGAAGGCGCAAGACAGCTTGGAGTACAGTATTAAAATGCCTACTTATTGTCTCACCAGACCTGTAAAAATCAAATTTTGTACGCCTCTGCTTCGTATGGTGACCGAGGACCCACAAGAATATTGCTACCCTCTCCTCAAGACATACGTTACGTGAGTCCCTTAACCCAACACCTCTAACTAAACAACATAATCTCAAAAAAGTGTGTCTATTCACCCTCAATTGGTCGTGGCAGTCCACGTCATTACCCCTTACAAGCCTATTGATGTTGTTTACGTGCGTCTGGTAAAAGTCTGGATTCGGAGATAACTCCGGACGACGACGGCGAATCGTCGACGTGATGAACAAGTACAAACGAAAAACTCCAATGACAGCATTCATAAAGGTATGTAATGCCATGAATCCCTCATGCTCTTCTCTTCTCCTTTTCTGTTTCCTATTTAATCTTGGCATCCTAAAAAACACTTACAAGGTTTAGGGTTTTTAATGAAAACCTATTCTTTGGATCCTAAAAGTAACAATGAATAGACATGACAACAAACAACTAATTCACTACAAAAAAAGGAATAGGTAGACATGAAAAAAAAAACGGCTTCACCGGTAGACCAACAGTAGGGTACGGTTTTTTATAAACTGTCACCTCCTTATCAATTTAAACAACTTCTAAGTTCTAACCCTTAATGTCAATTTAAACTTAAAGATGTTCAGTGGAGATTCATACAGAAATCATCTATCTCTGTTTATGTATGTCTTGTGTATTAGATTGGCAAACCATAAACCTAAGTTTCTTTTTTTTTGTACAACGCAAATGAGAACCTTTGGAGTTGTTAAGAACCCATTGCAAATAAGTTTTCCAGCAATCATGAAAATACTCATCATTTTCGTACTGCTTCAGAGTTTCCCGATTTGAAAACATCTTGTTCGGTGGTATCACAACAAAGAAATTCCATACGAATTTCCAAAAATTGCTCCACCAAAACCAATTCACAAAAAAAGAATAAGCAACCAAGCCTTTTCAGTGCTATGCGATATTTTTTTATCCAATAATGAGAACCTCTTTTCTACGGTGCATGATTCAACATGGTGCACTTGCATGCTTGTTGAGTTTGTTGACAAATAATCATAAGAAAAGCATCAAGAAAGAAGCATGCTGGACAATCTCAAACATTACTCATGGAAATCGGGAACAGATACAGGTAATCTTTTTACTACTTAATTAAAGGCTTGTAACTGTTATTTCAAGCTCCACATTATAGTGAATATAATTTTTTGCAAGTGAAATGTTTCTAGTGCAACAGTTTATAATCTTGAGGATTCTTTGGTGGCATTGTTCATTTGCTCATATTGTTCTGCCCTCCGGTCAAAAGGTTTTGGTGGATAAGTTATAGGCTTCAACATACGTGTGGGTTATTCTGTTTATTTGGGATCAAACAGTTAATGGGTTCCACTCAAGTCATTCGAGTATCATGATTTCGTGACAAATTTGTTTGGTTTTTTTTTGTTGGATGAATGAGAAATTCATTAAGGAAAACAATCTTACAAGAATGAAGAAGGCATATCATCAAAAAAACCAAAAACTCAACTAAGCTGAGGCAAAAATCCTATTGAGGGGATTTGCCAATGGCTTTAAAGCATGGTTTTAAATGGAGTTTGCTCTATTGATAAAAATTGGGAGCACCTGATACATGCATCAAAACAAATCTTATCCAAAATAGTGGGAAAAGGTCGATGAATGCTTGAAAGCTCTATAATTCCTATCTTGCCATATGTAGTATATCATGGCAGCCCAAGCAAGGTTTCTAACTATGTTGCCAAATCATTTACCACTAAATTCTCCAATGAGCCACAAGGTTTCAGCATCCCAATTGTGTTGTGGTGTCCAAACACCACTTAGATGGCAGACCTGCTGCCAAATGTTCCTGGAGGTATTAATTTTCCCTAGGGTCAAAAGAAAATAATTTGTTTCTATGTCTTCTGATGGATCTTAAACTTTCCAGTGTTCCCTGTGCCCTATAGAGTGCTTTACACCCTTTTTTAAGGCGTATGGTGCAGAATGGTTGGTAGTTTCAATGTGTATTTATGTGATCTCCGTATGCCCTGATCCAAGGATAAGAATAAGCAACCAAGCCTTACTAATCGTCGTTAAACAGGACACTCCCTACATTCTTGCCATGTCATTCTACCCTAGTCATATATAATGCACGTGCGTACGGCTGCAAACAAATGGTACGAACCGAGATTGGTAATACTTTTTAGCACAACCACAAACCCACATACCAAATGGAACGAAAACACTGCCGGAAAAAAATTAACACAAAATAGAACAGAACATTCAACCAAATCGACCAAAGCACCCAAATGAATCGAACTCTAATCGACCAACACACAAATCAAACATAAACAGTACAAAATCGAGCCCTAAACACTCCAAAATCGAACAAGGAAGAAATATACTTCAGTGAATCGAACTCTTCAAATCGACCAGCACCCAAATCACCACAAACCTCTTCTCCTCTTTCGAACAAAAACAGTATCGAGAAGAGTTGCGACAGAAATGGTACCTGGGAGTCGAAACCCACAAAACCCACAAACCAAATCAAACAAAACACTGCCGAAATGATAAATCAACACAACTCGTACAGGAAAATCAACAGAAACAGGAAAAAGTCGAAGAACAAGAATTACCTGATGAATCGAACTTCAAATCGACCAAAGCACCCAAATCGCCACACTTCTCTTTCGAACAAGACCGAGAGAAGACTGCGAACAGAAAATGGAGCCTGGAGAGTGGAAAAGGGGGATTACGAGGGGTAAGATCGTCCGAGATTAGGGGGGATTCGACAACGCTACCTCAAACCCTAGCCATCTCTAATCCCCCCTCAGCCTGTATTAGGAGGGGTTGTGGAGTTGGGGGTTTGAGGAATCCCCCCGGTAAAAAGCTTTCCCAAACCACGCAATAGAGTATGGCCCACGTATTAGAAGGGTGTATTTTACAATACACCTTCACAGCGTGGCTTCCAAACGAGGCCTAAGCACAATAAAATGAATGCATTGAATGGTATCGATCGTCGTGATTGCGTTGCGATTGTGTGGCTACTACTTGATGGTCTCGTTTTTATATAATAGAGCTATATATTATACACTAATTTTTTTAAATTTATAATACAAGTTAATTGGTGGCATGGTGGTTTGTTTGTGTATGAAAGAACCTAGGGATTTAGGTTCAAGTCCTAGTCCGGCTAATCTCCTTTGTTGTTTTTTTTCCCCCTTATTTTCTCGATAGATCTGATTATGAGATAAATAATATACGACTCTTGCACATTTTCTTTCGTATTAAATTACTCTTGGACCATAAATATTTTGATAAGTTTTTTTAATTTTACTTGTTATCTTGTAATGTTAAATTTACAAACCAATGGTCCAGTTGTCCAAAAGCCTATTCACTAACAAAAACAAAAGAAAATTTTTTTACCAAATAAAATTTGATAATTTTTTAAAGGTAAAAAAATGATTTTTTAAAAACATGATTTTAAAATATTTTTTTTAAAAATTAAATATCTTAGCTGTTTACCTTTAATTTTTTAAAGGTAAACAATTATTTTTTAAAGGTAAACAATTATTTCTTCGAATAGAAATTGTTTACAATTTTTAAATTAAAAAAATGCCACTTGGTTCCTTCTTCTTTTTTTTCCGTGTCTCGTGCCGTGCCCTTCCGTGCCTGTGTCGTGCCTGTGCTTGTGCTCTGCTAGAACCGTGTCGTGCTGTGCCGTGCCTGTCCACTTTTCGTGCCCGTGCCCTTGTCGTGCTCGTCTACGACCGTGTCGTGCCGTGCCGTGCGAGGCCAACTTTCGTGTCGTGCCGTGCCGCCCACTTCCGTGCCCTAGGCCCACTAAGACCGTGCCGTGTCGTGCCGTGCCAGGCCAAGACCGTGCCTGTGACGTGCCGTGCCGCTCCGTGCCCATGCCGTGCCGTGCCGGCACGGCCCATTTGACACCTCTACATATGCCATATCAGTAGAGAGATGAAAGATTCAAACTGATCTCGTAAAAAAGGAAGAGGCACTCAGAAACCCGCAACGACTTGAAGACTGGAGAAAGAGGTCGGAGAGGAGTGAGAAACCCAATTGAGGAGAGAGAAAAACCGAGTTGAAAGACTGAAGAGGTCTTTCTGAAACTCTAGCCATGTTTGGAAGGTTCGGTTACGGAGTGATGGAAGGAGTTGGGGTGGGGACTTGGCCTCTCTGAATATCCCCAGCCCTTACTGCCCTTCTCTTTTCAAGTACTAATTTTTATTTTTTTTTAACAAAGTGCGAGCGGGAAAGATGAAGAATTTCTGAATAAACGGGACTGCTTTATATAATCAATTCGACATCTGGGTTTGGTTCCTTTGATCAGCTTACAGTCCATTTCTGTGTTTTTTTCAAGTAGATGGTTATGTTCTTTGCTCTACACTTCTTATGTTCTTTTGTTTACTTGTTCATTCACAAGGTTCATTCACTGTTAAATATTCACTTCTTAGAATTCTCAAAAACCATGTATAGTTTAGGAGGCTTAATTTAACCATGACTTTCTAGTTCTAGTTCTAGCTCTGCTGCGTGTGAACTTCCCTTGGAATTGAAATACTGGCACCTGTCTATTGTCACACTAGTGGTTCTTGGAGTTAGATTTGTGGGTGACCAGAAACATGATTCAGTAAGTATACATTAAAATTGAAGGCCTTTTCGTACCTTCTTTGTTTTTTGATGACTCAGTTTGTTGAGGTAACTTACACGCACCTCGACGAATCCCTCAATACCCAATCCCATTGTCCACTAGCGGGGAGCCGGAGCAATACTCTATATGGACTGGCTTGAAAGAGTTGACGAACTTGAGACCTTAGGAGGGAGCAAATCCCTAAAGTTCCAAGCCTTAACCACTAGGGCAACCCCTTTAGTACCCGATAGATACCATGTTAAAATGGGGAAAAAAAGAAATTATATGAATTTTCAACTGAAAGCTTCAAGAACCGAGAAGACTATTGACAGAGTAACGAATGACATTAGAGCTAGATCTGAGCTCTTCGAGCAAAAACAAGAACTTTGTTAACCTGCAGCTTTGCGTGATTTTTGAATGTCTATGCTAGAAGTTTAATTGAATTTGGAACAGGGGCGGCTCCATTATAATCCCAAGGAGTTCAATTGAATCCTTTGAGTTCAAAGAATGCACTAAAATTTTGTATTTTTTACATATAATTTAGTTTTTCTTTATTATTCTCAGCACTGAATCATTCATGAATTGCCAAAGTAATTGATAATTCACTTAAATTTGTGATAGAGCAGATAATATAGCTCAACAAAACAAAATAAACTAGGCCTAGCAAATTTTCAATTAACTATAAGTATGTATTTTAGATAGAGCTATACAAAATTGTTCTTCACGTTTATGTCACCACTGAGCTAAAATTCTGGAGCTGCCCCTAATTTGGAATGAGGTGGGTCATGGGTGTGATTGTTGTGTTTTTACTGCTGCTTTATTACTGCTAGGTTCTGTAATGGTATGTGTTTTTTTATTGGTGTGTGTGTGTGTGTGGCGGCTTAAACTGGTTGTAGTTTTGCTGGGTGGCCTTGTTGCGTGATGGACATTTAGTAACCATAAAATAGTTTGAATTTGAGTGTCGGAGGGGGTGTGTTGAATTTGTGTGATATGTCTTGCTGTTGATTCATGAAAATTCTGGTCTCATCTTTGGTTAGTTTTATGAATGGGTGTGAGGGAAGCGCCATAATACCCACCCAATATTCCAGAATGATCTATTTGATTATATTCGTTTGATACTTAGAAACTTATAATAGTGTATAGAAGCATCAGTTCATTTATATGTCCCAAATCCACCTTCTATTTTCTTATTCATACGCTTGTGTACTCACTTTTCATACCTTTGTGTTAAAAAAATCCTTGTTCTTGTTAGGAGCAAGGGATGGTTTTGCATTATGGAAACTGCAGTGCTGTACTTGATCTTTCTCTTCATTTTTTTCCTTCCATTCTTCACTCCAAGTTAATTTCTGCATTTTTGAATGGTGGTTTTACACAGATTACATTCTGATTTCGAAGAGGATACAACAGCTTGATTGAATTTTCGAGAATAGAAGAAGTTTTGACAAGCCCAACTTTCCATGGTCAAGCTGCAAAAAAAAGTTGTTTAGTTTGGTGTTTCTCTTGGATGGCTTGAACTTGATTGTTGGCGTTTTTTTACGTCACGCAAATCTATGTCCTTCGGCAATACACAAAGCTGAGTGAAACATTGGCTTCATTCAGGGAAAATCTCCTTTGGCAAAACTGAGGGTTTTCTCTTGTTGGGCAGTGCTGTTTCCACGTTATACTAGGGGTATATTTATCTGGTGCTGGAAGTGGCCTCTGAAATTCGGTCAATTTAGCAAAATCTGCATCAATACTTGTTCATCCAGCTCTTTTGGGCAAATCTCCTTTGGCAAAACTGACGAGTTTTCTCTTCTTGGGCAGTGCTGTTTCCACAGATATACTGGAGGTGTATTTAGCTGGTGTTGGAAGATTTTCACTAATCGGCTTACATAAGTCTCCTATTCGGCTATTGAGAAGACCTTGTCAGGGAATTTTGGATTGTCACTGCAGCGTGTCTGGAAAATTTCATCTGGCAGTCATAACTTGTCAAGAACTAGAATTCTGCTGTCACAAAAATCTCCTTTTGCAGTTCCTTTCTAGTGGGAACTGCAGTCCATTTTTTGGGCAATCTCCTTTGGCAATTCAGGGAGTCTTCTGTGGACATCCTGCAGCTCTATTTGGGCAAATCTCCTTTGGCAATTTGGGGAGTCTTCCGTGGACACCCTGCAGCTCTATTTGGGCAAATCTCCTTTGGCAATTTGGGGAGTCTTCCGTGGACACCCTGCAGCTCTATTTGGGCAAATCTCCTTTGGCAATTTGGGGAGTCTTCCGTGGACACCCTGCAGCTATATTTGGGCAAATCTCCTTTGGCAATTTGGGGAGTCTTCCGTGGGCACCCTGTAGCTCTATTTGGGCAAATCTCCTTTGGCAATTCGGGGAGTCTTCTGTAGACAACCTGTAGCTCTATTTGGGCAAATCTCCTTTGGCAACCTGTAGCTCCATTTGGGCAAATCTCCTTTGGCATATCTCCAACTTTTTGGAGATACTATCTAGATCTCTGCATCGGAAGATCAGATTGATCAAAAAGTATATATTAACTTCTGAAGATTTAAGGTGGATACCGGTTCACCGTTTGGTATCCAACTTGCAGATTCTTATTGTGATACCCTCATCTCAAGGTAACATTTGGTATGCTCAAGATTTTGCTTTCCAGCAGTTCTTTATTTGGTTTCTGTCATAAAATAGAAATATTACAAAACATTGACCATTCGTAGCTCAAAGTTAAAGTTTAAATGAAGCTTAATATGGTAGAGTTTGATGATGTCTCATACTATTATGCATAGTATCTATCGCACTGAAATTTTGAATGCTGCTTATGCCAACATGTTTGACTCTACCTGTATCCAGGTATCTACATCCTTGTCTCTTTAGATATCTACATGTACATGCATCCTTGTCTCTTTTACCAACATGTTTGACTCTACCTGTATCCAGGTACTACGTCTACGTCCAAGTTAATATTTTGGCACTTTAGATATTTCTAGGAAATCGCTGATTTTTTTATTGGTCATTTCTAAATTAGTTTAGCAGAACATTTTTAAGAAAGCTTCCGTGGTTAATGGAATTAAAACTCATCTCCAAATATTTGGGAACCTAACCAAACCAAACCGAGCCTTACGTCCCAATCACTTGGGGTCGGCAAATATTTGGGAACGTACTTTTTGTTTGGATTTGTTTTTGACAAAACATGATCTTCGAGAACAAAACATTTACTTGGGTGTTTTCATAAAAATATTTGGGAACCTACTTTTACGAAAACACCCAAGTATATGTTTTGAAATCGAAGATCATGTTTTGTCAAAAACAAATCCAAACGAGATTAGTGTTAGTGTTTTCAAAAAGCAGATTGTGAAACAGAAAATGAACAAGGACTGAGTTTTTACAAGAAAGGAAAGCTCTTGAACCCACAAAAGGTCTGATCCTTGTACTGTTACTCTGACACATGTGATGAAATATTTCGAGTTGAATGCCTTCTTTAAGGAACCAATGCCTCTACTCTTTTTAGAGTGTTCTGCATATAGTTGGTAGTCGATTGATGTTGTTACCTTAATTGCAGACACATACCGATAGGCAACAATATAATGGATTTATTCAGTGAGTCTGACTGTTCCAGTGTGAGTAACAGCAGTATGGAGCAAGATGATGAAATTGAAACTTTGTATGGTGGACAAGCATGTAACATTCTGACAAGCCTCGAGGAAACCATTGGAAAAATTGATGATTTCCTCTCATTTGAGACCGAATTCACATATGGCGATGTTGTTTGTCCCTCTACAGACCCTTCTGGACAGGTGGGCAGAGTGGTGAATGTTGATATGTTTGTGGATTTGGAAGATCTCCAGGGCCAAAAAATAAAAGATGTCAGTTCGAGCAAAATTCAAAAGATCCGTACCATTTCTGTGGGTGATTATGTTGTGCTGGGGCCATGGCTTGGAAAAGTGGACAAAATAGTTGACTGTGTCACCATTTTGTTTGATGATGGCACAAAGTCTGAGTTCACCACAATGGGTCCCGAAAAGCTCTTACCTCTTCGACCCGACCTTCTAGAGGATTCGCAATATCCTTATTATCCAGGACAGAGGGTGCGAATCGAGCTCTCTACTGTTTCTAGATCGGCTAGGTGGTTATGCGGCACAGGGAAGGAGAAACGAGATGAAGGAACTGTTTTTTCTTTGGAAGCTGGTTTGGTATATGTTGATTGGCTTGCTTGTGCTATGGTTGGTTGTGAAAGGGGCCCTGCTCCGCCATGTTTGCAGGATTCTAAAGACCTGAACTTGTTGTCATTTCTCTCTCATGCAAATTGGCAGCTAGGTGATTGGTGTATATTTCCGGCTGCTGATTGCCAAGGTGATATGGAGAGAATTTATCTGGATGGGTCTTCTTGTGATCTCACAAACAGGTTAAAGCAGGCTGAAGAAATATTTCAGGGAAGGACTAGCCCAAACTTTGGGGAAATCTTTGTCATTGTGAAGATAAAGACCAAAGTTGATGTTCTGTGGCAGGATGGCACCCGTTCAGTGGGATTAGACTCACATTCTTTATTTCCAATAAAAGCTGTTGATGCTCATGATTTTTGGCCTGATCAGTTTGTGATGGAAAAGGGTATATCTGATGATCCAGAATTTTCTAGTGGTCGAAGATGGGGTTTTGTGAGATGCTTCGATGCAAACGAACGAACTGTGGGAGTGAAGTGGAATATTCCTGTTGTCAATCCAGCAATTGAATTGGGGGGAGAGGAAATGGAGGAAACTGTGAGTGCATATGAACTAATGGAGCACCCAGACTATTCCTATTATCTTGGTGATGTTGTGTTTCGATTGGAAAAGAACAAGTTAGTTGATCAAATTGATGGTCAGATTGGGGGAGATGAACCAACCGTTTTCTCGAACAATTGTTCCTTATCCTGTATTGGAATTGTTATGGGCGTTGAAGAGGGAAATGTGGAGGTGAAATGGGCAAATGGTCATACAACGAAGGTAGGTTCTTATTTTTTGTTGTGTTGATTCAATTGACTATTATGCTAGGGTTGGGATTTGTGATTTTGTGTTCTGTTGCAAAGAGGATCTAAGAGATGCGTAATGCCTTCGTAAAAACGGAATGCCTAGACGAGATACAGCACGTGATTTGGTATACCTAAGTGAGGTCTTTGTAATTCCAATTTTCAAATGTAAAATGTGATATATTGGTAAAATTGCTTTTTTTTCTCGTTCCCATGATAAACTATTTTTACCCAACTGCCTTTGGGGTCTCTTAGTAGGTGTTTGTTAGCTCAACTCTGTGAAGTTGCATAATTGAGCCTTTCTGTTTTTTCATACAGAGGATTAGAGCTTGTGGATATGAACCATGGACCACTGGACTGATGATTTGAGATGAATAGTAAGTATGGTGGAAAGGTTTTCCCCCCCTTTTCAAATCTCTGAACATCATCAGTCATGGTATTGATACTAAGATAATCCCCAATTCGTTTGCGCACTGGCCCTGCAAAAACTTTTATTCTATTGTTTACAGAACATTCTTAACCAGTCATTGATATCCATGTGGAGGGTTTATCCATTTGAAAAGGACAAACATTTGAGTCCTTTTTGATAAGTCAACAACCGCGTCCTTGTTTAGGGCAAAACAATAATGAGTAGTTAGCTGTTTTAGCCGTTATGATTCTTTATAAAGCTGGGTGGTGTGCTAGGAAAGAAACCTGAAGTATTTAACCAAAATTATTGCTGTTAACACCAGATTCGTCTATATAATACAACAGAGTGGTTTTTTTGCAAAATGTCTTGTCATACAAGCAGAACAATCTCTGCAGCCAGCCAATCATATTCTGACTTTAAGGCTATAGCCAGTTGATCAATTCCTTTTTTAATAGAGACAAAGAATATTTCCTCAATAAATCTACCTCTCTCTTAGTTTCATAGGCAATGTATCCCCTTTTGAATGTTGTCTTTTCTGTTAAAGAAGAAAAACATATATTTTTTCTTTTCTCTCCAATCCCACATTATTCTATGCTAAAAGTACGTTTTGCTTTTATCAAAACATACTTCCCTTTTCTGATCGACCATTTATCTAATAAATAGAGCGGACCTTTTAAAATGACAAATGTGAACTACTTCTCCAGCCATTCGATCATTTTTTTTTCTGTTAAGGTTGTAGCCATGCAATTAGAGAATGTTCAAACGTGAAATAATCCAATTACCGTTTTCTCTACCAAATCTAACTTTGTCACTTTCCTCATTGTTTCGCTAATATCCTTAATCACTATTTTCTCTACAAAATTTCCAGCAAAAAAGAAAAACTTCTCTATAGGTTTGAAATCTCTCTCCTTATTTTTCTGCAATACCCTTGAACAAGTAACTATTACACATTTAAACTCTTATCACGATAAATCTAGGGGATCATGATTGGTGTGTTGAGTTCATTTTTTGCGTTTTTAACAGGCTCTTTTAGGAATGTGAGAGCAGGTATAGGGGGGCCACTGTTTCAGTGGTATTCTGAGAGCAGCCACTTTGTGCATATTGCCAAAGGTTAGGTCCGTCTCCAATCCTCCCCCGCCCATACCCCCAATGATTGGGGACAATATGGGTTCTGTTGTTGTTGTTTTAGGAATGTGAGAAAACTGTTTGTGTAGCTTTAGATTTGTAGGGATAATAATATGCAACATGCTTGAGCTAATTTATAGAAATCATTTTCATTAAATGCCTTCAGGTATGGGCATTCGCTAGCTGCTTATATTCTGCAGCATTGTGAATTTTTTTTAGAATCTTGTGCATTTTATTTCATGCCTTAATGTGCAAATTATATTGCTTATGTAATCCACCTTTATGGGTTGTGTCTTCATGTATTGGTGAAACAGTTTGCTTTTGTTTCCTCTTCTTCAATGAAATTTTAATTGCTTTTTCAATACTTCAATATAATTTCAGGTTGCACCTTATGAAATCTTTCGAATGGATAAGTATGAAGCTTTATTTCCTATTCCTGTGCCTCATGAGGAAAATGTTGAGCGAACAACAGAACATATGACTGAGCATGATAACGAATCTTTGCCTAAGGGGAAGGTGAATGCCCATTCTCTCTCTCTCTCTCTCTCTCTCTCTCTCTCTCTCTCTCTCTCTCTCTCTCTCTCTCTCTCGTGCACGCGGACACAACATACCCATTTGCACACTCGCGATAGTCTCTGCACTCTAGACTGAAGGCTTAACAATTTAGGAATTGTTTGGAGGTGAAAAGACTCCGTATGTTGAGCTGTCTCTCTGGGGTGGTTAATTCTTAGGAATATTGAGAAGCTCTGGGATCTAAATCCTGATAAACAGGGGAATACATTGATACTTCAATTCAACACGGAAAATTTGCGGTAGAATGTCAAAGCGTTTTATATAGTTTGGCGTTTATGAAATCTTGGAGCAGTGGCAGGATTTTTTAGTGACTACATATGTTACTCTTTATTGCTATAAAATTCTCCTTTGATGAAACAAATCCATTGCATTTGTTAATATTTCACTATAGGTGAATTGTCCAAAAACATTACATGCAGCTTTATTGACAGATTAGTCCATATATAGAAAATACACCCCGTTTTTATTTGTGGGACTGAACTACATTTACCGAACTCCGTTGTTGGAAATTTACCGAAAATAAGAACAAATTATGTAACATTCTGATCATATTCTAAAAGTGAGTGGAGCATCAAGGGACTATTGAGGTGGGCTACATGCTCATAGTTGGATCATTTTTGATAAACCGTTGAATAGCTTGATATACATTTTTGGGCCCATTTCACAATTGGTAACTTAACATGATAGCAAAGCTCAAGTTGCGAGAGGTCTTGGGTTCAAGCCTCTTTGTTTGCATTTGTTTCTTGTTTGTATCGTGTTTCTCTCGTTTGCATTTTTCCGCAGTATGTATGGATATTTGCATCTTCACATGCAAGATAGGGTTGTACATGAGGGAGGGTGTTAAATAGCTTGATATACATTTTTGGGCTTGTTTCCCAACAGTTTAAGCTTTTGGGACAATTGGTAACTTAACCAAACCTACCATACAATAACTTTTCTTTCACATTCTCAGAACTTGTTGGTCTCCGGTACCACTTCCCTTCCTCGAGCTGCTATTGGGATTTTCACTAGCATTATGGGAAGTCTATTTGGTTCTCTCAGTTCCACATCATCGTCAGGTAGATCTCACCTCAGTTTGGAAGAAGGAGATGGCTTGGTGTGTAACAGTGAGGAAGAAGCTGTGCTAGAATCTTCCAACTTGTGCAATGAGGGCTTGCTGATGTTTAGCGATAGAAATTTGGAGCAGCAAGTCAAAGAGAGTCAGGAAGCATTTAAGCAGTTTGATATGGTAACTGGTTGCTTGGACCACCAGTTTGTTGAAGGTGCTGGGAAGGGATTAGCATTACCTCAGGTTAAACAGAACCTATGTTTACAAATTGTTGAATTGTACCTGTTAAAGCATATTTTGCAAATTGTGACATTTTACCCTATTTTATTCTTCATAGGTCAAAAGAGGATGGTTGAAAAAAATTCAGGAAGAATGGAGCATTCTGGAGAAAGATCTTCCCGGTATGTTTCATTCTCTCATTTACTGATTTTGTATGGCTAGTGCGATGAGATATCTCATTTAATCTAAAACTGGATTTAACTAAAATGCATTAGCGGTTTCACCAACCTGCCTTCCCTTTTGGTTGCAATAAAATTGATTGTTGTTGGTTTGAGAGATGAAAATGCAGAAAAAGCTGTTTGTACCCCAATTGTTCATAACATTATACATATGATGATAATGATCCATACATAAGTCTAAAACTAAGGTGTTCTGTATTCTATTAGTATCATAATCTGGGAAGGATAATCGATAGATTCAATAGAAATTGCAGTAGGGAGAGATCCAGATCCAGTCAAAGGTGACTGATGTTCATCTTTAACAGTTTTTTTTTTTTTTTTGGCGAATCTTTTACAGTTCCTTCGTGCAGATTGTGGTGGATATATATGCTTTTACAAAAGTGTTGTGGGTTAGAGGTTTATGGAATTCTCCTAACACTACTCATGGCCATTAAGAGATGTCAAGGAAGTATATTGGGTTTGCCATCAAATTAAATGAACTGGATAATTGTGTTTTAGGCGTTTATAAAGTACAAAGGGAAGAAATTTCAGCTCTCTAAGCAACAAATTTGAAAAGGATTATCAAGAAAGAATGACAAAAACTTTTGAAGATTGAACTATGCAATTTCTGTGGAGTCTGTTCTTATAGCTGTTTGTGGGCTTGTTGTTTACATAATCGCATTTTGTAATTTTGGCAGAAACAATTTATCTCCGTGTGTATGAGGAAAGGATGGATTTGTTGCGGGCAGCCATTATTGGTGCACCTGGAACTCCATACCATGATGGACTTTTCTTCTTTGACATTTTCCTTCCTCCTGACTATCCTCATGTACCACCTGTAAGTAATTTAGTTTACTGTTGTTATTCTCACTTACAAACATGATGCTAGGATAAACGTTGGAAGTTTGGACGTATGAAGCATGGATATCTGTCAGATGTCCTGCACGAAGTCAGACACGAGTCGTATACTGACACTCAAATCAAGTGTCTTATTACACACTTGGGAACTCGTGTAGTAGCCTTTAGTTGAAGATTAGGTAAGTGTTCTTTTTTGTGTGTGATAGATGATGGTTGATAGATTGTAATAGCACATGTGACTGATGATACACTTTTGATAGAAGACTGTTGCAGACTTGCAGTACTGTAATTACAAATTGAATAATCAGATCAAAAAAAAAAAAATTGAAAGACGGAATGACATTCATTTTGTTTTTGAACAGCATGGAATGAAAAAGGCATTTATGATATTTCATTATAACTAGAGCCTTATTCTGTGCTTGTATTTACTTTTATCCAAACATCCCATACATAATACGAGTACACAAATATCTTTCTTTAACCGTGTCTCCAATATGTCGTGTCTTTCATGTTTAGGAAAACGAATGTGTGAGTGTCGGTGTCGAGTCCAGTGTCCATATCAATCCTGCTTACCGCCGTCCTTAATATGAGTTACATCGCGTAAGCAAATGTTTTCTTTTCAAGTCCTGTAATATAGGGTTCACTCTAGTTACCACAGTCAAAGTTACTAGTCCATTGCTATTTTATGTAACGACACATAATCCACATTCGCATGCCGCCATTACGTGTCTTATGTAATGTCTCTGTGGGCATTAAACCTATTCGCAGTTGGTGCACTACAAATCTGGTGGTCTCCGAATCAACCCTAATTTGTACGAGTCTGGAAAAGTCTGTCTTAGTCTCCTCAATACTTGGACTGGCACTGGAACTGAAGTATGGAATCCAGGGAGCTCCACCATTCTCCAAGTTCTCCTATCCCTTCAGGCCCTCGTGCTTAATGAGAAACCTTACTATAATGAAGCTGGATATGATAATCAAATGGGAAGAGTAGAGGGAGAGAAGAACTCAGTGAGCTACAATGAAAATGCATTTATTGGCAATTGCAAGTCCATGCTATACCTACTACGCAAATCGCCCAAGGTATATAATAATGTACTCGGTGTGCTTTATTGTTGTAGTAATGATTATTGCTTATTTGACCTCTGAAGCCTGAACTTTCATAAAGCGCATCTTAAAATCTAGCTGCCGTTTTATTGGTAACCAAACTTTTTGATGGGTCGATTTATTTTGTGTACCAAATACTTAGCACTGATCCTATTCTAGGTGTGTTATCACTTCTGTATATTCAAGAATTATTGCACATGATTGTTTTTTGTAAATTTGTCATGGCTTCAATTTTTTGTTATGACCCAACATTATTTTGTAATGAAAACAATTCTAATGGGTGGATTCCGTTTTATAATGCCTTCGAAAGAAACGCACACAATACAGTATTCTGAAAACGCCTCTTTAATTAGTCAAAAACACCCTTTTCTAATGCAGATGTCATTGCTAACACTGTACCCGGTTAATAAAAGTTTCTTCCTTTCTCTGTGCAGCATTTTGAGGAATTCGTGCAGGAACACTTCTCCTGTCGCTGGGAAAATATTCTGTTGGCTTGTAAGGCATATATGGAAGGAGCTTCAGTTAGCTGTGATTTTGGGTACACAAAAGGGGAGCAAGAAAATCAACGGGGGAGTTCTACTGGGTTCAAGATCATGCTTTCTAAGCTCTTCCCTAAGCTTGTGGAAGCATTTTCTGGGATGGGTATTGATTGCAGCCGATACGTTGATCCCGGAATTTGAATGCGGTGCTATCTGGAGGTGTTTTCCCATCCCTATATAACTAGATATACGCATGGACGGTCCTGCGATGCCTATCATGTAGTGTGTGTTTTGTAAAATGCTTGCTTTCGTGTTTTCCCTTTGTTTGGGGCTATATGCTCTTATGTTTGTGAAAAGGAAGGGTAAAAATTAAAAAAAAAAAAAAAAAGTATCAGCTCGTAAAAAAAAATGTATGCAAGTATATATGCGATGTTTGCACCCTGTATCATATGATGGTTTGTAGAACTCTCGAAATCTAAGACGGGTATTGGATTGGTGTGTTTGTACTTTGTAATTCTCTGTTTAGGTGTGTATGCTTTGGATTGTCGTGTTTATAAGTAGGGCTGTAGATAAACCAAGCAGCTCCGCTCGGCTCGAGTTTTTGGCTTGTTTCGTTTAGTAAACAAGCCGAGCTCGAGCTCGAGCTTGAGTTTTTGGCTTGTTTAGTAAACAAGCTGAGTGGAGCTACGCTCGTTCGACAAAAGCTCGGCTCGTTAAAGAAGGCTTGGCTCGATTAAAGAAGCTCTTTTACTAAATAACTAAGCTCGGCTCGTTAAGGTTCAAGCCGAGCTTGAGCTCATGTTTTTGGCTCATTTAGTAAGCGAGCCGATCTTGAGCTCAACAAAGCTCGGCTAGGCTCGTTTACAGCCCTATTTATAAGTCGTAGCTTTTCCCCCGTTGTGTTCAGGGGAAAAGTAAGGATTGTAGTTGTTACTTATTGGGATCAAAGTTTATTTATTTTATGACATATGTTTAGACCCCTTTTTTTTTTTTTTGGGGGTGGGGGGTGTAAACTAAGTTTCAAACTCTCTCTTCGGATTGTAACGAAAAATATGCAACGGATTGTTGTGTGCTTTCATCGAACAGCGCCACTTCCCTATCAATTCCCGACTCCGTTGCTCCTCGGTTGCACTGCTTTTCAAAAACAAGTTCCACCTAATTTGTCATTTCTTTCGAAAATCAAGACGGTACCAGGCAGTCATTTTTTTTTCTACTACGTCTCAATAGCAAGCAGCCATTGGGACGTAGAGTTTCGTTATTAAAGGGGTTCCCATTTGAACCATGTGTTTAATTCCTTGATCCATTGAGTTGCGTAAATCGCTTCCAATGTTTTCCAAAGGCTAAAAACCTTTAGTAGGGTAAATTGCTGTAAAAACTCACAGGGGAAAGTTTGACAATTGAAAGAAATTGGAACGCTTAAAGGAAGATTTATTAATGTCTTTCTTAATTACAAATGGAACAAAATTAGGATAATTTTTTACTTCTTTTAAAGTTTGACCAGAATTAATAACCACGGAGATTTCCTTACCCTTCTATTCTTCTAATAATATTGTAACGGGTAAATTTCACTTCGCACGGTCTCTATTTGGAACATGGGGAAAATAAGGGAAAAGGAAAGAAAGTTGAAAATTTTTCCTTCACTTGTTTGGTTTTGAGTGAAAAAGAAGAGAAAATGGCAAATTAGAGTTATGGGAATAGTAAAATTCTCTCCATTTTCTCTCATTTTCCTTCTTAATTATTTTCCCTCCTCTTCCCTTTCTTTCCACAATTTCCAAACAGAGAGTTAATATGTAGCTCATTTTCTCTCTTTGCACCCAAAACGTAAAAATTTCCCACTTTGGCCCTAAAACTTAGTACACGTTTTCAATATTCCCCACCAAGCAACGGCCGTCTATAAACCTCGATGTCAAATGATTATACTTTTCTACATCAATTACACTGAAATCATCATTTTGGCCCCTAAATTAATAGAGGAAAAACCATTTCTGTGGCAAACAAGCCATTTCGAAACAACAAATAAAGTTCTCATTCATCCATTTTAGAGAAAGAGGAAAAACAAATCCAAAAAAATGAATTATTTAGAGATGATCCTTTGAATGGTCCAGAAGCCCGAGGTCCATATGAGCTACGAACAAGCCCTCTCACTAGGTCACGTCCTTTAAATGGTGTTTGCTCTCTCTTGCTACAAGTCTTCCCACTAATTCTAGGGCTGAGTTGTGATTGGTGGTCAAATTTTTTCTCTTGCCACTGCTAAATGGTGGTGGTGGAGCTCTTGATGGTGGAGTAGTTGCAGAAGATGCCCTCTCACTCCTCTAACTTGAGTTGGTAAAACTAAGTTGGAATTGATTGAACTTTGTTGTGTGCTTTCTTTGGGATTGACATAGCACTAAAAGGATGTGGAAATACTCACGGTGATGACCACAAGGAACTAAAAAATTTCTATAACGAGAATTTATCAGACATTGAAGGGGCAAAATTTACGTACCCTTTCATGGTGAGGACCACAATGGTATAAAAAATCCCTAAGAGCACACAACATATGACTTCTTCTTTATTTAGAAATTGATAAGTTTTTTCCTAAAATCGTTTGTTTATGCCTAAATCCCACAATTGGTTAAGCTTATTCTCCCTATTCCGTCTATTTCTCTCACTTTTCTCTTTATTCTTCATATTTTTCGCCTTTTCAAACCTTCCGTCTATTTTTCCACTAACTCCCCATATCAGTGTGGACCTTATAATCTTAGGTACGCAATCGGATCTCTATCTAATACAATCAAGCATAGCAACAGTGACGGTGCTGACTAGCTAGGCAACTACCGAGGTAGAGACAAACATTGCCGGGGTGAGGGAATAATGAAACATAACTTCTATAACCGTAGGGACTAAAACCCTAGATAAACCAAAAAAAATTCTTCCCTTGCATCATACTCTATTTTCTTGTGTATGTAGACTTTCTATTATAGTAGTAAAAACCTTCCTTAAAATATTAGTACTATAATTACCAAAAATTTATATAAAAAAAAAAAAATCCTTAAACATTTCTCCATCAATTGCTTTCCCATTCCTTTCCCCATAAACGTCACCCACTGGTCCACCACCACCTCACCCATGGCCGGCAGTCTAGAGAGAGAGAACCCATTCCCCACCCACCTATACACACACACATATATCCCCGTTGACGATAAACCCAAAAAACGACATTGAACTTGAACACAGCAATGAATCCCAACTCTCTTCGAACTAGGGTTTTTCCAATAAACCCATTTCCTCTTCTCTCCATCTTCTTCTTCTTCTCCCTCGCCATCCCCACATCCGCCTCAACCACATACGACCAGTACTGCAACGAAGTCGTCCCGGCATCGAACGCAACCGCCCCACTGTCCCAACCCGATTCGCTCCTCCGCTTCGACACCGCCTATTACACCGGCGGCGACCCGGTTCTGGGCCCCCAGGATGCGGCCTCGTTTCGGGCCCGCTCCGCCGCCGAGACCCGAACAGCTGGCGTCTTCAGGATTGATGGGATTTTGACATTTTTGGGTCCGAGGTTTGCGAGTATTAATACGGTTAACTGGACCCGGATGATCAATCCCCATCTACCACGCGGAGTCTCGAGGAGTCGGGTCGGGTTTCGTTTGTCCGGGTATTGGTCACAGGCTGATGGGAAGCTCTGTATGATTGGTTCAGGTATGCGTTCTTCTTTGGTTTTTGTTAATGTCGGTTTGAAGCTTAATTATCCGAACTCGTCGAATCTTGAGTCTAGTTTGGTTACTGGGACACTGGAATGTTTGGATGATGATTTGACGTGTTTTAGCATGGTTTCGATAATGGGATTTTCGTTGAGGAATTATGAGTATAAACTGGTAGATGGGGAAAATGAGAATGGACGGTTTGTGATGTATGATGGAATGGAGAATGTTTCGCTTGGTTTCGGTACCGGCCCTGCTGTGTGTAAGGCGGTTAGGGGTGCGGGTATATTTGAATTGGAATATATGGAGGATTGTGGGTCTGTTAATTGTGATCCTCTTGGTGGAGGTAGTGGTGGGATTTTGCCTGGTTTTATGTCTTTCAATGATATCGAGTGCACGATCGAGGGGAGAGTTCGGTATTTGATAGATTTTGCGAATACTAGCTATAATGGGTACCATTTACCTTTTAATCCGAGTACTGTGTTAGTTGCTGAGGGGGTGTGGAATGGGAAGAAGAAACACCTTGACTTGGTTGCTTGCCGAATATTAAATTTTAAAGACACAGTGGCTAAGGCTTCACTTGGGGATTGTTCGATTAGGTTGAGCTTAAGGTCACCGTCGACCATGACATTGAGAAGCAGGAGTACGGTTGTTGGCCAGATGTGGAGCAATAAAAGCATGAATGATTCTGGTTACCTTGGTAGAATTTCGTTTGAGAGCCCTAGAAATGGAAATACAAGGGTCGAGGGACTGAGATATGAGTATACTGAGGTTGGAAATTTAAGTAAATCTTGCACAGGAAAGATTAATGGTAAACACAAAAACGTGACATACCCAAATGGGTATTCCTCTGACATGAGATTTGACATGACAGTCCGAAATAGTAAAGGGCAAGTTGCATGGGGTTATTCTTCTCCACTATCCGTGGGTGATCGGTTTTATGGCTATGGAGTGCAATCAACGTTTGCAGTTCCTGTGAGAGACAGCCAAAGTGGCATGCTGAATATCAGCTATGTTCTAAGCTTTAACCCTCGTTCTGATTTCCAGCTGGGTGGTGAAAAGCGGTCAATCAAGTATGTTGAGATTTCAGCTGAAGGGACATACAATGCTGAAACAGGAGTGCTTTGCATGAAAGGCTGTCGCCACCTTGAATCACGGAATAGAACATTTGCAAAAAATGAATCACTTGACTGTGAGATGTTTATCAATATCCAGTATGCTCCTCTGGATGCAAAGGACAGAAGCAATGTCAAAGGAACCATTGAGAGCAACCGCAATAAGTCAGACCCTTTACACTTCGAGCGAATTGAGTTGTTTGCAAATTCAATTTCCATCCTCCAAGCTGACGAATCAATTTGGAGAATGGATCTAGAGATCACCATGGTCCTAATTTCCAATACGCTTGCGTGTATATTTCTGGTTTTACAGCTGTTTCACGTCAAAAAGAACCCAGATGTGCTTCCCTTCATTTCTGTTGTGATGCTGACTGTTCTCACCCTTGCACATATGATTCCTTTGGTACTTAACTTTGAAGCCTTGTTTGTGGCGAACCGCAATCGGCAGAATGTTTTCCTTGGGAGCGGTGGATGGCTTGAAGTAAATGAGGTATTGGTAAGGGTCATAACAATGGTTGCTTTTCTTTTGCAGTTCCGTCTTCTCCAGCAGACGTGGTCCACAAGAGTTGGCGGCGCTGGAAGTTGGGATAGACTTTGGGTTTCTGATAAAAAGGTTATGTACTTTTCTTTGCCTTTGTACGTTGGCGGGGGGTTGCTCGCTTGGTTTGTGCATCTGTGGAAAAACTCTTACAATAGGCGGTTGTTACGTTTACGCCAATTTGGAGTCCAGCAGCTATCTTTCTGGGGAGACTTCAAATCTTTTGCTGGACTGGTCTTGGATGGTTTTCTACTTCCCCAGATTGTTTTCAATGCATTTTGCGATTCCAAAGAGAGGGCTCTCGCTCCAGCCTTCTACATTGGGACTACTGTTGTTCGGTTGCTCCCTCATGCTTATGATCTTTATAGAGCTGCTCATGGTTCCACCTGGAATTTTGGTGGTATATATGCGAACCCTAGAATGGATTACTATTCGACAGCCTGGGATATTACCATATCTTGTGGCGGTCTGATGTTTATCGCCCTCATTTACTTGCAGCAGCGGTTTGGCGGTCGTTGCTTTCTTCCCAAGAGATTTAGAGAGAGTGCTGTGTATGAGAAAGTGCCTGTTGTTGCTAGTACTGAATTAACAACCAGGGAAGTCATCAGCTAAAAAAATTGAGTTTTAATTTTTTTTCCTTTAAAATACTGCAACCACATAAGGAATTGTTGAGCTTAAACAGGAGGTGGGGCTGTTCATTCCTCGTGATTCTGTATTTTGAAACTGTCATTAGTTGTTTACTTCTGGTGGTATATTTTACTTAATTGCTTCGTTCAAAAATTTTTTTACTCAATGCTGACTAAGTTTACAACCATAGTGGATTTTTTTTTTTGGCGTGAAGAACTGTTGTTCATATTGATAATTTCATATACAAACTACTCGACTCAAAGGCCCGAGTTCAAACAACTAATAAGCAACAGAGATAAAAACAAGCAATGAGCCCGTAGGAACGAATGGGTTGAGCTGAATAATTCTGGTTTGAAATAATTCTAGAGCTTCTAAGGCCATCTGCAGTGGTATAATCAAATGTCAATTATTTTTAAAGTTAACAATGTTGGTGCAAAAGATTGCTCACAATGGTATAATTAAACTTAGCAACATCCTTAGAAATAATCAAATTTTGGGCTTTGGATAATCAAAACTAGCAATCTTTTTCAATAATCAAAATTTGTGGATCCTACTCCACATAAGTTAACTAGTTCCAAAATTTGTATACACGCGTGTTTCAAATGGTATTTTCTTCTTCTCTTCTTCGCCTACTCTTTTTTTTTTTTTTGGGTTAAAAAAATAAAATTGAAGAATAAAAATTTTATGTAGCCAAGTTTTTTCGCCTACTTTATATATTTTTCACTTTGTCAACAAACTATTTATCTTTTTTTTCCTCCAAAAGTGAAAGCTCATATCTCTCGATCATCTACTATTCAACCCATCGTCGCCGGATTAACGTGTTTCACTCTTTTTTTCCTGTTTCTAACCCCCCCCCCCCCCAAAAAAAAAAAAAAAAAGAAAAAAAAAATCATAATAGGAGGGAAGGAAGTCACCGATTTTTTTTCCAAAATTAAGAGAGGGAATCGATATATTTTAACCCATAAAAAACGTACATGGAGGAAAGTGAATTACGGGAAACAGAGGGGGAGAGAGAGTGAAATTGTAGTGGACCTCATATTTTGATTATAGACTAGAAGTGACCATAGTGAAGCTTAACATTGTTAAACTTAGCAACCTCTTAAGTGAATAATCAAAAGCTGATGTGTCAACTTTTAGTTATCTTTTTTTGATTATACCAATGTGGATGGCCTAATGTGTTCGTGTTTTGTTAGAAATTACAGTTTTACTGGCGCTACCAAAGTGGTGGTTCTTTTATCACAAGATTTACGCACAAAAACATCTCTAATCGATGAGGGTATGGACAGGAGAGGACTGAAGACAAACTTAATATTTGGCAACAAATGCACCAATTCATTGCTCTTTCACCAGAAGATGAGATTAAGAAAATCAATTAAATGCTACAAGGAAGATCCGGTTTGAAACCTATCAACTCGTACAAGCCAGTCCCAATTGGACCTCGAAATTGGATCTTAAAGATTAGTCGAGGTACATGTAAGTTGGTCTGGACACCCTAAAAGAAGAAAAAGCTACAAGGAAAATTCACAACACCGACAATAGTTGTCTGCTTGCAAGCATCTTATCAATCTCGACATGACCTGGTAACCATGCGGGATAAATTTAGACAAATCTTGGCAAGCGTTTTTATCACCAGTAATCCGCACAAGAACAAGACCCATCTGTAAAATGGTGAAACCGAAGTTTATCCCGAACAATAATTTCTCTCTGTGTAACAGCCGAGATAAACTTAATTGCGGAATGGCAATCCTCGCACATACGGAGGTTCTTCACGACTCTAACAGGTATCCCATGGCTTGTGTTTAGCATCCCGAATGCAATTGCGAGCTTCTCGCTGTGATACCTAACTTCATATTCCTTCTCCTCTTCTTCCAACTCGTGCATTACTGACTCTGGCACCGGCACATACCCTGCTTCGCTAATCCTCTTCATCAACTCGTCCAAGGACTCATAGATAGCGATTGTGTCTGGGTGTGATTTATCACCCATGCTAAACAAATATGTTTTCTGATTGACTTCTATAGTGCTATATCCAACACCCTTCTTAAGGCCTTTCTGAATCATCCTATTTCTAATCGCTTCCGCTTGATCCATCTTGCCAGCCAATGCGTATACATTTGAAATCAACACATAATGGCTTGGATTTTCTGGTTCAGCAGCTAAGAGATGATCCGCGACTCTTACTCCAAATTCAAAATTTCTATGCATCTTGCAGGCCCCAAGCATTGCAGTCCACACTGCCGGTGCTGGCTTGACAAGATCCAATCGCTTGATATATTCGAATGCTTCGCTGAGAAGTCCAGCACGCCCAAGCATATCGACCATGCAAACATGGTGCTCCATTCCCGGAACTAACCCAAAATCCTCGCTCATACTAGCAAATGCCTTTCTGCCCTCTTGAACTAGCCCCGCGTGCGCACAAGCTGATAACACCGCAACAAAAGTTACATCATTGGGGGGTGGCCCACGGGCTCTCATTGTATCAAAGAGCTCCACAGCTTCTCTACCATATCCATTCATACCATACCCTGAAATCATAGCTGTCCATGAGACAACGTTCCGATCATTAATTAAATCGAAAACTTCCCGCGCTCTACTTACATTTCCACACCTAGCATACATGTTAATCAAAGAAGTACCAATAACCACATTCATATCGTAACCATTATCTCTAATCCGATCATGCACCCAACAACCCAGTTCAAGAGCTCCCACCTGAGAACAAGCAGACAAGACACTCACCAACGTAGCCAAATCGAACCCAACACCCGAATCCCGCATCTGGTGAAACAATACAATTGCCTTTTCAGAAAACCCATTTTGCTCGTACCCAGAAACCATCGAGTTCCACGCGACAACGGTTCTCTCCGGCATTTCATCGAACGCCTTCCGCGCACAAACCAAATCACCACATTTCGCATAGAAAGCAACAAGAGCAGCCTCAACATACGAATCCAACCAGTACCCACGAACCAAAGCGTGACAATGAACAACTCTGCCGACTCTCAGAGCCGATAACTCGCCGCAAGATTTGATCACGGCCGTGAAAACGTAGCTTGAAGGGCGTAGAGAGGGGATGGTAACGAGCATGCGGCGGTAGAGGAGTACGGCGTCGTTTGGGAAGCGGTTTTTGGAGAAGGAAGTGATGAGGGAGCTGAAGAGGAATTGGTCGGGGTTCGAAATGGAGAGGAAGAGGCGGCGGGTGTAGGCGATGGAGGCGGCAGCGCAGGATAAGAGGGTGAGCTTGGTGATGAGAGAGAGGTTGCTGTGGGAGCCGGTGATGAGGAGGTGGGCGTGGACCTGTTGGAGGGGCTTGAGGCGGGGGCCGGCCCGGAGGAGAGCTTCGTGAGCTCGTTGTGAGTAGTAGAATGGAGGGGGGTGGTGGTGGTTGTGGGGTTCCATGAAACTTTGCCATTTGGTAAAAGGGAAGAAAGAGAAAAACAATAAAAGATGTTTTTTGGCTGAGAAATAAAAGAAATCCATATTCCGAAAACCTATAGGTACCGACCAAAACCCCATCTAAATCGTACCGACGGTCACGCCGGACCGTTTCTGGTCACTGGAGCCGATCTGAGCTGTCCAAAAATTCTATAAAAAAAAGCGAGGGGGCCTACGCGGGAATCAACGGCATCCGATGCGTGTAGGATGTTTGATCCAAACACCCTATTTGTCGTGTATATATATACACGAAAAATAGGTACTAATAGCAAGTCTATCAGTACCTATGTTTGGTCAGTACCTATTTTTGGTCGGTACTGACAGCAGGTCCCATACATACTACAGTGATAGTTTGATTGATCCGAAGTTGGTTAGTCTAATAAGACCAAATACTATACAAGGGCGGCCCGACTCATTTACTGTACGACCCAAAAATCGAGCCGCGGATTTGATCGATGAATAGACAAATCGAACTAAAATGAGTCCTTAACAAGCTGTCTAAAAAAGTTTTTTAACGACGTACTTAGTCATTTACAATTAGGGATGACAATAGGTGTGACCTTGGTGGATCATCTGGCTACCCTAAATCCTACTAATATCAAATTCTCTTGCACTGTTTTGATTTTTCTCTCAACCAACGTACTGTACTACTTGCGGATCAAAAAAAAAGTACTGATACTTTGACATCACTCCCAATGGCTCGTTGATGAAGTACTTTACTCAATTTAGCTTCTTGAGTTTAGATTTAATGTGCAGTGAAGTAAATTTCCCATATTATATGGAAATTGTGAGCATCATTTTGTAGAGCTCTGCAAAAATTTGGCATTGCTAGAACGTCGACAATGAACATCTTTTATTTAGATTAGTGTGAATACAATTAAAATACCTGACAACTCACGTGCATTTCTCCACCTACTCTCTCTCTCTCTCTCTCTCCGTGCATGCGGTGGGATTCTGATTCTGACGAGAATTTGATTCTGATTCCTTTCTATCGATTTTATTATACCTAAAAAGCGCCCCTACACATCCGGACAAAACTCGCAGACATTCATAGGACACAAATGGAATACATGAAAAGTCTGATAAGGTCAAAATGGTAATCTAGAAAACACGGCATAATTACTCAACAGCCCATCAACCAAGCATGCAATGACAAACAAGATATACATGAAGAGGGGTAAACTCGTCTTGCCATGCCAAAATATGGCCGATGGCTTACACTCCAAAAGGAGGCCAACGCTCCTTCAAGGCAAGGTGCATGGACGGATAGCGAGGGTGACTAACTACTACTCGTTCGATAATCTTGTAAATGTTGTTGAATATGTTGAGGAATTTCGTGTTTGCAACGAACAAAATTCTCTCCCCCGAGATGGGCGATTTAGATGTAAAAGAAAGAAAAGGAAATATTTCGCGATTCAGATCATGCTTTTGATGGATCCAGCTTTGTTTCACATATGAATTACGAGGGTTTAAAGTCAGCTTTTAGATTAGGGTTCTCTCAAGTTCAATACAGAGACCGATTTTTACGTGTGGACCATCTGTATCTATATGGTTTACATGATGGGATGAGGTGATCAGATGAGACTTGCAGGAAAACAAAACCGCCTTTGGGCCAGGGGAAAGTTTCCTGATGCCTTGCTACGCTGCAATTCTACCCAAATTGACGCGGTCAAAAGGAATACGAATTTCTATGTTTAACTGAAACTTTAGCGATTGACGAAGCAAAGTGACAAAGTTGCTCCAATTGATTAGGACACACAAGACTTGATTTGGTTTTGTTCGCTACATTCAGTGTCTGAGGCATTGGAGTTATATTGGTCTCAAAGATCAGAATGCAAATATCGATGCTGAAGAGATAAGTGGTTGCCCGACGAAAGAAAACCTGGAAGCCAGAAGTTGGATGATCACATGAAAGAAAGAACTGGTCCATTCCTATCGGAGAAATATGACAATGTAATACCTTACAATCTTGTTCTTCTTTGGAACAAACGTCACAGTTAAAACTCTGCAGTAACAACAAAGATGAACTCACCATCTCCACAAATGACCTCTTTTGTGCGAGTTATTTGTTCCGGTTCCACTAGCATCGCCAGATTAAAAATACCAGAGGTATTCAGTACAGATAAACGTAATCGCTGTACATATGAGCTGTCATGTTCAAGGATTGAAGCATGGCTTCTCCTCGCTTGTTGAAGTTAAACACTGATATTCCACCATTATTTACATCGATGGCACGGAATCTGAACAGTGAAAACAGCGTCAGAGGTAACTGCTTGAAGTACAAGGAACCAATATCTAAGGCCATACTTTGTGGTCAGTCACGTTAAAGCCGAATAATTGCAAATGGTGAAACCACTGTTTCATTGGATCTAACCTCTAAAATTACAAAGAAATAGGTTACACCACCAATCAGATGCTGAGATGCTGAAGGTGAAATCTAGAAACAGCTCTACCGCATTCCGTTATTCTCTTTTGGGACCTGTTAAGTGTTAACTTGTAATAAAATTTTACACACTCTCTCTAAGACTGGTGCTTAGTTGTATTAGTCATTACTTCCCTAGTTCTCAAGGTGTTTTACCTGAACACATGAATATCAGAAGTTCATATTGAATGCGAGAGAAAAAGGAAGAAGTTAGAACCAGATATTAGGAATATTATTCCACAACAATAAGACAGTTCCGGTATATACCTCTCAGGGCCCAATCCAAGAGCCGTGCAGATCAGCGCCCTCAACAATGATTTATGAGTTACAACCAGAAAATGATCACCCTGATAAATGAAAAGAAGATTTTTGATCCATATCATAATGTATTCCAGTATGTCAATTTAAGTGAAATCTGCAAGGCGACAACAAAAGCTTACAGGAGTAAACAAAATTTCCTTCCAAGCTTCGTTTGCTGTTTCCCATAGCATTCTGAGAGGGTAGACACCGTTTATACTAAAATTGGAAGGATCTTCTCTCCATGTTGTGTATTCCTTCGGATATATTTGCCTAGCATCCTCTGCCTCCAAATACTGGGCATGGTTTAGTTGAATTCTTATTTGTTACCAACAAGTTAACTAAAACTTGAAATTAAAATTGAATACATCACACTAGGTTTCGAATTAATGCCATGGAACAGGTTAGGGAAATAATTTTGGCACTCCACTGCTATTAATACACTCCAAAACTTGTGATTTTTTTTTAACTTAGGTGTACAGGGCCTACAGGCCACTAAACTAATTTTGTTACGTGTAATTTGAATGCTAAATATTTGGAGTGTTTTATAATGAATTGGGGGGACAAAGTCGATGCCCAAAGCTCATACACGATGTTGCAGTAATTATGCAACCCATAGCAATTAATTTTTTTTTTAAAAAAAAAAACCAAGAAGAAACGAACTAAATTCCACTAATGAGGTATACGAGGGGTAGATTGGGTATAGACAGGCTTTGGCGTTATATGCACAAAGTGGTTGCCCTTGGGTTCAAATCCGTAAGCGCAATGTTAGTAGGCCGAGCTTTAACAATTGGTGCCTTATTACTCTTCCAATATTGAAAAGCGAAAAAACAATGAACTTCAACTATCTGAAAGAGTGAAACGCAATGACTCACACACCATTTCTCATGCCTTCAAGATAAAACAGATGGCCCTCCTTCAATGAATCAAGAAAAACTATCGGCTCTTCCTTCCCACGCCATAAAATTTCAGCAGTTGACTGCATTAGAAATCATCCACAGTTTGAGGAATTGTTCAAAAATTGAATATGCCAAAATCATCATCATTATCGATCATTTCAAACCTTGGCACGAGATATTGGACTAGAGAAACATTGGTCAAAGGATATATTTGCCAAGGCTTTCCTGCATCTTTCTGCTTGATTCACTCCAGTTTCTGTTAGGATGGATAGGTCTGAACTTCCCTGAATGTACAATTATGTCAACAGCTGCCAGTACCAATTAATATCAATGTACGAGCCAAACAGCCAAGCAAGAGTTTAATGATTCGCTAAGTTTTAGCTTAAAGAAAGGTAAAATTCACTACGAGTTTCTAGTACGGAAATCACCAAAAAGTAAAAACGAGATTCTACTCTTTGCTGAACAAGGGGAACACTTACATATGTAACAAACAAATTTCAAAACGGCACAGCCAGAAGGCACAGAACGTAGTTCTGACGCCAACCAAGGTTTCCAGTATTGTTTTAGCATTTGTGATATGCCACTCTCATGTGTGTTTATTGCATTAAACGTCAAACCAATTAGCTCCACCCTATAGATTCTGTTACTAGTTACTTTCATAAACTCAAGACTGAAAATGTATTGAATTGGTTACCTGTCAAGAGAAGTATATCTCAAAGGACTAGGCTGCCAGAGGTCACAAGCAAGAATGGAGCAAAGAGAGTCTAGAGAGCAAGGGAAGTGATAATTGGCAAGAAGCTAAGAGGAAAAAGGGAAAGGAGTCTCTAATGGCTCATCTAATGAGCAAAAGGAGTAGCTTAAATTTCATCTTCACATGTTTCTGAGGTTCTTTCTTTGTGCTACACGTAGAGTAGAGCGTATCAAAAGGGAAGTTGACCTATGAAAACAGTGAATCCACTGGGTTATAAAACATGGTGGGAAGGCCCTCAAGTGATGGACGCCATGGTTCTAAGACCCCTCCTCCAAAAAGTGGAAAGGATATACTAGTGAAAATGAAGAGCCTCAATTTCAAGTGGCTAGTCCCTCATTGGAAGAGAGGTCATGCCCCATCCGAGGATGGTCTTGAGCTTGCTCTTAGTGGATCTACATGCCCCAAAGGGCCTCCAATGACCCCCATGGAGATTTCTTTGCTCTGCGGAAAAAGATGAATTATTCAGAAGTAATTGTGGATAAAATAAGTAACACTCCTTGGTGTAGGGTAGAAAATACTAAAATCTTGTGGAGAAGAAAAGCTGCCTTAATATCAAGGAGGAGAAGTTAGATATAGGCCTTCTTCGCCTCGGGTTATGAGAGGATTGGTTATTTTGCCTAACCCCTCAGCTTTGTGAGGGTGTTCTTTGTAGGCCGGGTTTGTGTTTCTTCCCTTTGCAGTTTGCTTGCTCAGCTTTTTGTTTGGTGCGCCCTTGGGGGTATTGGAAAGTGCTTGTTACCAAGAAAAAATAGACTTGTCACACATATGTGACAGGAGAACAAGAATTTCCAACCGAAATTGTTACGTGTTTTGCCACCTAGAATGTATTATAGAAAGTTGAACAGGGAGGCAAGGATTTCGAGTGGCAAACTGGACTGGAATTACTGAAAATAAGCAAAATACTAACATTTTACTATTATAAGTATCAGGATTTCACTCATAAGATGATAATACTAAATTAGCAAGACAAAAAAATATGTAGACTACAGATAGGAAATCGCCCATTCTCACATTTCACATAGCAAATTCAACAAATCCTTTCACATTGCAAATTCAGCAAATCCCCAACTGCACCAAAAATGAAAACTAGAAAGAAAAACAAAGAAAAGAAGAAGTAGAGAAAGAAACTGAGACAACAAACCTGAACTCTGCTTTCTTCGTTCCAAGAGCTAAGGCCATGCCTTACAATCGTCACCTTCTTTGGTGAAGACAACAACGTTTTTGTAAGAGAAATTGTTGCCTTCTTGAAATCATAAGCTCCACCAGTGATAGGCACATTATTCTCAGGCTTTTCTATGGAGGATGAAAAGTCGAAGCTAACTTTGAATTGAACCAATTTGCAAGTATTATGCAAAAGAACAAAAAGTGGATTGTCAAAACAAGAACTAGGACTACACTGTAGAGTAAGAACAGCATATTATGGCCCAAGCCCTTTCAGTGGTGACGCAGTGTATCTCCAAGTTGATTCTTCACCTATGGCTTTTTGCCTACATACCCAGAATATTAAATAGCAATTTTCCTCTCTTAACTGTCTTTCACTAACAGATGGCTGTGTAACATACTACCACTCTCCGACCATTTAACACTCATGATATGTAAACAACTAAACAAAAACCAGCCCCTTTACACTGCTAATTGGCATCTAAAATAGATGTTACGGGCCAATACTGGAGTGCTTTGGTACCATCATTTGATAACATTGTCACAAGCAGGAGCTCTGCCTGTTATAGCCTCCAGACCCACAAGATTTAAGTATCGCAATTACCATGCATTACAGCCTCTTTGGATGGAGGGATTTCATGAGAAAAGAAAAGAAAGGGTAATGGTTTCTACCCAAATTACTCATTTGGATTGAGCATTTTTTGTGGGAAATGGAGAGAAAAGCACAAAAATGAAATATTTTGATTGCCTCTTTGGCTCTTCCCCTTTCTCACCAAATCTCCTCAAAACTGATGAGATTGTGTGAGAAAGGGCTCCCCTTTTTTTCTCACCCTTTCTCACCACCCAAAGGAGCTGTTAGTGAAGATGGCTAAAGCATAACCCATAGTTGCATTCCACGCATACGAAACACTTTTGAAGCTGACTAGTTTTACAGGCTCTCATCCAGAAACACACAGTACACACTAAACTAGATCAATTATTCTTCCACTAATTATTTCTGGGTTTGCAACACGCAAACATGTTAAGAGAAGAATCTGAAATGGGTTCCTTTTAGAATCTCAAAATAGAATTCAGCATTCAATCTAATGATTCTAATCACATACAACTAAAGATGCACTATGCCCATTATTACTCTACTCCTTTCAATTAAAAAGGATTTACAACACGAACATGCTCTCTGCCTCCAATATGACCATATTTTGATTCCTTCAAACCAAAAGAAAGATAGAGCTCAGAGATTACCAGCAAGAGGGACGTCTGAACTTGAAGAAGATGAACATTGAATCCGATTTCTCCATGGACATGAGCAATAACTCGGAACCTTCGGAGGAGCCCAACAACCAGGAAAGGCCGTGGTTAGAACTCTGCAAGTCATCCTCCGAATTGTCTTCTGCCTTGTGGCATAAAGATTGGTTTCTTTACGGTGGGTTTTTCCAATTTTGTTACGATATCCGTATGAAATGGTAGAGATAGTGTGTGGTGGTTCAAAATGCAGCTGGGTGATTAGGAGTAGATCAGTGGGTCACTTTCGTGTAATCGAATGGTGGAGATTTGAGTTCTTGACTTCTTGAAAAGTGAGTGTTGGCCTTTGATTTCCCCGCGTGGAGATTGGTTTGTTTGGCTCGAACTCAAGTTCACTGAAAATTTAACTAGTGAACTTGAATATATTGAAAACTTAACGAATGAACCTAAATATTCTTAAAGTAATAAATCTCGATTCAATTTGGCTTGTTCGTAGCCTTTGATGTGTGCCGGCTTATTTCAACAGGTTAGGAGATGGATTCTCAATCAATATAGACTCGTATTTATAAATCCTCTGTCAATCCAAACCTGTGTTTAGTAGGGCAGATATATTTTCACCCACAATTAATTCGTACAATCTTAAAATCGACGGTTCATTTAAGTTTTTCTTTTATCCAACCTACCTTAATTCGCTGTTTGAAATCGCTGAAAGGCTCCGTTGAAACGTCGGTTTTGAGGTTGTACGAGTTAATTATGGGCAAAAGATATTTGAACCGTTTAACACGGGTTCGGATTGATTGAGGATTTACAAATACAAGTTTGGATTCATTGAGAACCCATCTCAAAATTGGTAAGAAGTTAGAACATTTCAAACATAAAAAGTGGAAAAGAAAAGCCAAAAAGTCAAGACAGGTCAATATCTGTAACTTCATCTTCTCTCGTGGTGAATAGACACTACCGGTCCAGAAATACAGAACCAACAAGCAAACAAACAAAACAAAAGCCGTTTGGAACCAAAATGTCGAAGTCGGACCCGTCGATCACACTCGTGAGGGTGGGTGGAGTGGCCAAGTGGAGAGGCCAGGTATGAATAGAGCAACTCTCGAGATAGACCCACTGCACCAACTTGGTAATCCAAAATTTAAAACTATTGATTTTGGTTACTACCTGGGAGAAAGCTAGGCGTACTAAGCATTTTCTCATGTATACTTTTTGATAGTTAAGCAATGGTGTGCCTTGAAATTGTAGTGTGCGAATAATTTTGGAGCACAGTAAGGATACTTTTGGTGCATGATACTGACTCTTTCCGCCCCTTCTTAAATGTCCATTACGATTTTACGTGTCATTTTTAACTGTCTATATCTTTCAACGCATATTCTTAAAAATATATAATATGGATATTGTTTGATAAATTTCAATTATTTCTATAAAACAATGATTTTAAAAACTACGTCGAAAGATATAAGCTATTTCAAATGACATGCAGAACTGTAGCAAACACTTAAAAAGGGACATAAAGAGTATATTTTTGCATTCGGTGTATTTTTTTTACTAATTAATGATATATTTTTATGGGATTAGTTACACCCGCAATCATTTTTGTGAAGTTCTTTTGGTAAACCTCAAAAAAAAATTATGCATCGTTATGGTTATTCCATCTGATTATTGTTAGGGGTGTTTACCAACCATCGAAATTTGCTTCAAAATTTAGAGATATTTGATTGAGCTGATTTTTTAGAACGATCTTAAATAATATACTTTAAGCAAAATAAACGGTTCCGATTATCTTTATGGGACCCAAAACGGATATTAAAATAACATGTATGGTTAGATACAGACCCTATGTGTATCCCGAGTTCGACTATGGGTACACCATTTTCTGTAAATCAAATACACAACGCGTTATATGGGACCTACCTCATAATCTTATACAAATGATTAGAGCCGCTCAATTTAGTCAAAATATATTTTCAAGGGATACTATATAAAAGGATCAGCTTGTAGGACAAATACACACGTGATATGCGAATATGAAACAATAAAGAAATCAACACACATAATTTAAGTGGTTCTTCAAAATCGGGTACGTCCACGGGAGCGAAAGCTATAGTTATTTCTTATTATTACTGCATAGGGTTTACATGGAGTATTTATATGTCACTCTATTCCTAACCCTAAATCCGGGTACAAAATTGTACTCACTTACAAGACTTTTAAATGTATATAAATTATTCAATGTATATTGGTTTAATGTGTGATTTTTACAAAGATCCTTAAAAAACACTTCAAACAAATTAATTGTCTCTGATAAAATACGTGTGAGATCTCGAGGTAAGTCCGATACAACGAAGTGTGTATTTGGTGTACTTCGTCAAATGATGTGACATAAATTTTAGGAAGGGAGAAACGGTCTAAATCTTGATCATGGGAAATTCAATGGCTCTGGATCATGAGAAATTCAATGGTTTGGATCTGCCCATAAACTTTCCCAGCATTCTCTGGCCCAAAACATGGTCTCATGATCAATTTCCTAGTTTTTACGCTTTTTGGCTGTCAAACGAAACAACAATTCTACGAACTGGGAATCGGGGTCTGTGCAGTCACGTTACAAGAGAGAGAGAGAGAGAGGAGAGATGGAGGAAGAACATGGACCCCCACCCGGATGGCAATTAAATTCCCACATGTTCATTTTCGAGGAAGAACAAATTGAAGAAAAAGATGGACCCCCACCTGGTTGTCAATCAATCCCTGTTAAACAAGAAGATGTTTATCTAGAAGAAGAAGAAGAAGATGATGATGATGATGATGATGATGATGATGGCCCACCACCTGACCGGCAATCAGTCCCTCAGCAGCCGCAACCACCGCCAACATTCCCACCAGCGATTTCTTCCGGTGAGTTTTCGTCGTCACCGGTTTACCTTGTTTCCTTGGATGTTTTCCAGACGTGAAATTCACCAGTTGGAGTCGATAAATAATAGAAGCTTCAAGCATGCAAAAATTGGTGTTGATCGGATGGCGTTTGATAATTAGTCGAATCACATTAATCTTGGAAACACACTGGATCGAAATCACTTTTTCAAGATAAATGCTTTCCGATCAACACTAGTTTTTGCATGGTTGAAGTACTCCACAAGATCTACATAATGTACGATTCCAGTCATCAATGTGGGAAGGGTATGGGCCTGAAAAAGGCAGAACTTGAGGGGAAGCTCCTCTCCCATTACTGGAGAGGAGCCGCTTCCATAATGTATGTAGGTAAATGTGTGATATTGTATCTGTAACATTCCGTAAATAGGGTGGGCAACGACGGTCAACTGTTAACTTTTGTTGTCTATTAATTCTTTGGGTGATGGAGGCTAAGTAGGGCAGGAAAAATTGGGGGTGGCTTATGCAGATACGAGTAGGGAACCGGTATTATCTGTGAAATAAACTTCGTTAGGAGGCAGAAATTAAATTTGTCAAAAGCTCTAAATGTTTAGCCTTCATAAATTTGAAAAATTGCGGAATGAATACTTCTATAATAGTAGTTATATAAAGGTACTTTGGCCAATAGCTTGGGGTGCCTGCCCGGCCGTCCCCCATTGGATAAACTTATACTGGAAATAATGGGGTTTGCTGTGTTGGGTTTTGGTTGGGAGGAAGAATCAGTTCAAGTTGAAAACAAAGGGATGTGGCCACTGTCTAAGGCCCCGTTCTGCTAAGATTATTAATTTTTAAATACTTATTTCCCACTTTACTTGCAATACCTTTAATTGAAAAAATAAGTACTTATTTCCCTTAGCGGAACGGATATACTTCGCCTGAAACAATGTAGGCAACTATTAGTGCTGGTAGTTGTGCCCATTTTCAGCTGTCTTAAGACTCTTAACAGCTTCGGCAGTTGTTGGGAATGCTCAGAACTCTAAGGTTGGGTGTGTGTGAAGAACAAGTGTCTTTGTGGTACCAAGTTGTCTTCTTGCGGAGATTTCTTCGTGGTACCGAGGTGCATGTTACTCGAGGGAGGATTGGGCAAGCCACCTTGACAAAACCTCTAGTCTAGAAACTATGCCACAGTAATCGGGGTTATGGAGGGGCCATGCCAGTAAGTAATTATCTCCCAGTAAACTACTCAATACTTAACAGTCTTAACTTCTATTTCCGTCTATGTATGGGCGTTATGGGCGGTGCTATCTTGCCGACTGCATTTTTGTTGAGACTACATAACCAGGTGAACATCTGTTATCTGCCTTTCCATTGGGTTTGAATAAATAGTGACATGGGCTATTCTAACTAGTTACTGTCGTCTGTCAGAAATATCTCTAGAAAGAAAATTCCATAGGAAATTTGGCAAGTTGCACAGTTGGTGGCCTATTTTCTGTATATTTTCTTGTGTCAGAACTGCATGTGTAGAGAGTATGTCAACACCTTCAAGGAAGCATATAAGTGCTTTTTTTGCTGTATGATAATTGGTTAGTTTGTAGATTTCGCTATCTTGTAATGTTGGTTCCCTGTGTAGGTCCTAGATCGGGTTGGCAATTATGTGAATGAGGCCAACGTCTTGTACAAAGCAATTTAGAACTTACGAGATTAGTTTCTCTATTTAGTCTATTTATAGAAAACTTTTACGGGTTTTTTTAGGTAAGTTCATTCATTAAGAAACAAACAAACCACAAGAAAGGATCAAGGGCATACCCTTGAAATCCAGATTACCAACAAAGAAAGCAAAACAACCACTAGGAACAAACAACCCAACAAATAGTATAAGACAAACCAACCTAGCAGAATAGGAAGAAAAAACCAGTACAGCTAGGGGAAAAAATAAAAAACCAAAGCTCACTACAGCCTAAAATTCTGTGAGGAACATTCCAAATAGCAGCTAGCGTTTGTTTTCATTCGAAGGCTCCTCTGCCCCCTAGTCTCACATTTTACATTGAAAATTCAACAAATCCTTTCACATTGCAAATTCAACAAATCCCCCCACCGCACCCAAAATAAAAACTAAAAAGGAAAACAAAGAACAGAAGAAGTAGAGAAAGAAACCGAGACAACAAACCTGAACTCTGCTTTTTTTGTTCAAAGAGCTAAGGCCATGCCTTACAATAGTCACCTTCTTTGGTGAAGGCAACAACATTTGAGTAAGACAAATTGTTTCCTTCTTGAAATCATAAGCTCCACCAATAATAGGCACATTATTCTCAGATTTCTCCGTGGAGGATGAACAGTCGAAGCTAACTTTGAATTGAACCAATTTGCAAGTAAAAGACAAAATATAAATTGTCAAAACAAGAACTAGGACTAAACTGTCAGTAAGAACAGCTTATTACGGCCTAAGCCCTTTCAGTTGGTGACACTGTGTATCTCCAAGTTGATTCTGCACCAATGGCTTTTTGCCTACATACTACTAAGTACTAACCAGAATATTAAAGGCCAATTTTCCTCTCTTAACTGTTTTTCATTAACAGATTGTTGTATAACATACTACAAGTTTTGACCATTTAATACTTACTAGCGAAGAGCACAACGTGCTCACACATCGTTCCGTACTCATTGCTCTTTGTATTGCTCAAGCTCTCACATTTTTTTCTCCACCATTGGATCCAGAATAAGAATCAGAATCAAATCCTTGGTTGATTCACTTTTTCTGCCTCTATCTCTCTTTTTAATGCTTACTACTCTCTCTGTGCCTCTGTTTGTTTCTCTCTCACTCTCAGTTGGTTTGAATTACGCATGTGGGGTGGAGAACCAGAATCTGAATCAAATCTTTATTTGATTCTCTGCAAGATTTTCAGAAGATTCTGATTTCTCCCTCCCTCACAAAATCCACTCTCTCCCTCTCCCTCCCTCACAAGATCTCACATGCAAGAGTTTTGGGAGAACGTACAAGAGTTGTCAGAGTGGTTTAATTAGAGATCTTGGGAGGATTCTAGCCATGTGCAACACAATAAACACAGGAGTTGGTCCAACTGATTTTACCAAATAAACCCCACGCCAAGGACAAAAAATCAAGAAACTAAAAAGGAAAAAAGGACACGGGGAAATCTTGAAAAGTCAAAAAAGTAAAATTTTAAAATTTGCTACAGTAAGTAAATAGTGCTCATAGGCCACCACCCAAAAGATGGGGAACGACCAAAATGCCCCCTTCAATCCTCCCCTCCCCCCCAACCAATCACTAATGGCAAGACCTAAGGGGGCATTTTCGGGAGAACCAGCCAAAAAGGAGTGGTCATCGCTTACATGCCAAAATAAGGCCAATCCTCCTTGAGGCAAGCAAGCATGGATGTTAGACAGATAACTAAAGAAAAAGCAAGCCCCTTTACACGCTGATTGGCATATCAAACAATTTATACGTCCATCTTTCGAGAAGCTTATAGACGTTATGGGCCAATACTATGTTGGTACCATTATTTGATTAAGCATTGTCACAAACAGGAGATTTGCTTTTTATAGCCTCCAGACCCGCAAAATTTATGTATTGTGATTACCAATGCATTAGCGAAGATGCCTAAAGCATAATCAACGGTTGCAATCATGCATGCTACAAACCCTTGAAACACTTTTGAGGTTGACTAGTTTTACAGACTCTCATCCACAACCACACTAAATATCATAGACGTACCCCCTAGCTACTAGAAAGCTACTTAAGTAAATATATAAAAACAGCACATTTCTCATTAATCTAACAGTAGACCGAATTTTGAAAACAAATTTGAAGGAAGTTGAGTGTAGAACCCAATTGGTTTATTCTTTTAGCATGTTGGGCTAGCAGCGAAAATTCGCAAATGGGTTCCTTCAATATATCAAGAAAGCTTCAGCACTAAAACATTCATATTATTGGAACCAATTATTCTTGATACTAATTTTAGTTCTAGGTTTGCCACACAAACATGTTAAGCGAAGAGTTAAGTTCTGTTTGTGTCTCAAAATAGAATTCAGCATTCAAACTTTCAACGTAATCTATAGTGAAAATCGCTGAACCCGTTGTTCTTCTGCACATTCCGACTGTGGGTTTACAATAAAAACGTGTTGTCTATCTCCAATGTGATGATATTTTAATTCCTTCAAACCAACAGAACTCAGAGATTACCAGTAGTCAGTCAGAGGGATGTTTGAACTTGAAGATTAGCATTGAATCCAATTTCTAGATGGACATGAGCACTAACTCTGAACCTTAGAGGAGCCCAACAACAAGGACAGACCATGGTTCTAAGTTTTCTGCTTTGGTTTGTTTCAGTTTTTTCAAATTTTGTTACGATTTTCGTATGATGTGATAATGTGTGTGGAGGTTCCAATGCAATTGGGTGTTTATGCAAGGAAGAGTAGATCAGTGGGCCACTTTCGTGTAATTGGATGGTGGAGATTTGAATTCTTGAGTTTCTTTTAAAAGTGATTGTTGGCCTTGGATTTTCCATCATGGATATCCTGCAAGGGAACAAAAGATTCTTGTCACTTTGTGGTTTTTTTTTATGGGATAGTTGAATTGAAGTCCTTAACCCACCTCCTACTTATGCATATATCCTAGTTGAATGGATGAATAATGTACACATCCTCAAGTTTAAAAAAACCCAGCATTGCCTTGTTTCAACTCCTATCCCCGTTTCCCAATCTATCACCTTAAAAACAGTTAAAAAAAACCTGTAGGTTTTTGGTTAAGAAGGATTTTATTACCAAAAAATGCATGGAATATAAGGAAAAAAAGGGCATACCCCAGATAAACCAACCAGCAAAACTGGAACAACCAGAAAACAACTAAACAAACTACATCAGAGCCTAACTACCAACTAGCTACAAAATTTCATCCTTTCACCCAACTCTCTCATTCATCCTTTCCATAGCGTCGAGGATAAAAGATGGTGAAACAAGAAGTTGATGAGGTGACAAACGAGGATTCACCATCCTCGAATCAATGTTCAAAATCTTGGAAATGTAAAAGAACACGAAAGATCGAAGATGCCACTTCCATCTTGGGCAAACTATACACTCGCTTTTTTGATAATTGTAATATTATTATGAACTTGTTTGAACAAATCGTAGTATGAAAATCTTGATTTTTTCGTAATTAAACCCTCGATCTATTGGGAATTTAAGTCTCATTATGCAATTGCTTGATTACTTTTCTTGTGGTTGATTTTGGAATGAAATGGTATATTCATTCAGTGATTGCGATCAACTTTGGAATAATGTTTCTTGTGGTTGTGATTGCGATTTATTGACTTTGAGAACAATGAGAAGTAATACAACTGCGAAAACATTGTTAATTCAATCAGTAATTATATATTTGTCCGATACGGGTAATGATCAATTTGGCATTGCTCATATTAGATTTGGTACTTCATGTTTTGGATGCTACAGTTAATGGTCAATTCGCTGGTAGAGTATTGGTTTTTGTATGGAAAATTTGACTATTAGTCATCACTGTTTACAACAGGGGTGACGCCACTTGGTAAGAATCAAGGAAGTAGACTGACACCAATATCAAGGAAGGGAAATGCAGCAACTGGCTCGGCATCGACAAAACGACGTTCGAAATCTTCAAAAGGAAAAAGTGCAACAAATCTTACAAAATCCAAGCCAATGAAGCAAAAAAAGTCAAGGGAGGTAGAAGTTCGTCCAACAGCTTACCGTTCGAGTCTAGGTGGAATCATGAATTTGATAAAGGAATTAAAACTGAGGGAGTGCCACAAGGAGGTGTTAAAAAGTACGCCTTTTTGGCGTTTGTTCGATGCAATCATCCAAGGCCGATTGACACCTAACCAATGTCGCAAAAGTGACAAATTGATCGTGAAAATAATAGAAGCATACGACCATGCAACACGGAAGTTCCGATTGGGAGGGAAATATGTTGGGCTGACAAGGAATGACATTGGCAACATATTTGGGATTTGTTCTGGCAAAGAAGCTGTTGGCTTGAAGTACGGATCTAGAGATGAGGTGAATATGGTAGCAAGAAGAAAACTCCATCACAAGAGGTTGACGACACCAACAATGAAAAAGTTGTTGGAAACCTATGTGCTGGGAAACGACACAGATGACATCAAGGACGTCGCAAGGCTGCTATGTCTATACGTATGCCACACCCTGTTTTTCCCTCATTCCACAACTGTAAAATGGGTGTACTTAGAGCGCATAGAAAACTTAGAAAAACTGATGGAGTATGATTGGTGTGGTGCCATTGCAAATGATCTAATGACTTCAATCAGGAAAAATCACCAACAGCCCAAGAAGGTGTCGGGATGTGTTGTGGCCCTACTGGTAACGTTAAAATGTGTTACATTCGTCATTAGTCTCTTTATGTACATAATTTTATGGACAAACTAACAACCTGTATATATGTTTGAAGTATTGGCTATGTGATCACACCAACGTAGTAGAGGCATTTCATACGGATGAGAATCTTGGATTCATAAGATGGAGTATTCCAACCATGCTATCAAAGTTTCGTACCATGTCGCTGGAGGATCTTCGTGACGATCAGGTGTGCATGATAAGTTGTTTATTCTTTCTTCTTCTTTTTTCTAATTTTGTGAGAGAAACAAGCTTAGCGCGACATTATGGTAAACTGGTAAATTTGTGTGTTGTTTCTTGGTAAATTAATGTACACGTGATATAGAATGTAAAATCTGGACGATAAATTTATGGTATTATGGTAAATTTGAGTTTTTCCTTGGTAAATCTAATGGACACGTGATATATCATGTAATTTTTGTTATGATAAACTTATGGTATTCTGCCATTCTGGTAAACTTGTGAGTTTTTTTGTGGTAAATCTAATGGACACGTGATATAAGATGTAAAATATGTCATGCTAAATTTATGGTATTCTGCTAAATTTGTGATTTTTTCCTGATAAATTTAATAAACACATGATATACCATGTAAAATCTATCATGATAAATTTATGATAAACTTATAACTTATTTTAACTGTACCCTATAACATTTCAACAATTGTGGCATGCGAAGGGCCCGTTTGGGAGCATAATTATTTTTGCATTTTCCATTTTGGAATGTGAGTTATTGGTTTTGGATTGTGGCCAGAATAAATTATGAATGTGGTAGAGTGTTTAAGAGATATGTGTAGAATAGATTTTGCAATAGAGTAGTTGTCATGCCCTCGATTTTAAACATAATAATATCTTTTTTGTAAATAAATAAATATCATCATCATCATCCCCATACGTAATACCCATAACAGACATGCCCATGTCATTCCACAAACCAATGTTTTTTCAAAATGTACATCCAAGGGATCATACCACTATATTCCATAAGTATCAAAAGAGAAAAGAATTTGAGTATCTTACTATCTTTACATTCCTCCTAAGTCGAAAGAATTAATAATAAGGTTACATTCTCATCTCAAAACGGGTTTTACACAAGATGACTAAGCAACTCTTCTATGTGAGCTTTCAAAAATGTTCTTCAATGCACATCACACACTCCATGCTTAGATCCTTGATTTGTACCTGAAAATGGAAGGGTTGAGCAAACACTCAGTAGGAAAATCTCCATCTAACTCTAAATGCATAAAAGATTACACATGCAAGGGAATTTTAACAATGAACGATGACTTTTTGAGTAAATCAAGAATACAAAGCACCATTACTAGTTTGAAACCAAAGAACTCACTCATACCCACGCCATTCTATCTAAACCTCGTGTTATCATCTATCGAATCCCTTTTTGAGTAAATCAAGAATACGAAGCACCATTACTAGTTTGAAACCCAGAACTCACTCACACCCACGCCATTCTATCTAAACCTCGTGTTATCATCTATCGAATCCCTTTTATCAACTTTCAACTAGAAATCTAACTTATAAATGCCAATGGAAACATTCGTCAACATATTGCACCTCAAAGTATCAGATATTTCATTTAAACTAAACAATTTACCAAATTAATATCCGAATGACAAACAACAATCATAGAAGTGTCCAAACCCAAGATGGGAACCATAGTTACCAATTACACATTTCCAATCGTTTTCTCAAGGTTAGCTCGTTACATCCAACATTGCACTTGGAGTCACCAAGGTTTATCCTGGGTCTATTTTCTAAGCTTTCACAATATACGCATAGTCCAAAACACCTAGTCTCAAAATCATTATGGAATCAAGAGCCTTGAAATGATGATTTCAAACCCATGAATATCCATAAAACGATCTGATTTTGATCTCAATACTTCACATAAATTTTCTAGCGACACACTGAACGGTGGACCTGGCAATAATCCGAGCATTTGGGATCTCGTGATATCCCCTGCCCCAGCATTTATATTGGGACCTCATGAAATCCGTTCCCCATATTGGGTTCCCACATTTTCGTATTTCAAACGGAATATTCAACGTTTACACTTCCTAGTTCTCCTTTCTCAACAATTAGACATCAATATCAACTCATCGTATCACCATGCATCAAATAGGCATTTTAAAGCTCAATCTCATGTAATTAGTCAAAACCATCCAATTTATACGAATCATGACCTTACAATCCACACCCCAAAGTTTCCCAGGTGCTACCGATAGGGCCCTAAATGGGCTACCTATAGCAAGACCAAACATTTTGGTTAGGTTGACTGGCTAGTGGTAGTGCCCCAAATGGGCTACCGGTAGAGGCTGGGTTTTCCAGCACGCGAACTCAGGTTTCGACAGGGTTCAACCGACAACGAAAACTGTGATCAAGCACCAAAATCTACACCAAATCAACACATAAACAAGTAGAGAGAGAGGAGAATTCCCTACCAAAGATCCAACCAAGCCCTAGATGTTCCAAGCTTGAAACCCACCAAGGAAACTCCCTCCAAGCTTGATCACGCGACTCCCAAGGTCTAGGTCACGAGGATATCTTGAATTTGTGTTGGGCTTTCATGGATTTGAAGTGTTAAAGAAGATTCAAGAGTGGGGGAGGGAGGGAGTGTGTGAGAGACGAGAGAGAGAACGTACTGGGAAGAAAAACAAATGGGGAAACAAATGTTCTCCTGGTCCAGATTTTTTTTTTATATAAATAGGTTAAATTGCACTTCACACCCCTCAACCACTAAAACACTTCATCAACTGCCATCACTAATATTCAATTTCACTTTGACCCCAAAACATTATCCACATTAATAGGCTCAATCACATATAAAAGTTAAAAGTTAAAAAATTTAAATGATGGGTCTCTATCGTAGTGTTTGGGAGGATAATGCTCAAAATAGATTATGAATGAGTATTTTGAGGATAATGCCCAAAATAGATTATGAATTTGGGAAGATAATCCAAAATGACAATGGAAAAGCTCCTCCAGGGCTGATTCTCAGATTGTGCCTCTAAAGTGTAGTTTTCATAATGCATTGTGAGAGAATTCATTCTCACAGTACACCTCCCAAACGGAAAAATTAGGAAAATGCACAATCACAATGCACAATCTCCCTCCCAAACAGGCCCTAATTATGCTTTGTAGTAGAGTTGGAAGTGACGAGATGATATCATTCATCATTTGAATTTGCAGATATTATTTCCGCGGTTTATTTGGATATACTAATAAATTTGTCATTCCTAATGACTTGTACATAGGTTGATCGGTACATAGAAGATGCACGGAATGGAGATGCAAGTGATAATGAATGCACCGAGAGTGTGTCTAGATGTGGAGGGGAAAATGATGTAGCTTTATCACTCATTCGGCTTGGTGAGGAAGTCCTGCCTTGTTCCGAGCACCATAAAGAAGTCCTACCTTGTTCTGATAGCCATAAAGAAGTACTGCCTTGTTCTGATAGCCATAAAGAAGTCCTGCCTTGTTCCGATACCGATAGCCATAAAGAAGTCCTGCCTTGTTCTGATAGCCATAAAGAAGTCCTGCCTTGTTCTGATAGCCATGGATGGGTATATGATTGTGACGATTCATCTGATTCAGATGCCTGTTATTATGCCAACAGCAGGATGAGTGGTAAAGACGCTGATGCAACAAACATTGGAAAGGATGTCGAGTGTCACAGAGTCGACAACAAGAAGGTGATAGAATCTGTAGGCAGAAGTGAAAACGTGGACAATTCGGCAAGAGAAGATGAGGAGAATACAAGTTTAATACGTGAACTCCGTCTTCAAGTATCAAAGAGGGATGAAGAGATCGAGGAGCTCGTTAGAAAAGGCAAGCAAAGAGAGGTCCAACATGCAGTGGCTATTGAGGTGAAAGATGCAGAGATTGCAGATTTAAACAAGTCAATCTTATACCTTCTTGATGAGAACGACCAGCTGTCGGCAGAATTGGATGAGATTCACAATATAACGCAGCGTCACATTTCAAACAGCCAAAACGTTTCCCCAAGAATCTGGATGAAGCGACTCAAAGGGAAGAGTAGAAGAGGTACCGAGGATCCGCAGTTTGCATGTAAAAGGAAAAAGCAGAAACTTACTAGTGAGGGTGAAAATGAAGAAGGACCGTCTGACAAGAATGTCATTAATGTAGACAATATACCACCGGGACCGGTGAGTTTACCCAATAAACCTGTACCCATCAAAAACCTCAGATCATATGGGGTACATTGCCTGCTGTCAACGGAGGACCAACAACGGATATCACAGATTTGGAGTGAAGCATATTCTAGGTAATTTGCATAAATATTCTTTTTTCCATTGAACTCCGCTTAACTTGGTTGTATTATGCAACCTTTAATCTCTTGTGCAAAACTTTGATTGTAGCACGTGCATATGGTCTGGGAGTGAAATGGGATCTAGCATCTATGTTGATGATATTCGGCAACTCATAGTTAATTCATCCATATCTGGCTCAGTAAGTGACTAACACATTTTTGTTTTTGCTGATAACCTCTTACATTTACAGTATCTTGGAACCGGTAATGTAGTATAGCGATTAACGACTAGTAGTACAGATAATGAGATTATGATAAACTAGACATGGTAAAATATAAATTCAAGATTATGATATATTATGGTTGATAGTATTAAAAATACTGGTATATTTGATGTTTGTTCACATGGTAAATGTAATAAATTTATCACATGATAAGTTTAATGCAAGTTGTTGATGGATTCATAAATGTACCATATCCAACAGCAGTTGCCGCACATATCCCAACTGACAGTTCAACTTTCATTAAAAATGTGGTGGCCAGTGGCCACAGGTTGTCTTATGACAGCGAGTATGATGATGAATGTTGTCTATTTTGTTAGGTAATCGATGCATATTCTGAAATCCTGATGCGGGATCAGTCCAAAATGGTTGGTGAGCTGCAGAGTAATGGCACCCAAATGACAAATGAGACATCGTATGTTTTCACGTGTGGTTTGTTGGTGAGTCTTGTCAATTTCATTACTTTGTTCTAGGAATAAAATTGTGTTCACTCACAATATGATTTCTTTAATGCAAATGCTTGTTGAAACCAGAGTACTATAATCCCCAAATCTCGAGAAGAACGTTTAAGACTTCTGGATAAGTGGATGCCGCGAGGTAGTGCCTTCCGTTACCTACACTTTCCGATTCTCCATGCGTACCATTGGACATTGCTTGTACTAGATAATGAGGAAGGTAGTTGGAAGTTTTATAACTCCAGACAGTCGAGGACCGGTGTGGACCGCTACTGTGAGCCAGCAACACAGCTGGTAAATTGCTAACATATACTATGGCTATAGTTTTTATAATATAACCTGACTGCAATACATTATAATCCAGAAAAGGCAGGTTGAAAGTTATTGGAAAAGCAAGACAAAGGGTCTGTTCATGACACATGAATGTAAACCGATCCAGCTCGTGGAAGATAGTCCCCAACAAGGACACTCTACGTGAGTTGTATTTCCCCTCACAACCACATAGTAGATGGACAAACCAATTAGTATTTTACCGTAAATTTCTATTATAATGTCCTACATTCGTTTTTTTTCCCCCCCTCCAGCCTGGACTGTGGGATCGTGGTTTGCTACATAATTCGTCAATACTTCCGGAATGAACCAATTTCAAGCCAACTACCAGAAGGAGGTTGCCAGAAGATGAGGTCAGACATACTACATGCGTTCCTAAGCGATGAAAACAATTCATGGAGCTTGGAAAGACAAATGAACGAAGATGATGAAATGAAATGCACAAATAGCTGCATCCAATGAAGCAGACATAAATCAGGACAAGTAGCATATGACTTGTGTTTAAATAGTGTTACTAACCCCGTTGGTTTTTAGAAACAATGAACTTTAGCATCATTTTTTGGGGAAAGAATAATGTTGTATGGTGTTTTTTAGTTGTGGGTTGTGAACCTACCGTAGGACTTGAATACTGGGTGTTATGCAATTGGCATTAGGTGTACAAATTGTGTTTCCTTTTTTGGTTTATGAATATGGTAACTTTATCAGGACTGGACACCAACAAGTTTATCTTATTTAGGGACATGGTTAATAAGCAATATTGATAGATTTGTCATGTGTTTTTTTTTTTTTTTTTGAACAATTCCAATAAATATATCAAGACTGTAAGGATTTTAAATTTACCATGATTTGATAAACTGAATTGTTACTAATTTACCATGGTAAAAGTAGCTGTAACTTGTTTGTGATAAACTAGAACTGTGGTTAACTTATTATTCTTCAGATTTATAATTTGGTATGATGTAATCATAATTTGTAATCTTACCACTAGTTATGGACGTCAAAATGATAAACTATGCAAGTACAATAGGATTCTGAAGTTGACCAACATTTACAATGATTTTCAATTTCGAAATGTATATATACCATTATTTATGTTAAAAGTGGTACATCTATCATACTGTCCCGAAATTGCAAATTTGTTATGCTTTTTCATAATGCAAATTCCTCATAACAGAATTAACCATAAATATTGTTATGAAACCGAATTTACCATAAAAGCTGTTTAAAAGCTATTACGGAACTTAATTTAAAACCATCACCAAAACAACGAGAACGTAAAATAAGAAGGGGATGAATTGTCAAAACATGAGTTGCTTCTTACAAATTAAAATATCAAAACAACTTGTTCCATCAAAATGATATTAACCAAACAAAATGTTTGTATTCCCGTTTTCTATACTTGTTCATAGGAGCGGAATAGGAGTGGGGCCGGGCATAACCGTGGAAGAACTGGGGCCGGCAGAGCCCTTCGGCCCTAGCGGTACACTCATGAAGCTACTGTGCAAAATAGCATTTAATCAAACTTGAAAAAAGGCTACTGGAAAGTGGAAACTGAAATTCGCCCCTTCACCTCCTGTGAATAGTCACTCCGTAGCTTCTCGGCATGATTTCCTACTATGGTTGCCCAACTTGTGGCATCTATCTCAGAGGGCAGTGAAAGTCTGATCGCTGCTACATATGCGGAAAGAAGGGGCACTAGCTATGCAAAACAGTGTCCAAATAAAGCAGCAAGAGACAAAATGGTGAACTCTTTGGCTCTCATTGATGATAATCTTGAAGATGCTGATGTAGAATCACTATTTTCTATCGACAATGAAGTAACAGATGAAGCAGTCCTTGCATTTACCTTTGATGATTCACCCAATTTGTGATAACTTCTCTCCTCTTGATGGTATCTGCTAAGTCCGAGGCCTCCCAAGAGGTTTTCTACTTAATTGGGGAGGATGACATCCTCAATGATGGAGCGCTCGAGCATCCACACAGTTAGTATTGGGGAGATCGAGAGTATGAGTATGAATCACGAAAAGTCAGCGCATAAAAATATGGAATCACTGGAAGTAATAACACCAACCGCATGTGAACATGGGAACCCATCCTGCTGCCATTTTTTGCAAGAAAAAAAATACGTCTACCAACATCCATAGTAACGGATGGATGCGAATGCACTTTGTACTTATCATTTCCAGCCTCGCTAACAACCTATAAGTCCTAGCCTCATTGAAGCAATCAGTCAACTTCTTATCCATCTCTGGACAGTTCTTACTACTGCACTTGCTTGCAACTTCTCGCCTCGTAGAAAATAGGTTCATTTTATCTTCACTCTAACACCATCCACCGGATTTTTAATTGGGAGGTAACGTTCATTCTTTTATCCATGCATTGAATGACTCAGGCACTCGTCTACATTAGCATACATCTGCCCGTACCACTTGCTTGGTAAGAAAGCATTGCTCGATTTTCACACTGCAAATGTGCTTGAAAACCGGTGACTACTTCTGCTATCATTTATCAAAAGTATCCATGTAGTGATGGCACGATTATGGGGCCGGAACATAAGCACATCTTACAAGCAAGTTCACCATTCTCTCTACAGAACTCAGTGTCCTGCCCAAATGAAATCTCAGATTCCCAGGTTCCAGTCGGAAATGAATGTCATCTCTCTTCTAGCTAGGGACGAGAATTAAGTGCAAATGCTGCAAGAACCATAACCAATTTTCTTGGTTCTACGAATAAATGACTGCTAAACAAAGTGGACTTATATCCCCGACCCAGATAAATAAATCGTGTTAGAACAAACAACGAACCAACAATTTTATCATGATAACAGTTTATTATATTTTCCTACTTAAGATATCTAGATATACAATGATTTATAACCTAATTACCCACAAAAAAAAAAAAAGATTTATAACCTCACAAAAAAAAAAATCCCATGTCCCATTTGATATAAATGGTATATTTATCATATTGTCCCTACACAAATTCTATGGTGTCGTAATATCATACCAAACTTCACGCACTGGAATTTATCATAATTATCGAATCGTCAAATGAAAAAAAATGATTGAGACATTAGATGAATCACACCTTGATTACCATTCTTTTCAGTTGTGCTAAGCAAGGTACCCTTTTGCCTAATTTTTAAGCGATTACCGTCAATGAAAGGGATGGACCGACAATATTTAAATCCCTGTATTCACTCCCAGAAATAACAAACAACCTCCTAAATTGTTTCGTTTCTTCGTCAACCTCTAGCACAATATGATTTCCAAGATTAATACTCTTCGTTGCACTGACATACCACCTCAGACTAAAAAAAAAACGATGTCAAAAAATCACCAAATACATCACCATTGGCCTTCTCAACTGCCCACCACGCCTAACGATGTCATGCCCAGTCCGTAATCCTTTCTTATGTCACTCACACATTTATCAACCTCTTCAAAGATTTGGCACGCATATTTTCAAGGATCAAAATGCTGGGTTGTTAGGTGTCCTCACAGCAACACCACACTTGCAGGGACTGTACCAGAATTTTTTTATACGAGGGGCCTGTCTACAGGCATTTACTGTAAATGTAATAAAGTTGAGTATATGACTATATGTATTTATGAGCCATTTGCTGAAAAGTTGAGGGGCCAAAATGAAAAATTTCCCGAATAAATAAGAAGAGACATGGGACAATGGGATTGGGAGCAAACTCTTTTTTTTTGGATGGCGACTATTGACAGCTTCGTATTTTCTCCTTTAGTCTCTTATATTTCGGTAAATAGTTATTGAAAATCATACATAACATTTTGGTAAATAGTTGTTGAAAACAAAATTATATTTCGGTAACTACATGTCAAAAATATGTTCAACTTCGGTAAACAACTGCCGAATATATATTTTGGGTAAATAGCTGTTAAAAAAATATTATATTTTGATAATTGTATACTGAAAATATATCTTAATTTCGATAACTAACTATTGAGTATAATTGAAAATTTTAACGGGCTAAGAAAGAAAATATGGGTTACCGATAGCCGGCTGTTTTTGGAACGGAGTTCAGCAAGAAGCCAAGAAGTGGAGAGTCGCGGACTGTGCAGTCATAGAAAACGAGAGAGAGAGAGAGAGTGGAGGGTAAGGAAGAAGAGTTGCAGGAAATGGAGGAAGAAGTGGAAGATGGACCCCCACCCGGATGGCAATCAAACCCACAAATCAAGCATGAAAAAACAGAGGAAATGGATGAAGAAGAAGACGGAGCCCCACCCGGATGGCAATCGCCAATCTTCAAAAAGAAAAAGGGTGAAGTTATTAAAGATGAAGAAGAAGAAGATGGACCCCCACCTGGTTTGCAATCAAACCCTATCAAACAAGAAGAAATTAAAAAAGAAGAAGAAATCGAAGAAGAAGATGAGCCTGCACCTGGTTGGCAACCGATTCCTGTCAAAGATGAAGAAATTAAAGAAGAAGAAGTAATGCAAGAAGAAGAAGAAGAAGATGATGGGCCTCCACCTGGGTGGCAACCAGTTCCTGTAAAAGAAGAAGAAATGGAAGAACGAGATGATGATGATGATGATGATGGGCCACCACCTGGGTGGCAATCAAACCCTATCAAAGATGAAGAAATTCAAGAAAAAGAAATTGAAGAAGAAGATGATGATGATGGACCCCCACCTGGGTGGCAATCAGTCCCTCCGCAGCTGCCCACCCCAGCACCACCTGGGCCTTCGCCGACACTCCCACCAGTAGCTCCACATCCGCTACCCAAACCTGCGATTGTTTCCGGTGAGCTTTCCTTGTTACCGATTTACCACTTGATATCTTCAAGTATTAATCGACCCAGCGGGTGGTTGGATTGATTGTATGCATGTATGTGGCTTAATATATGTGATGTCGTATGTACATGATGCAAATATGGAACTTTTCGATTTTCTTGTCTGTTGATGCTTTGGTTGATTGAGGCCAAGTAGGCCAGTGGAGGAGATGGCATTTAGGCAGATATGAGTAGGGAACCAGTATTGCCTGTGATTTAAAAGGACTCTCTTAGGGGTCAGGATAAATTTGTCAGAACCCTAAATGCCGGACCTATAATTTGAAAAGTCGAGAATAAAAGTGTTTTCCCTCCTACAATTTGGGGTGCAGCCTGGTCCTCCTCCCCCTTCGCAGGGTTGATCAATGGTTGGGAGGGAGAAACAGTTCACTTGGTCGCTATTCCAAGGGAGAACATAGGGATGTGGCCACTGGCCTCATCTACTTTGCCCAAATAACTGGGGGCATCAAGTACTGCTGTTAGTTGTGCCAATTTTCAGTTGTCTTCGCAGCTTCATTGGTGGTTGGGAATGGCAGAACTCCTAAGGGAAGTATGACGCGCAAGTGTCTTTGTGGTCCTGAGTTGTCTTCTTGTGAAGATTTCTCTGTGGTACAAGTTTGGGTGCATGTTACTCAAGGGAGGATTGGACAAGCCACCTTGATGAAACCTCTAACTCTGGAAACTATGCCACAGTAATGGGGTTATGGAGGGGCCATGCCCCTAAGTAATTATCTCTTAGCGAACTAACTCTATACTTTACTCCTATTTCAGTGTATGTATCTCTATATTAGCTTGGCAAGTCAATGGGCATTATGGGCGGTGCTATCTTGCTGACCACATTTCTGTTGAGACTACATAACCATGTGACAGATGAACAGCATTTCCATTGGGTTTGAATAAATGGTGACATGGACATATTTTAACTAGTTACTGTCGTCTGTCACAAATTTCTCAAGAAAGAAAATTGCATGAGAGATTTTGACAAGTTGCATAGTTGGTGGCCTGTTTTGCTGTACATTTTCTTGTGTCAAAACTGCATCTGTAGCGAGTAAATTCAACACCATTAAGAAAGCATATATTTGCTTTTTTGCTGTATGATAAGAGGTTAGTTTGTAGATGCTTGAGGTAACAAAGAATTTGAATGATAAATTAGTATAAGAGAGTTATCTTGCAAGGGGGGGAACTCGGTTCTGTCTGGAGAGCTTTTAAAAACTTTCCAAAATTAGTTGCTCGTAATTGTCTGTATTTGCACTTTTTTAGTTGAGTAATCCAAGATAATTCAGCTTGTGTGATGACATAAATGGACCAGTATATAGAGTGGTAAGATATTTTTTGTGGGTTGTGCTTTCTCCAGTTGAGTCTTCTAGGAAGGTGGTTAGGTTGAAAGTGCCCTTGAGCGTGGAGAAAGATTCTGCATACTTAGCACCCGTGTTAGTGCCAAACCCGGATCGTTGGGAGTCCGGGGAGGGCACTCCGACGCTCAAGTTAGAGAGAAGGAAAGCTTTGAATGTGTATGAAGGGATTTTGGAGAGAGAAAAGCATTACCTTATTTTGAGGGTGGAGCACTCCTTTTATAGACAAAGGTAGCTTGGAGCCTAATTCACATGTGAACACCACGCACTCAGTGATTGGATCCTATCACGAGCTCTGCCCTCCACTCGTTCGCCTAGATGGGTGGTGTCACGCCACCTTCCAACCACCTGTTAACTCTTAGCTGTCATGCCACCTGCCCCTCCTGCCCAACTCTACTTGACTTCCTCTCCAAGTCAGGGGACAGAGGTGGCTCGGTGGCAGACCGTTCTGCCGATTGGTAATGCCCGGCTCTGTTCGGGATGCTCTATCAGGTAACCTTTGGTCCGGCGGGACCTCGCTGGGCAGCAAGATGTCACCGAGCACGACAAACATACTAAAGCTCCGGTCTTTGGTTCTTACTTTGGCCGGACGAACTCAGCTCGGCAGTATGGGCGTCGGAGATATAATGAGCAGACTGTGCATTGCCGGTCAACCCCTGAGACCTTGGGTTTGACTGTATATTTAGAGTGACGTGGCTGTCCCCTGGGTCATTTCTCCGTGCCCGGCCACCACATTTTGCTCTTATGCTTATATTTTGTGGATTAGTTAATAGAATTAGATTGGATGTGAAGATCACAATATGATAAGATATCGTAGATGATACTCTATACAATATGTAATCTGACAGTTATTGACTTCTATTAGATTACAGGATATTTGTAATTTTCAAGTACATTTACGACAACGATTAGATAATATTTCACCAACAATTATAAGAGTTACTGAACAGTGTAGAGATATACTTATGTGTGTGTGTGGCTATGTGTGTCTATGTAAAAGGTAAGCTGTAAGCTAAGTAGTCTCTTTGTTGGGGGACATGACCTAGACGATATTTAGAACAAAAGTAGTCCAACAGCAAAAAAAGAAAAAAAAGAAAAGGAAATATGATCGCGGTCTTTCATAGTTTGTACTGTTCATTGTAAAATGCATTTATTTGTTCTTCTACATTTTCCAATATCTGTGGGCAATTTGTTTCATGTTCCTATAATTGTAATTTGTAAACGCGCCCATGGGTGGAGGTATGGTTGTTTTCAATGTTAGTCACCCTGTAGCTGTGTAAATTTTGCAGAGAAGAATCAAATGGTTTGTGGTTCTTGCCGCCGACTTCTTTCTTATCCTCGAGGAGCCAGGTTTGTACAATGCTCATGCTGCCGGACAGTCAATCTTGTTCTGGAAGGTATTACTCCTTATTCTTTATCCATTGGTCATATGGATTTCCAATAAGAACCCAAGTTCTCATTATTACGCTGTCTCAAAAGTTTGCAGAAGCATAGTTCATTTCTTATTTATCTACAACAGCTTGACTATCTTTTAGAAGATGGGAGTCACATCTATAGAATATTTCTGTGTTACGATTGTTCTTTTTCTTCTTTTTCTTTGTCCTCCTTCTCCATCCCTGTTTTTCTTTTTCCTCTGTACCATGTGTTGTCCATTGCTTTTGGGTGTCTTTAGGGGGTGGTGGAGTTACCACGTGTCCCTATTACTGATCATTCACATCTCTCCTCAATTTGGTAAAAGGGGCTTGAGGTCATTATCCCGAATCAGGCTGCAGCTGGTATGCGAATTCTCCACTTTGTTTTTGTCTACATATCAGTTGATCCAGGCTTTTGCTTATAGTAATTTTGTTTAGTCCAACATTGGTCATCCAAATGCCCCCTACAAGCAAACTAGTGACGGAAACAAGCACACCTTAAGTTAATTTGTCTAGTAATTTTTTAATTTTTGCTGATCAAAAAGAAAAACTTAGGTTGATTCCGGTGTTCTATTCAAATTTACTTATCAAAAAAAAAAAGTTCTACTTTTCAAATTTGAAGTGATGATATTGAGATCATGTAGAAATAGGAGGTAGACATGGATTTGAAACTATATCTGGAATCTTGTGTTTCCATAAGAAACGGAGGACCAAGAATAATGTGGATTCGCTTTTGGTATATTTGATCCTGTGCTAGTACCATATCAATGACCCACCACATATGTTGGAATAAATAGTTTAGACAAGACCCTAAAAAACTGCAATGATTACTATAGTTAGTACTTGTCCAATTGACCATACAAACACGACCTTGTTAAATTGAAGTCTCACATCTTAAGTAATTTTGCTACTTCAAATTTTATTATTGCCTATAGCAAACAAATGTTGGTTTTTACCCCTTCGTCTGTTCTTTTCAGAACACCAAGTTGGCCAAGTGAAGTGTGGGAGTTGTGCGGTGTTGCTGATGTACCCATATGGAGCACAGTCAGTTAAATGTTCCTCTTGCCGATTTGTGACAGAAATTAGAGTATGTAACATCCTTCCTTGACACCAGCGTATATGTTCTTTGTGCTGCTGACAATCTTTATGCAGTGTCTTGTGTCTGAGTGCTGTGAGTGTGCGTGTGTGTGTGTGTGTGTGTGTGTGGCCGCGGGGGGGTGGGGGGGGGGGGGGGTGTGTGGTGGGTAGAGGGTGGCGGGAGTTTCAACCGCCCTTTTTACAGGGGAGCCTTGTGCACTGATCATGTTCTTGTATATGTGTATGCATGTGTTAGTATTTCTTCTTTTTTTTAGCATGGAGAAATTATGTGTTATCTTGATTCCAGTCTTTTCGAGAATAACTGCCAAGAGCTTGAGTTGGAAAATGGACAACTGAAGTCATATAATTGCATGTGACCTATGCAGCTGTCCATTTGATAACTATATCTGTTCGTTATAGTATTTCGACAAATCTTAATGGTAGAGTTGTTGAATTCGCTTTATTCAGAAGGATCGAGAATTGCTGCCTAGTGTATCACTAAATGGATTTCTCTGTGAAGTAATTTACCTAGAGATGGACAATTGAAAAGCATTTTACTATCAATCATGCTCTTGATGTGAGAAATACATCCGAGATCTTCTCAGATGAAATGAAAACTGATTATTTGTGTTTCAACTTGGAGTGCCTATTTTCCCCTGATTTGTTTCATGTGTGTGTAGGTACACAACAAGCGGCCTCCTTTGTCCGTGCAACAGGGTCGGCCACCACCTCTTCCGAATCCAGTTCACTAGACTGTGTTTTCTTTCTGATAAGATGAGATTGGGATTCCAACCTGTAACATAAATTCTCCCAGTTCAAGTCTTTTTAAACAGCTCACATTATGAGGTGCTTTTTACTGCAATATTTTAGGACAACATTTGCCGTTCGAAAAAAGAACGTAGAGTAGCATGTTTCTAAGCAATTTGTTCCTGGCATGATTGTAACAGTAACTGTATTACCCAGTTTGTCTGATTGTAACAGTAACTGTATTACCCAGTTTGTCTGATTGTAACAGTAACTGTATTACCCAGTTTGTCTGAGATTTGTTGTGCAATGTTGATATGCCGAATGAGACCGATCCGAGGAGCCTGTATTGAGCTCCCTGTAGTGCGGTATCTGAGTCGTCTATTTCCACAATTGATGATTCAGATTCGCTGAAGCACTCTTGCCGGTCAAAGTTAACTCTTACAGGTAAAAATATCTGAATCATCGATTGTGGAAACAGACCGTCGGATGCCGCACTACAGGGAGCTCACTACAAGCTCCCGAGTCCAGAATGAGACATCCCCCGAGTCCAGAATGAGACATCCCGTTTATGCTGCTAACTAGCTACTATATTTTTTTCACCCAAAGTCTATTGAGAACTCTTTCAAATTGTAGAAGGCCTACATTAGTTGTTTAATGTTTACGTTATCGAAAGAGCAAGTTATTGCGTTATTCAACACTTAGGCCCACATATTCATGAAACTCAGAAGTAGGAAAGCACCAGGCATCGTCGTTGAAACTTATAACCCATATTTGTGAACCTGCCTAAATCCGTCCACTTATAACCCAACTCAATCCGCCCATATTGTATAATGGGTTTATATGAGTTGAACCCATATTTACATGGGTGTAGGTGGGTTGAAAAATGGGTTTAATATAGGCTAGAATTAAAAGGACCCAACTTTCTTTCTATCGCTTGTTTTGATTTACGACCGATTGTTGCGTGTCGGCTGCGCGCTTTGTGGAACATGAGAAAGCTAGTTTATTTGGATATCAAACTTCTTTCTTCTGATTCCTTCTACGGTTTTCTTTTACGGTAAATTATTTTTTTATTTTATTCTGCAAGGTAAAAGTTTTTTTACACTGTTCTTTTTAATAAGAACCAGCGAACTCTATATAATTGTGGAACAGGATTTTGACACGTGGGTGAAATCAACAAGTAGTGAAGGTATCATCGGTCCTTGATTGTGGTTTGCAAAACAGAGTATTTGTTTGAGACATTCAAGATAAAGCCCAAAAAGCCGATTGTTGGGATTTATCTTGAATATTACAAAAAAAATTAGGGTGAAAGTAAAAAAAAGTTACTATTTCGATTTTCTCGTCGAGACGAACTAATAGGGATAAAAAATTTGTCGCAAAACAAATAAATACAAAAAAATTTGAATAGAAACAAAAAAAGCCACTTGACTTTTTAATCCAAACCTAAGCGGTGGCTTCGGCGAATGCAACGAAGACTGAAACTGTACAATTAGTGCAATCATCGCTTTCCAAACAATTCTCTGATGCGGCCTCTGACTCCTCGTCGAAATTACGTTATTGTTTGGAAATGAAAAAAAAGAAGTAAAAACTTGATTTTTTAAAGTTTTTTTAGCCTCTAATTACTTCATTTTTATTCAAAAAAAGAGAGTTTTAATCATTAAATTTTATTTTTATGAATCCCCTTATTGAGACAAATCAGAGAGGGGGGAAGATCGGAAGAGAGAGGAAGGGAAACAAAAAAAAAAAAAAGAAAGTGGGTCGGGTCGGGTTGGGTTTGGCTTGACCCATATTCAACCCGTTTATATTTGACACAATCTGTTTCAACCCGTCCATTTGCCGCCTTTATTAAAACTCTTATATAAAATAAAATAAAATAAAAATTATTTGCACAAAAATCTCGGTTAAAGATGAACCCAAAGAGAAGTGGGTGTTCGGTCTTTTGTCGTACTCATCACTTAGCAATTGCATCATCGTCATGTCGTTGAAGAAATATATATTATAAACATACAATGAGAGAAGGCAACAAATTCGCTGATAGAGTGTCCTATGAGAGGCTGTAGTTTCTGGAATTTTTTTGTTTTTGTGCACTAAAAAAAAAAAGAAAAAAGAATAGCTAAGAAAGTGCGACTTACACCGGTTTCTGTTCACAAGTATCGAGTGTAGAAATTACATCCATCTCAAAACCAATTGGCAATGAGTGGAGAGGTCCCAGATGTTATTAAGTGATCACCCATTCCACTCCCAAGCAATGTGGGATTCTATTTCCTTAACATCCCCCCTCACGTGCAGCCGCATTTGAGGTCTGTCACGTGTGGCCACTTTTTGGGTCCTATCATCGTGCAGCCTTTGTGCTGGTCTGTCATCGTGGGGTGTGGATTGTTAATTTTTAAAATGTGGGGTGAAACGGGCCCCGCTCTGATACCATGTAGAAATTACATCCATCTCAAAACTAATTGGCAATGAGTGGAGAGGTCCCAGATGTTATTAAGTGATCACCCATTTCACTCCCAAGCAATGTGGAATTCTATTTCCTTAACATCGAGTGCAATGGTGGGACTAACCCGGCCATAAAATTGCGAATATCACAATGCGATCTATTTATTTCAATGGCAGTGAAGCGTGAAGCGTCAAGTTATTGCAAGAGAGACCATTTTACCGGACAAAAGTGACAAGATTTATCTTAGCAAAAAAAGACTGTATTCTTGATCAAGTCAGATGGTCAAACAAGAAGATTTACAAAATAGTAGTACTAGATGAAGAGACTGCTAGCTATACGAAGCATCTATGGATCTTAGTATTGCAAGTTTTCTTCCTCCATGAAAATTTAAGGTGAGTGATGAAAGAAACACAACACATATATGCATGTTACGCAGGGCTTTTAGAGCAATCTTCACTCGTCGTGTGGGAAGTCCTCATCGGATGCATTTTCCAGGAATGAACCCAAAGTCTTTCTCAAAATGCTGAAAGTTTTGTCGTCCTATTTTCCACAAATCAAATGTCAGTTTTAAATCATGAGAGAGAGAGAGAGAGAGAGAGAGAGAGAGAGAGAGAGAGAGAGAGAGAGAGAGAGAGAGAGAGAGAGAGAGAGAGATGCTGCATATATTAAGATGATTTAATTCAGCTCACCTGCTTCTTCTTCTTCAAGGACTCTTCCAATTCAGCTATTTTGTTTGTGCAGGCTTTCTCATGTTCAGAGATCAGACTCTTCTCTTTCTTCCCTGAAATCAACTCAATTTAACAGTTGTGGCAGCGAGAATGTGTTTCACCGGAAAAGGATGAAGATTAAAGTCCTGTTGCTTACTCAGTTGTTCATATCGTATAAAAAGCCTCTCCTTCTCTTCTTCATGTTTGGAGATAAAGTCTGTCAATCACTATTGCAAGTTAGCACCAAATAAAGGTTAACAAATCAGTCATTTTCAATGAGTTCTCCCTAAGCATTTTGGGAGGGGATAAACAGGAAATCCACTTAATTGTATCATTGAACTAAACCAGGCATCTTATACTTCTGGCAGCCAGTGAACCACTGAACAAGAAAAGACACGCAGTGAACAGCTAAACCAGGCAACGCCTCTAAATCAGCCACAAGTTTATTGAGCAAAAACATAAGTACAAAACTTCCTCAACCCTTTTGAAGAATTTCACTAGGACTAAAATTGCTGTCAAATGTGAGAAGTAGTGTTGCTAAATGGTCTTGTGATTAAGAAAAGGCCGGCTCCTGCATTGACCACATAACACACCAATTTGTGGGGAGCAAACTATTGGAGAGATCAGAATCATGTGATTTTGCAATGAAAAAGAGAACCACGCAGTGTTTATACTGTTTGCTTCTTGAAATGAAGAGGGAAATACCAGAAGGGTGGATCAAAATAATTTCCTTCAAATATTATATTTGGGAAGGAATCAGTGACTAAAAGAATAATGCTTCCATAATTAACGAGAATTTGTAAATCTAAGTCACGTGAATAACTCAATTCTACTGTTGATTCAACGTAATGATGATGAGATGACCTTAATTTAGAAGCCACAAAGTTCAGATACTTGTGATAGAATGTGCTTATCTCTAGATGCGGCAGTAGGGGAAGAATGCAGACATGTAAAATATTCACAAGCGTGAGCGAAATGCAATCCTTTTTCAGGGTATGGATATTACTGTTGGACACATCTACAATATATTTTATGATCATGAGTACTGACTAATAAACTGGACTTGGAAGTCCTGCAAATGAACATGTTATCAACTGGCCGGAGTTAATAGCATGGACAGAATCTTACTTTTTATATTTGATGTTGCTTAGTACTATAATACTTCGTCAAGATTTAACTAACATGTATGGTCTGGAAAGCAATAAAAGAATTCCACGGTGCTGTTAGTTGGATGATGGACTTCAGCCAATTCTCGTGTTAGCTGAGGTACCTTTAAAGGCCTGCAGATGTGCTGCTCTCTCCTTGCAAATTTTCTCATAAACTGCTTTGAACTTGTCAGTCTCAGTCTTCAACAAGGTTTCATACTGCAGATACAGAAATGTTACGAAAACAGAAGATCAACCTTGAAAAATGCCAAATACCATCGCAAGTCCCTTTGCTCCCACAAACCTCCTTTGAGCTCTTTGATAGTGCCTTAGCAAGACTTTGCCTGACAATTGAGACCACAAACATACCATTACAGTCGAAATAAATGAAAGTATGACTGACTAAAGAAGTTCAAACTACACTAATTTAGTACTAAAAAGACAGTTTGCAAATTCAGCCTCACCTTTCTTTCTCAAATTTGTTCTTCAGTTCGTCAAGCATAGACTTTATCTCTGAAGCCACGCTGTAAGAAAGCCACAATAGACTGATTTTTAGTCATGACTGCTCGATGTACTTATGTTTGCTAAGACTACCTGATGGATAAAAGTAAAAATAGCAAGACACTGATATTGGTGATATGAACTTCCAACTTTTCAAAGAGCTATTGCGTATTCCTCTTCTTACAAATTGATTGGTTGGTTACCATCGAATTTCCATGTCGATTGGCTGACAACTAAGTTCAAAATAATTGGCCAATAACTAGGCACTGAATTGGAAAAAATTAACAAATGCTTAGTGCTCAATGCATGCTACAACCATGTTTCGTAGGATCTTCCATAACCGATTAGGGCCACTGGATCATTAAAGCGAACACCACAGATCCAACCATTAATTTCACCTATTGGAATACAATGTGATTTCGGAATCTGAGATAGAATGCAAAAGCACATTTGATAAGACAAATTACAAAAGAAGCTACAGATCTACTTGCAAGCTGTCTCATAATTAGATATTGATGCATTAACCTATGACTTATCACGGTTTTGTCACTTGCCCTTGCATGATGCAAATTCTCAGACACACTACATGCATGCGTGTATCCAATCCAGAATTCTCTCTCCGCTAATCATGGATCGATACATGTACGTAACTTCACATGTATTGATCACACAAACTACGCACACACCGCAGGGCTGCAAACGATCCGAGCTGGTCGCGAGCAACTCATGGCTTAGCTCATTAAGGCTTGGCTTGGCTAGGCTTGTTTAGTAATCGAGCCAAGCTCGAGCTCGAGTTTTAGGCTCATTAGAGCTCAACAGTCAAAAGCTCAGCTCGGGTTAGTATAGGATTGGCACGTTTAAAGAGACTCATTAAGTAAATTAACCAGGCTCGGCACTCATTACGAATGAGCCGAGCTCGAGTTTTAACCTCGTTTAGTAATCGAGCTGAGCTCCAACACTATAAAGCTCGGCTTGGCTCGGCTCCTTTGCACTTATCACGACCGCACGATTACGTTCATGTAAATTAGTAAATATGCATCGCTCACTGAAGCACGTATCAACTAGGAGATTCTCAACGGAATGTACGAAAGAAATAGATAAGGCGAAGTACAAATCCAGACGAAAACACCATTTGTATTTAGTTCGTTTACTGTTTACAATATCAACCAGTACTTAACGTCGTTTCATATACACACATCCCTACGAAGAACAAATTGCCTCAGATACGTATAATCGATGCGAAATTTCACCTCGAAATGGTCTCTTCGTTCTTCTTCTGGCCGTCCTTGTGCGCCTTCTCTCGGATCTGTTTCAGCGCCGACATGATGCCTTTGATGTCGCTGAAAATTTCAACGATCGCAACGATTACGGCGAAGTAATGGATAAAACTGCGTGGTCATAGCAGAGAAGAGTCGAAGAACGGACCTGGAGAGATCTAGATCGAAATCGAAGTCGTCCTCGATGGCGACTCGCTTCTGCTTCTCCGTTTTGGAAGCTTCGGACTCGGAGACTCGTTTCTTCCCGCTTGATTTGGCTGCCGACATTGCTGGAATTGGAAGGCGAAGCGTTTTGAATGAGAGAGAGAGAGAGAGAGAGAGAGAGAGAGAGAGAGAGATGGTGTCGAGATCAAATAGAATTTGGTGTTTACGTTTGGAGAATTTTAAATATTTGGCGCGATTCAGAGGGTAAAAAGGTGGGCACGAGTCCGCTGAGTTTTGCGCAATTCATTGAGTCAAAAACTATGGAAAACATAGGTTGAAATGAAGTTCATGTTTAGTCCTCAAAAAATTACTCAAGTTTCAATTTAGTCCTCAAAGGTTTATATTACATGGAAAAGATTAAAACAATAAAATTATTTCTCTATACTTACATTATACTAACAAGAATTAGCAAAATATGGTTCCATCAACATTTAATTAACGATTTACCATTTAGAAATTTTTTTATTTTTTATTTTTTGCAATTGTTGATCTATTCGTTATCTTGTTTTGAATTTATTGTATTTTTTATGAGATGATACTATTAGGGATGAACAAAATAACCGTCAAACCGTGAATCCAATCGAATCCAAACCGAATGGTTTGGTTTGATTTTTTAGTAATGTATTTTGGTCCCGGTTTAAAAAAAATAAAAATTATGTTAAATGGTTTGATCTATAGATTTACGTTAACAGTTTCCAAACCGTAGTAGGAGTAATATATATCTATCGAATTTGTTTATATACACTGAATAAAATTAATTTCCTAATCTAATGCCCCATTCCACCACCATATTCTTTCACTTCCCAGAATAATTCCATAATTCCATGTATGTGTACACTTTCTTACTAGTAGACAGATGTGAGAACAAAACTAGGAAACCAGCTGGTAATAAATCTCTTTCTTTTCTGTTTGCGTTATTTTCATGATCGTTCTTCACGAAGTCTATGTAATAATTTGGCCGATTTGGCAAAATTATCTCTTGCAAGAATGGACTTGTTATGCCGTCAACGATCTCTCCTGCTAGTTGTTTTTTTTTTTTTTTCTAGGTTCGTCCGATCTTCTCTGGTTTTGCTTCCCTGAATAAGAATGAGGCCCCCTCAGCTCATGTCGTGTTACTGTTCTTCTGGACTGAGCTCGTGTCGTGTCCTACTTGGTTATACTACTTGAATTGATGGCTTTTGTCTATCTATAGGTTTTAATCTTCTTTTGAACTATTTTATAGCCCTTCCCAAATCTACTCCAGTAACCACTGAACACAATGCCAAAGGTGCTCCACCTCCGAGGCAACACAATGCTAAAGGTTCCTCTTACCGTGTTACCAAAATTTACAAGGGAAGCCATAGGGCATAGATCAAGCAATCTCAAACTCGAACGAAACAAAAAGCAAAATTTGAGAAATAAATATAGAAATGTTCAAAATTAGAGCTCAAAATAAAATTAGAGCTCAAAATTAGAGCTCAAAACAAAAAGCAGTACCTTTTCTGTGAAATAAAATAGAGCTCAAAATTAGCAAATAAATATAGAAATGTTCAAAAGTGATACCCCACAAAATACCCATCAATTATCCACATCAACAGGTAAAACGCAGACAACAGTCTGCTACATACTCCCCCCACCAAAGAGGCAACCCAATGTTGTTTAATGTTTATACCTTCTGATGATAACTACAGCTCAAATGCCTAATGTGCATTTCGTTGAACCATTTGACAACGCAAACTTTACAGGAAGAATAAAAAAGTAGGACTTCGCTAGCATGCGACAACAAAATAAATGATACATTAATGTAAACAAAAATCGAAAAACTGCATACCCTGACATTTTCTTAATTTTTTCCCCGCCTAATTATTTGCTTGGTTATTTTATAATGATTTTGACAAATCTTGTTTACTTTTATCACTCACCCGTTTAGAAAAATTAATTGAATGTTTTTTTGATCAAAATCAATTGAATGTTATAATTCATTTAGTTCTATCTCTTCTCCGTTTATTATAAGAAACACATGTTTGTCAAAGTGTGATCCATATAGCTTTTGTTTTGAATTCCAAAAATTGAACTAATCAACGGGACTACCGGGCTATTTAATAATTAGTTGCTTTGTTCTTATTTTTTTTAACAGCAACGAGAGGGCAAATTGTGCGACAATGTCAACGGTTTCACCAACAATGATAAGGATTTGTGACCAATTTTCAAGCAGCCAAATAGGTAAAAAATTTGAATGGCTTATTTTCTCCACTAGTTTGATCTGTTGTCTTTATTGGTTAAAAAAATATACAGCTTTATGAGATTGTTTAGTGGTGAATTGGTGATCATATTATGCATCTCTCTATGTTTGTGTCCCCACCGTGTCGCCGTGTCCCCATGTCCAACGGTACCCTTTTGGAGTGTCGGTACTTCTATTTCTGAAGCTCTCTTTTAACAACTTTGAGGGCAAATGTTAGCCAAAATAATTTTGATATAGATAAGTGGGTTATCTAGATAAATCACTTGAATTCTGAAAGGTGTTGATACATCTTAGAACAAGTTTTACTCAACTTTTTTCCAAAAAACTTTTTCCTAAAGCTGAATCAAGTTGGCACATTTTTTTTTTTTTTTGATCAGCAAAAATAAATTTTATTAAGTTGGCACATTTTGGAAGGTGCCAGAATCCAAAACCTGGGAATTATAAGTGTTTTAAGTAGTTAGACCTGTCGTGGCTTCTGATTTCCCCAATAATAGTTATATTTTGCTTCAATTTGAGTTCTACACAGATCCTACGATTGTTTTGGCTTTTTGGTGATTTGCGTTGGGCTTCTAATTTCCCAATTCGTATAATGGTTCATTCTACTTCAGTAAGGATTTAATCGAGAAACCAAGTCCTTTCGTCTCCATGCAAAAAAAATTGTTCCTCTTCATTTACCATCCCTTTGAAAAATTATTTTGCTACATTGTGCAAAAAATGTCCAAGTCATCAAATTCGGTTGCAAACAAGACAAGGACACAGTTTTGGATTCAAGTAAAAATGATTGATCGAGGAAAATGATTTAATCTATATAGTGTTGAAGGTAGAAAAAAGCACAACATCAAAATACATAGTTTTTAACTGTTTATAGTTCTACTTGAACCTATGTGCAGTGCGCTTAGTGCAGCGGTAAACCGACAGAACTCACAGAAACGACAAAAAAGAACTGGACAATCTAACTGTAGGGTAATTTTTGTCCATATTAAGAATTATTCTCTTTTAATTTGTTTTGTTCCTAACTATTGAGCTTCACCTTTACTTCTTGTCTTGTTCGTTCGTACATGAAATTGGTGAGTGTGTAGCTGGGCTTCAGCTATTTTATGTGCTACTTTGAGAGAAAGTATGATTATTTTGGTGCAAAATACATTTTAGTGAAGGTGGGAGGTATGGGTTCCTTATGCTAAACATAAATCCCAAAAAAGGCTCCCTTTTTTAAAAATTGACCCCACGGAGGGGTCCATTGGTGAAGTGAAATTAATGATTCTTGCTCCACGGATACTGCAAGCATTAATTTTGAACGATGGGTGTATTGGATATCATGTTGGGGTTAGTTAAGTAATAGTACTAAGTTGTTGAAGATAAACTAATGAATTTTTGGTGTAAGACTGGTGAAAATATTAGTTTTGCAAGTCATATTAAGGTTTGCTAATGGATCGTCTTACTCATGAACAGAGCACATACAAATTGATTCTTTTGAAGGTGCGGATGCTTCTCAGTTTTCGGTGGTTGGAACCGATGCTCTATCATGTCGATTGTTGGGAGGGTAGTATAAAATAACTGATGTGATAGTTGAATTTCAAGTTTCAAGAGAAATGGAGTCAGTGAGACGGTTGTTTGTCAAGTTGCATTCAAAAGATAAATGTCTTTGGAGAGGAATTTACAAACAATGGGAGACAAGGTTCAAAGGCAACAAGATTTGACAAAACTCCTTTAAATGCCACTAAGCAAGAAGTTGTAGTTGCTAAGCAGTATGTGTAAAAGAGCTGCAGTTGCTAGCCTTGCTCTTTCCTTGGTTAATGCCATCCGTCATTATCTAATGTTGAGGCTGCTATACAACTCATGTTGCTGTCATAGGCTATCCTTACATATCTGCTCCTCTCTCAACTCCTACTTCATGGACGAACCTCCCAACGTTTGGGAGGGCTATGAAATTGCTTTGTGATCCTAATTCCAACTTATAAATGCGAATGTCATAGCTCTGATCTTCCCTGTGCTACATTCTCACAGACATGCTTTCACTCAAAATGAAATAAAAAAAAAAGTGATTTTGCTGAAGTTTTCCCACTGATGTTCTTTCATTACCTGTGACCGTCAACTGTATGATTACTCCAGTGGGAAATTTTGTGATTTAAAAATGACAATTCTGTATTCTAGCTTCACTTATCTCCTTTTAAAAATGGCAATTCTGTATTCACCATTCCAGATTTCCAAATCATTGCCTACCATTTTGTATTCACTCTTCTCCCAACCATTGCCATTTCCTTGACTGCAAAGCTAATTCTTCATTTCCCAAACTGATCACGAGCATCCAAATGGCAATTCTGTATCACCTCAAGTTTATTGTTCCACCTTCACCATAAAAAACAACATTAATCTTTACCCTAAAACAAAATAATAAACCATCTTCAACGGGCACATAATATTCGTGCTTTGCACATGGCCGAACCTAGTACTACTAAAAACAGATGTGAGATGTATTAAGTTACACAACTAGGAAAACAGCTGGTAATAAATCTCTTTCTTTTCTGTTTGGGTTATTTTCATGATCGTTCTTCACGTAGTGTATGTAATAATTTGGCCGATTTGGCAAAATTATCTCTCTTCCAAGAATTGACTTGTTATGCCGTCAACGATCTCTCCAGCTAGTTTTTTTTTTTCCAGGTTCGTCCATCTTTACGAACGCCAAATACATGAACAACAGGTTCAGGCAGCTGGCTCGCTATTTAAATTGGCATCTGAGTTGAAGCAGACAGAAATCTTCTCTGGTTTTGCTTCCCTGAATAAGAATGAGGCCCCCTCAGCTCATGTCGTGTTACTGTTCTTCTGGACTGAGCTCGTGTCGCATCCTACTTGGTTTATACTACTTGAATTGATGGTGTCACGTCCTCGATTTTCAGCATGAATAATAATAATTTTTAAATATTTAAAATCCTCGCAATAATAGAAATAATACCCCAAAAGATATTCAACTCCCATATTTGAATAAACCTGCTTAACAGTTACAATATTCAAAAAAAATAAAAGATAAAGTGCAATACGGTTTTTTTTACAATGATGTTAGAACAACTCTTGAAAATAGCTTTTGACCGCGAGGTCCGCATGCACTCCAAACATTCCAGGCCTGCCCTTGTTTTGTACCTGAAATGATAATAGGTTTGAGCAAACACGTGCCCAGTAGAGATCTCTATGCTCAAACTATATGGAAATGTGATGAATCATGCACCATGAATGAGTGAGTATAGACAAACACGCACAAAGCATGAACGATTACCAATGAGCTGCATGCTTTGATAAAAAGATTCTAAGCTTCACCGGAACATCACTAACCATTTACTCCTCAGACTAGATACATCAATGAATCCACGCCAACCCATCTTAGTCTACAACCAATTTTAAATCATTTTATTACTCTTCGTACGATACTACAATCTTCCTCGTGTCTACAGTCATCATTGTCAAATCCTTTCATTACAAAATCTTTCTTTTTAATCAGATATTTCTCATCAATAATCACTAGGGTCACCTCGGGTCTAGTTCCCTCGAGCGTAGGGTCACCCCGAGTCTATTCCCTCAATAACAATAATCAGTTGGGTCACCTCGGGTCTAGTTCCCTCGAGCGCAGGGTCGCCCCGAGTCTATTCCCTCAATAATAATAATCAATGGGGTCACCTCGGGTCTAGTTCCCTCGAGCGCAGGGTCACCCCGAGTCTATTCCCTCAATAACGACCACTTGGATCACTTCTCACGCTTTTTATAATCGTCATCGTTTCATAATCAATTTCATCATCACTCCATCGATTGTACCACGAAACTTCGATTAACCATTACGTAATTCCACAAATATACATGTTCATGCCTTTTCATTAGCTTACAAATTTGCATCCTACATAATGTACTAAGCCCATATATATATAATCCTACAATACTCTATCCATTTGTTATCCACATTCATTCCACTTCTCTTTCACAAACATCAAATCATTCAATCGAATACATAAGCCATTTAATCAGTCACATGGCATTACGTGGCCAACAATCTACCGTATCGCATATAAGTAATTACATATCTCAAAGTTACCTACCAACCCATAGTAGCTATAAGACATACGACCCGCCTATATTGACACTTAAACCTTAAATGACGAACGTCATTGAGAGCTAATAGCTCAACGAATCAAGAGGACGAGAGGTCCTATCAGACATGCTCACGTCTACCCATAATACTCACAACGGCACCTCAGATAGCTTACGGTACTCTAAACTAGGTTTAGGGTACATTTCCCATCTACAACAAACCTAAGATGACACTTAACGATTGTTTAGAGAGTGAAAATGATCAACGAACCATCAAAGGATGAGTAACCAAGCTTAGAGATGATTTAAAGGTGTTTTAGAGGTATTAGAAATGATCGAAGGTCAAAAAGATGAAGTTGGAACAAAGCTGAGAAACTGTCCCTAAGCCAAAGGTATCGATACCTAGACAAATGGTATCGATACCATTTGACCAAGAAATTTTCCAGACGCAAGGGTATCGATACCTAAGACAAATGGTATCGATAACATATGATTTTCTGGACTTTGAAATACAAAGGTATCGATACCTGAGCAAATGGTATCAATAACAAACCAGTTCGAGCAGATTTTCTGCAGATTTTTGAAACTATTCCCGACAATCAAACCAACAATTTCAAGCACGATCAAAGCACACATTCAACTCATAAGCATATAGGAAGAGCTAGAAATCCCTACCTCGAAGTTGGAGAGCAAACACGCAAAGAGATCGGTCCACGCGAACCCTTGAACTCAACCTTTAAAATACGCCCACAATACTCCTCTCCGAGCCGAACCAGACAAGCTACAAGCTCAATGGCGTGTGAGTAATGTAGAATGGAGGTTGGTTTGAGTGAGTTTTGGTTTGGAGAAAGAGAGAGAGAGAGAGAGAGAGAGAGAGAGAGAGAGAGGAGAAGCCGAGAGGGAGAGGGAGGCGGACAGGAGGAAGAGAGAGAGGAGATGATTTCTATCCTCTACACACACTCCATATACATACTAACATATACACTAATCACACTTGCACTCCTTCAATTTCCAATTCCTTCATTCAAACCCCAAATCATATAAACACATATTTCACAGTTTCCTCGTTTACGATATCGAATATACCTTTTAATAATTTCCGAAAATTATGGGTCTCTACAGATGGCTTTTGTCCATCTATAGGTTTTAATCTTCTTTCGAACTATTTTAGCCCTTCCCAGATCTACTCCAGTAACCACTGAACACAATGCCAAAGGTGCTCCACCTCCGAGGCAACACAATGCTAAAGGTTCCTCTTACCGTCTCACCAAAATTTACAAGGGAAGCCATAGATCAAGTAATCTCAAACTCGAACGAAGCAAAAGAACAATCTGAGAATTTTTTTTGCTATAATGAGAAATCTGTTCTCTGGTCAGAATTCTTTACAGTCGTACCTATAACCTGGTAATATAACTTTCACGCCAGACTTGGTGCCTGGGACCGGGAAAAGTACATCTCGTTCAATTCTGATTCAAACTCTTCAATATTAAAGCTAACTGATGCAGATGAGTCTCAATTTTCCAGGGAAAAAAAAAAAAGCATTGAATCCACCACAACAACAAAAATTATGGTGCAGCAGAGATCTAGGACCAGATGTGGAAAACAGCACCTCCAGTAGTAAAAGGACCCCATGACGACAATAAACAAAACGGTATCGACTTCAGTAGTCTAACATAATCTCAAGTACTACAAAACACAAAACAGGTGTGAGAAATAAAAGAACATCGAACATCGAACGAAGAGGCTTTATCCTGAATGTAGAAATTCGTCTTCTGCCAAATCTTTCCTTAATGAGACTTGACATACTCCTGAACTACGTGGAGGGCCTCAGTTTCTTCTCCAAAGTCCTGTAAACAATCGGAACATAAAAGGGAGGTATGAAAAGTGAACTTTGCTTCATAATTATCAAGAACACTCTGTAGTTTAAAAGAAAGTTGAACAGTAAGCTGAAATATCAAGTAAGAACCACATCCTACATTGAAATTGATCCAGCATAACTACTACGAACCATATGCTATAGTGCAGTGGTGAACAGATTGCTCAATCCCCGTAGGGACATTTTGCTGGGGTAAATATGTAAAAACTTGCAAATTTTTCATTGGGTGTGCGAATACGTGAAGTATAGTGTCCCTTATGTACTGCAATTATCAGCCCTCAGCCCTTGAGTCGACTAAAGGGGGAGCAGAGTAAATTGCATTGTCATTGATGCACACAGCCATCAAGTAATTCTAGAAATGATTACATTTTCTATTTCATTGAAAAGGATAAAACGGCGGAGAAAAACTAAGATGCACTTCTATTTTGTATTCATACCTTCACAACAACACAGGCGCAGCCAATCACCTTCCTGGCTTTCCCATCCTTATCAAGCTTACACAACTGTTGAGAGAGACAACAAAATATGTTAACCATCCATCATTTTTCTAGAGAAATTAGCACCATAGAACTAACATAAAAATCACCATCAAATGGGAATGGGGAATGTTGAATGACACTTACCAAAGTGGGTGGGGCTACAAATAACAGAAAACTTAAATATAACTGGAGTAAAATGACAGGATAAACGACCGAAGACAGGATGGCCAGTCGACGCATACCGCAATGATAGTGGAATGTAGTTTCATGCTAGTCTCTTAGACAAAATAAGACCCGAGTATGATCGCCCACACATGTGTGCACACGTACACACATGCGTGGGTCTGGATTTGTGTTTGTAGAGTTTTTGGTAACAAAAAATCTCCAATAGAAACATACTATGTGGGATCGAGCGCATGTCAAGAAACAAAAACTGAAACCTCCGGTCAAATTTGACAACCAAAGGTCCAAAACGAGCAAATTATTGATGCACCACTTAATTAACTCTCAGGAAAAAGGGTGGCAAACTAAAAATCACATAAGCAACTAACTTACCCCAGCCCACTCGCCAAGAGTTTTTGCACTAGGCACCAATATCAAGGAGACATTGTTATCAGCACAAAGTGCTTTGATCAACTTAACATAGTCCGGCTGGTTGCAGTCCTCAGCTAGCACACAAAGCTGTGCAGCATGCTTGTCAATCACCTTGGCAGCTTCATTGAGCCCTCGTGTAAGCCCACCACGATCCACTGCTTTCCTCAGCACAAGCTCTACGGCTGTCATAATGTCCATGGGCTCGCGTACACCTGAAGCAGTACCTTTTCTGTGTAATAAAATAGAGCTCAAAATTAGCAAATAAATATAGAAATGTTCAAAAGTGATACCCCACAAAATACCCATCAATTATCCACATCAACAGGTAAAACGCAGACAACAGTCTCCTACATACTCCCCCCACCAAAGAGGCAACCCAATGTTGTTTAATGTTTATACCTTCTAATGATAACTACAGCTCAAATGCCTAATGTGCATTTCGTTGAACCATTTGACAACACAAACTTTACAGGAAGAATAAAAAAGTAGGACTTCGCTAGCATGCGACAACAAAATAAATGATACATTAACGTAAACAAAAATCGAAAAACTGCATACCCTGACATTTTCTTTACTGAAGCCATCTTCAAAGGTCGTCTTCCTGTTGCCAGCAATAAAACGGAAAAATCAAATTAGTGGCTCAAATTGCTCAATGCTTTTTTATGATCACCAATTCTCTAATATCTGCAATCTGTCAGTAATTTCTATGATGAATTGCATGGCAGTGAAACCCATGCTAAGTGGAAGACCATAGAATCTGATCAACCATAGCTAAAAAGTTATGCAAACAAAAAGTGATTTTCCAAGAAAAGAAGGGGAGAAAGAAAAGAAAAAATCAAGCGTATTCAAATTTCAAATGCGTAGAGAACACCGAAGGAACTGAGGCTGACAAAGTTGAGAAAAACAGAAATGTGACTGAACCAAGGTTCTGAATCCCACACCATATCGGCTGGTACATACCGCCACCGGTATTGACCAACTTCGGTACCCTATACCTCCAATTTCGTTTCGGCTCAAATACCTGGGTACCGGTCAAATACAGGAACGGTACTGGACTAATTTTGAATTTATTTTTCTTCTTAATAATGAATACTCCGTATATTATACTAAAACTTTTTGATGCGGAAAAATCACACTAATACAGATAAATCCAAACCCGTATCCGATACCTCACCGGTACCGGTACGTACCGTATCACTAGAAAAACTGGTACCCTAGCTGGTAAGGTATTCAGAACCTTGGATTGAACCCAATGATAAACCATAATTGAGTATTCGAACAAACCCCGATCAAAGAGTGAACAACTGTTGACGAATCCAACAAGTACTGCAGTAATGAAAAGAGAAATTTATATACGCCATACTTCTTTTTCTTTTTCTTGAGAAGTGCACAATCTAATTAAGCTCCAACCAAGAAACAAATTTACGGCAGCTAAGAAAAAGCAGGAACAAACAAATACATAGATGCAGATATGCTGTATTATCAAATTACGGAAGAGAGAGATCAGTTTACCTTGATGCTGTGAGTATGAAAAATCCGCTGCTCTCGGTAGTTACTGCTTGAGTTGAGGAGGTGGAGAAAGAGGGAAGAAGATGGGCTGACGGCTTTGTACGTCGATCGTCTAATAACCCTAAAACTTTATTATGTTACCGAAGTGCCCTCGGGCCTTCTTTGTTAAAGGGCCTCGGTTTATTGGTTTGGACTATAAGAAGCCCGTGAGGCCCTAAGCTTGTCTTTGCTCTTTTAAGAAAACTAGAGGTGCGTCCTACTTTTTAGCTTCGGTTACATCGAAATCCTAAATATTAGTATTGCTCAACCTGAATAGGCTTTGTTATGTAGCGTAATGACTCTTTTATCCCTGTGAATTGTGAACTGTATACGTGAACTCAATGTTATAAAAGTCGATAGGCACTAGTTGAACGGTCAGGCACTTACGAGCGATTAATTGGTACATATTAATTAGTAATTGACGATTGATGGTTAGTCAGACCTAATCGGATAGGTCCCACAAGCGATTAATCGCCAATTAATTCTTTGTTTTAGAACACTGCGTTACCTGTGCGACCCGAGGGGTATTTTTGTCTAAAATAATGGTCAGATTATATCGGGTATCAATAATTTGAGCGGAGACTATTTGAGTGCGAGCCTAATTGGAGGACACAGATGAAAGGAGCTCTATTACACGCGCGACAAACCGACCCACATTACTTACCAACAGTGGACAATCATATAATTAATTTTAGATACACATATTGATGCCTCCGATCAAGCTGATTTTCTGCGCAGATATACTATTTCGCGGACCCTTTTAGATGAACGGTTCGAATTAGTACAACGAACGAGAGGTGAGACCCACAACGAGTGACAGAAACCATGAAATTTTCCAAATAAAGTGGAAATAATTTAATATCTAGGTATATTTAATGAGTATATAGATGAGAAGAGAGTAGGTGTTAACTGAAATGGACCTCAATCAAAGCCATCGGGATCAAATGGGGATCTAGTAGAGTAGAGTTGAGTTGAGTTGAAGAGGTGGTGGGCCCCTTGTAGCTTGGCTGCTAATTGGGTTAGTTATATATAGGCTGCTTTTGGTTTGTTAAATACTCCAAAATATGATGTTCTGGAGGGTCAAATACTCCACCGACGGGTTGACCCAAAAATTCAAAAACAGACCTTCTAGTAACCTTAGTTTATGGAATTACGTAGTAAAATTGTTAAGATCAATGACCTAGCGGTCCATGAGCTACCATGGTCCTGGTCCTCTTCTTTTAATCTTTGATTTGATGTATAGCATGGCCCATTGTTTTGGCTTTATTATGTTACCCTTACTTGAGGTCTCTCAAGGTTTGTGCAAATTTTAAAAATTATGTTTTGCTTTTTTGGGATTCATTAATGCATTTCGATTGCTGGATAAGAGAGGTGAGATTAAGAGATGAGCTCACATGTTACTTTTTTTTTTTTTTTTTTTTAATAGTCCGGCATTTGTGAGGACACGGGATTAAGGGCTAAATTAGACTAGAGCGGACTATTTTCTCGTTTAGTACCTCATGTGGGAAATTAATTAATATCGGTTGGGAGGGATAGTACTAGCTAGTCTCCCTCATCTACCGATTAAAAATGAACTCGATTATCTCCATCTCATCTTTATCACACAATAACCAAACACAATACAACTAATCTAATTAATTATATAAACTTATCTATTATTCCATGTGGCCACTCCACTTGTCTGGTCCCCTCTATCTATCATCTTCTCTTTGGCACTCCAATTTATTATGATAGCATTTCAAAATTTGTCATTTACTGTACTTTGTTATGTATAATTTTTACACGATAAGAAAAGTTTTGGAATGTCATCATCAAAAATTGGAGTGCCAAAATTATTTGTCTTTCAAATCCTACCTAAAAAGAATTCAACAATCAAAGGTGCCCTATAGTAGTTCTTGTGGTCGAGATTGCAAGTTTTCCAAGTAGAAGTTCATTTAATTTAAAAGGAGGCTATTCTTATGTGTACAACAGATTGTAATATCGTTATTATGAATACACTTCTTTTGCTCTTAAAAATAATTAAAATTTTCCAACTGCAAATTAAAGTACCCTTTCAGGCCTGTTAAAGGGATAAGATTAATGGTGAAGCATATGATTTCATAGGATAATTCTATCAAATTAGTAGTGATGGAATTCATAATATAACACCCCCATAGTATCATTTATCACATACTTTGTGAGATAATATATGTGAATGGTATTTAATTTGATTTGTAAAAATCTTAACCAAATGATGAATATGTGGGGATGAGAAGACTGTAGCACGCTAATGCACTAGAGAACGTAGTGTACCTTAGTGGGATTCTATCAGATCTCATTATCATGATCTAACATGTATTTTTGGAAAATGAATGGTTTGTATGATTCAGAGAATAAAGAGTAAGATAAATTTATCTCGATCATATGCTTTTTAATATAATTTGATTAACTTTTTTTTTTTTTACAAATAATGTGTCCGATGGCCTCTACAATATGAATAGTTCTGATCATGGTGACGAGATCTAAGAAAAAAAAACCAACTGAAGTGTAGAATTTGAACTGCATAGTCAAATTAGATTGCGATAATACTGTTTGGATATCAGATTTGTGCTGATAAAAAGGAACAAATAAATAAGAGAAAGCTATGGTGGTCAAAATTTGGGAATTATGGATCTTCAATTTATTAAAAAGGACTTGAAGAGAAAAATTAAAGGAAATCCCCATTTCGCACACACTTTTCTTTTTTTCACTATTCAAATTACAACAAAAAACTAAAAAAAAATTCTCCTAGCAATATTTTTTACTAAAAGTTTTCTTTCAACAACCCCAAGAGCATGGACTAGTGGTTTGGTTTGAGGCTTAGGGGTTTTGCTACTTCTTAAAAATTTGCATGCTCGTTCTCTAAGGTCACCTTACCTCCTGCGCAAGCGCATGAAATAACTGTGAGAGAGACTGTAAGGATTAATCTGAGATGCGCGCAAGCTGACTCGAGATTTCATGCATTAAAAAAGTATATTCATACTATTTTTCAACATATTGGGACCATTATCTTTGAAATTTTGGAATTAACCATGCGGCCATGCCCCATGTTGAAGTAATGACTAATGAGCATTTAATATATCCACAGGAATATCTTATGGAGGCCTAGCTTTTGAATTTCTCTGGTTCAGACATCAACTTCCTACTAGTAATAATATTGGTTGGGTCCCATGAATCGATAAATCATTTTCATCCCTCTTGCTCCTTTTTCGTTTTACTCTAGCCTGTCGGCTAGGTTCCGGTATGGGTTTTTTTAGATTTTTGGGCTCTTTTCTTTTTGTTTTTATTTAATTTTTTTTTTATCTTTGTGCGTATTATGACAAATTTTTTATCCCTATTGATTTGTCTCGACAAAAAGAATAGAAAAAAATATTAGAGTAAAAGTTATAATTTTTTACTTTTCTGATTTCTCTTGTCGAAACGAACCAATATGGGTAAAAAGTTTGTCGCAAAATAAACAAACGCGACAAAATTTTGAATAAGGATAAAACGAAAAAAACCCCAAAGTTCCAAAAATCCCTTAGCTGAAGTTATCAAGTGCAACTATATCTTTGTTATTGGTTTTTTGAGTCTTTTGGTTGTTTTCTCTAGTAATTTTTATTTTATTTAGGTACTAGTATAATTTTTACATCACATTATTAATTTCGACGAATGTAATCAAAAAGTATACAAATACAACCTGAAGTTGAAAAAAAATTCACACCTTACTATGTTTGGTTCTACTTTTTCAACTTTTATTTTGGAGACTTATTTTTGAATTGGAACTAGTTTGAAAAGAGTAGGTGGTAAGTCCCTTTTAAATGACTGTTTGGGAACTGTATATAAAGAGTACACAACAATAATTAACTCTTGATCCAACAATTTAACTGTCGGATTTTTTTTTCCTTCTAACATATATTACGTTAGACCACTGGTCTTAGAGAGTCAAGAGGGACTTACTTAGAGCATTTGCATCAGCCTTTCTACATTTTAGACTCATTTACATCTTAAAAAGTCACTTTATTACTTTGGCTACTCATTTTAAAAATGTCTACTGCATCAGACTCTCTAGTGTAACTAGGTCTTATAAATATAATATTTTATTTGCCTATTTGTACATTTTTTATTAGTATTGCAACCAAGAAATGGTTTGTTTGGATCAACACTCTTACCGTACATTTCTACCGCACATGTGTAGAGCTCATTCCGTGTTTCACAAAAATACAAAAAAATACCCACAATTTTTAAAATAATTTTTTATGGTGCTCTGTAATAAATCAGCTCCAACGGATATCGATAAGTATTTTTTTTGGGTTCATAAGAGCGAAACTAAGCAGTTGAGCAATTTTCACCCAATGAATTTAGAAAAATTCTTATTGATATCCGTTGGAACTGATTTTTTATAAGGGTCCAATAAAAAATTATTTTAAGATTTATAAACATTTTTATGTATTTTTGTGAGACCCGGAATTTAGCCCAACACTCGTGCCATAGAAATCAACAATTAGTCTAGACTTTTTTGTTGTTTATAGAAATCAACGATTAGTCTAGACTTTTTGTTGTTTGGATTGGCACGTGGAACAAGATATGGGATGAAGACAAAATTCAATCTGAGCCGAAAAAACATTAAAATATTGCTAATGGAGTGAATAGTGACTCGCTGGATTCCCAAACGAGGCTAATGTAGTCCTCTTTTCACATCTTTCCTCGCTATTTTAGTTTTCAAAGGGGAGTAGAGGGTGAGATGTGGATGTTTTCACTTACTCATCTTTGAGATGAGACATTCAATCACATATTTTTTAACTCAAAAATTTCACTCACTACGGGTCCCACACAAGCAATCCGAGCCGTTCATTAAATGTAAAAAAAAATTTCAAGTGTACCCCCTAAAAAAAATCAGCTCAATTTGATACTTATAGGTGCTCGATCCAATCATCTAACTTTTCATTCGGATTTCAGGATAATGAAAAGGTAGATGATTAGATCGAGAACCTATAGGTATCGGATTTAGCTAATTTTTCCTGGGAGCCTTTAAAAAAATATTTTACATTTAATGAATAACTCAAATTGTTTGTGTGAGACCCGTGGTGGGTCCTACATAAAAATCTGTGCATGATCTGTGTGCGTATTATCCGTGTCAACAGCCTTATTGTACTTTTTTGATTGCCGTTGTCAATCCGAACGATGAGACGTAGAGCTGTCTCATCTGTAGAAATTTCTTCGAGCCGAACGATGTGATGTAGAAATTATTCCCAGCAAATCTAGTAAAAGCCGAAATAAAACAACCAAAAAACGGAGTCAAAAGTCTTTTAAAATTACTAAAAGTTAAGTTCAAATGGGACGTAAAATATCTCTAATCCCTATTACCAGACCGATATAGTTTTGCATAATTATGCCCGTGGTTCAGCATGAGAAGACGCATTGACAACGTGAAAAAAACCAAAAAAGTGCAGGCCCCGTGTTTTAGATGCAAGTAATATTGCCTTAATATTTAAAATACCCATAATTATATACTCCTTCAGAAATTGATATTCGCAGTCCCCAAATTGTTACCCGTACTCTAAAAAAAAATTACAATTAATAATTTAAAAAGTGCGAAAATCACTCCCGGCCTATATATACTATTATTCTACCCCCGCTATATTTAACTGTTTCTTTTTTACTTTTATAACACTTCTCAGTACTGATAAAACTGACCACCACCACCTCTTATGAAAGAAAAGTAGTTATAGTTGAGATGGGAAAAGTAACTCAAGATCCTTTCTACCGACCGAAATTGTGAAGTACCCGTGTGCTTAGGTATTAATTGTGCAGATGTATCAAACGTCTAGAACTCACTACTCATGTTCATATTCTATGGTGTACGTTGGTATTAATTGTGCAGATGTAGATGTATTTATCAAACGTCTACTCACTACTCACGTTGATATTCCGTGGTGTACGTTGGTATTAATTGTGCAGATGTATCAAGCATCTTGTACTCGCTACTCACGTTGATATTTCGTGGTGCATGTTGTTTGCGGATGATATTGTTGTAGTGGATGAAATTACAAGAGGGTTAATGTTAAATTAAAATTTTGGATCTTGAGCCCAAAGGGTTTATGATAAGTAGAAGTAAAACCGCATATATGCATTGTAAACTATATTTTAATTAATACTCCATAAAAATCTGGAAAAACATGTGCTTTAATCCATCTAATTGAGGGGGCGTTTTTTGATTGTGAATAAGTTTTGAGAAAGAATTTGTTGCAATCAAGTTGTTAGCTGTTTCGGCAGTGAATAAGTTGTTAAAAAATGTCAATTTGTTTCTAATAATGAATACTCCCTCTGTTTCTAAATGAGAGTCCACTTTCACTTTTTTCTGCTATTTTTATTTATTTATATCTTTCAATTTATAATTTTTTTTATGATTTTTAAATTTTTGTCTAATAATACTAATTGAGATCTATCAAATAAGATTAATATTAGATATTTTTAGCATTATTGATTGAAAGATATATAAACACTTAGTAACATGGACTCTCATTTAGGAACGGAAGGAGTAAATTGTAGATTGACATGTGAGTGAAAAAATTATTGAGAAAAAAGTTAGTCTAAACAACAAGCTGAAATGAAATTTTTTTATTAATTGAACAAAATGATAAAATGACTTGCGTTTTAAAAAAAAAAAAAAAACTTAGACCCTGTTCATTTTGAGATTTTAGATTTAGATTTGTAGGTGATGAGTGTAAAGCGAAATGGATCAGTAATGATTAGATAAAAGTAGAGAAAAAAATAAGAGTAATAACTGAAGAAAAAAGTAATAGAACTTAACGAGTAAACAGAAAAGTAAGACAATGATTAAAGTTCTAAACGCTTAACCGAAGGTCTTAGCGAAAACACCCTAGCAAAAATGTCCATAAAACAAAGCACATGCATGAGAGAGAACAATAATTTTAACATCACATTTAATTACATATCCAAATACACACCCATACTTATAATAGGGATGGGTTCCACACATATTAGATGTGTAATATGTGTGTGATTGGGTGCGATGGTAAACTGATTGGAAAGAGAAACGGCCCCTACAGAGAAGGGGGTCCACTTTTTTCCCGTGAATACACACCAGTGGGAAAAGTCTTGGGAGGTTCTGACACGGACGGAGCTACTGCCACAATTACAGCCACCCATTATTTTAGTTAGCCATCTAGAAGGTGGAGTTGGGGTTGGGGTGTGGGGTCCTTCTAGAAGGAATTGAAGCTTTCGCTGTGGCGCTGGAGTCCACTACACGTACGCCTCCGTCTTTTTTTGGACGTTCGTCTAGAAGACAAAGATGGCGCTGTTGCTATGCTACGCTCTGTTCCGTCGACAAGTCCACGCGCGTCACGGCACAATCTCTTGAGAATTTAACACCCCGGCCGCGTGGTTGGACTTGTATGTCTTTTCCCTTCCCCCCTCTCTCACGTCTTACCCCTCAAATTCTCCACCCCAAATTTCAGCGGATCCGGCTTTCGTACGTCGCTTCTCTGACTGCAGAAAATGATGTACAATTCGAGCTCGGCCGTTAGTATTAATGATCAATGGTTCAGATTTGTTGAATTTTTTATTGGCGATATAATTTTACCGGAAAAAATAGATTCGAAACGAATCTGGACCATTGAAAACGCTAACCAACGGTTGCGATTACTTGGACTGCAGGCAATTGCATTTTCAACCGTTAGATCGTGTAAAATTTATTATATCTGTCAAAATTTCCGCATAATTCAACCGACACAAAACGTTCGGGTAGATGGGTGCATGAGAATATGGTCGTAGGCTATAGAGAATGCAAGCAACGGTGGAATTAGGATATCTGTTCTGTTCGAGAGGGGCCAAACTAAAAGGGAAAAAAATGAACTTTTGAAGTATTAACTAATAAGTATATTAAAAATAGAGTTTAGAATTTGATTAAGCATGCTAAAAATTTCATGACTATCAAAATCACAAACATGTGTTGCCTTTTGTTTTATTTAAAAAGAATAATTCTAAAGTAACTGCGAGAGTGTTATTCCACTTTTCTTAATTTCGAGTGTTACTGTGTTAATATTCCACTTCACATGTACACATATATAAAGTGACAGTCAAGTGATATGTGTGCCCTATACTCTTTGCACCAAGTGAGTGTTCAAACACCCACCATCCTCATGCATCCTTTTTTAATAAACCCTTACACAGCCTCTAAATGCAAGGGGCTTTGCTCCATATAGTAGTACGGAGATTGGACTAACTTAACTTATTTTAGACATCACTGATTTAGGATGCGTTTGGTAACGGGTTTTTTTCTTTTTTCTTTTTTTATTTAAGAAAATTAGTAAAGAAAATATGTTTGGTGTTTTGTTCAAAATATTTTTTAAGGGCCGCTATTAAAAATCAGATCAATAAAAATACCATAAAATTTTGATCAATTCATTCAATTTTCGCTCCCTGCAAATTCAGGAAACAAAAATTGAATGAATAGGTTGAGCAAATCCTTACTCCTTAGTCCTTACCCATATTCAATGCAACTGATTCTATTTTCTAGGTCTTTCAAAAAATATTTTGAACAATTTGCCTTGTTCGGTTGGGGATTTGGAAAAAAAAAAAATCACCTCAAAAAATACTCATTACTTTTTCTTCCAATTATTACTCTCATTTTTCTCTTCACTCATTACCTATATCTTCAATCATTACTCTCATTTTTTCTCTCCATTTCTTTCCACTAATTACCAATATCTCCAAGTATTACCTTAAGTTCTCTCTCCACTTATTATCCCAAAAATCAAACCCAAAATTTTTCAATCTCCATCTGAACAATGCATAACAACTCGAATCATTTTTATGAAAATTCCGAGTACATTTTTATTTTTATTTTGAAGGGGAGATCATTTCAAAATATATGAAACTGTTAAAAAGAACAAATACTAGTACTAGGAGTAATTATTCAGTACTCACGGTCTATACTCCCGGGCCTACATGTGAATTCCGCATAAGCCTTACATGTTATGTGAGGAAGGAAATATACACCGGGAGTATAATTTTCCTTGTACTGGCTACTATAGGAAAGTGTTAAAGTAATCGTAGACAATTCAAGTACCAACCCAACCAACACACCGTAGTGCGCCCCACTATCCGCCTTCTCGAAGTTGCCACGTCCGGGAAAATATCGTTACCCATTTCCTCTCAAGTCTCTCATCTAGTCATCTATATAACCCACCACCTGAGTCGCTAGATCCTCACCCATTCCCTCTCTCTCTCTCTCTCTCCAGCAAATCAGCATCGAAGCTCAGAACAATCTCCAGAGAGCTGATCTACTTCTCATCAGTCCTTTGCCCTTTTCTCGGTATGGGTTCATATTCCTTCCTCCATATCTCTTTCAGTACTACTGTACGCATTTCAAGCTTTTAAAACATGTCCTGCAGCATCTAAAATAAAAAAAATAAAAAAACGGCATAGATCGGTGTCGTTAGAGGTCCGATCTGATGTTTCCTCATTGCACTAATCGAGGCATGATTACACGGGAATGGTCTGATTTAGGGGAAAATTTTGTTATCAGATCAACTCTAGATTTAGCATTATTTTGGCTGATGACCCTTTTATTACTCATTAGGTTAAGCACTTTGAACTCCCATGCACAATATTTAGGTTTAATCACTATTAGGTACCACAATTCAGGATCCCATCGCCATATCCTGGATTTTAAATTAGGGAGGAGTGGATGATGAACATGGATATATATATATATATATATATATATATATATATATATATATATATATATATATGCATCGTAGCTTCTCCGTGCAAGCGACGGAGCTGGCCCAAAGCTGAAGCTCGGGAGCCGGAAATTTATAAATTTTAAGGATCCCCTCCTATTTTGGCACCCCGTAATATAGTCCAACAAAAAAAAAAAAAACCTGTTTTTCATCTTGGTTCAGGCCTCCGAAAAGTTAGGATCAGCTCCGGCAAGTGATCGACTGAGAAAGAAAACATATAATTGAATGTTTCCCTTTCTAAAGTTAGGATGATATTTCGGGCAGCTAATTGTTGACTTACCAAAAGCATGTTTTCATGTGGTTACCAAACACCTTTTTTAAAAGGAATATACTCCACCAAACACCTTAAAAAACTGGACTTTTTCACCCCTTTGTTCCTAGGTGTTTTTTTTTACTTGAACTTTTTTTTCCCTGATGAAACATGCAAATCATAAAGGAAATCTAATTTTCTCTTTCATGATCTATTTTGAATCATCATGAGGGAGAAGAACCAATTCACATTTAATAGGTACATAGTTGAGGGCACCATTATTTTTTTCTAGAAGAAGTTGTGTCTCTTTAAATGAGAGAAGATGGAACAACCAATAATTGAATTTTTCTTTCCCAATATATAAATCCTCTTGAAAATATTCCAACCATTTACTGTCCCACTTATTGAACATTTCTCAGTGTTGGTAGGCGGACGTTATTAATTAGAAGCTTCATATTTATGGTCCTATTTTCTCAAATTTCTGTCCCACACTTGACCCGGTTGAATCTATTGAAGTTGACACTTTTCTGTTCTCCTTAATATTCAGGAGTTGTGGTTGAATAATCTTTTTGGTATCATGCTTTTGAAGATGCGATTTTTTTTTTCAATCAGCGAAAGTCAGTATTGTTAGAATGATTAGATTACCACCTTATAAGACGAATTGAAATCTCAATGTGGATAGTATCCCGTGATTTTGTTACTCGAAACATGAAATTACGTAGGGGTTATTATTGGGAGGAACACGCACAGATTGTATTTCTATGGGGGCAGGATCGATAGATCTTATCTATTTGACTCTGATTCACAGAACCAATTATCTCGGTTTGCTTGTGTATGTAGTTCTTTGCAACATTTGGTCATTGACACTTCTCATCTTTTGGCCCTTTGGCTAACAATCAAGCAGAGCAAATGCTCTTTCGCATTTGGCGCTTGTTAATATTAGTTTTGTTTATAACAGCTACATAAAACTTTGATTTGGCGCATAAAATTGTTAGCTCCTCTTCGCCGCTGCCTTCATCATTGACTCATTGGTGGCTTTAAGCCACCTTTACTAGTAAAGACACTAATCTGTTTTTTCTGTCTTGTCTCTCCAGTTTTCAAGTACCAGCTACCACTAATTGCAAGACTAAGAACCATGGCCTTGGAGCAATGCTTTGCCCATGACTGGAAATCCATCTCCGCTACAGCAGCAGCAGCAGGGCCGGAAACTGAAAACATTTCAGGCGGCTTCGACTGCAACATCTGCTTGGAGTTTGCATCTGACCCGGTCGTAACCCTCTGCGGCCACCTCTACTGCTGGCCCTGCATCTACAAGTGGGTCAACTACCAGAGCTCCCCTTTCCCTTCCAACGACCACCCAAAATGCCCCGTTTGCAAATCCGAAATCTCCCACGAAACAGTGGTCCCCCTCTATGGCCACGGTCATACCCACAAAGAACCCCAACTCGAAGCCAAATCTCCATCTCCCGATGTAACCATACCGCCACGACCTCCGGCTTGTGGGGCCAAAGCGCTGGCAATTACATCTCCACGACATCTGCAGCTTCCGTATCAACATTACGAAGAAGATATTTCACCGCCATCACCATATAGTCCTAGCAACAGCACCGAAATGGGGAGTTTTAATCCGGGTGTGGGGATGTTTGGGGAGATGGTTTATTCTAGGGTGTTTGGGAACTCGGAAAGTTTGTACGTGTATCCGAACTCGTACCACATATCAGGGAGCAGCAATCCCAGGTTGAGGAGGCAGGAGATGCAGGCTGATAAGTCTCTGAACAGAGTTATAATTTTCCTGTTCTTGTGCTTTTTTCTGTGTCTCCTCCTTTTTTAGATCCCAGTTTAGGCATTTCTCTGCCCCTCTGCTGTACAGTCCAACTTATGTAACATTACATATATGAGATACCCAAGTAGTATTTGCCTAGTCTCGAACAAGGCATATACAACTTCCATGTCGTTCGACACTTTTGCAAGATAAATGCATTTGTAGCATTTTGTTTGTGGAATCCATAACTTGTCGTTTTTCGTTTGGGTGTCCGGTGTGGATGTGTATCCTTTATGTTCGGCTTACGGTGAGTTTTGTAGTTCTCAATATGTTGGTCATTGGTTTTACCCTTTAAGAGCGAATTGTGTATAGAACATGGCCTGGAGCATTTTATTCATACGATATTTGTCTTCTTTATTTGCGATACATTTGCCCCTGCCGCTGAACCCTAAAAGTTTTTTTTTTTGATAAGCACTTTCTATTAAAAAGCTCAAACCCGACTACAAACTCCAAGGGTATTCCCCCGTAAAGAACAAGACACCTATACATAAGAAAAAAACGAATGTTTGAGAGCGACCACGCTTCGTTCCTGAAGAAGAAGATATTTCATCTCGTCCATCCTGACTTGCTTCGTTCCTGAAGAAGAAGATATTTCATCTCGTCCATCCTGACTTGCTCGATTTAGTAGGAATTTCCTCCAAAAGGGCTCTTTCCTCGTCAGTAAGGGGAAGGCGAAGGACAATCCAACTAATGCCAACTGAAACGAGCAAGAATTAAAACTAGAAAGAAATCTATACTTCCAATTCTAATTTTCCAACTCCAAAGCTAATAGTGCGAAGGGCCAAAAATCTTGTCTGTGAGTCCCCCCCAACTACTACAAAGAGCTCTGTTTTGTTGTATCTTGTCTACTCCCCTCTTCAAACTCAAAGATTCTTTAACATAGGAAATAGTCCGAAGTATAATCTGATCTTGAGTTGAGGAATTCTGATTGAAAACCCGTTGGTTCCTTTCCATCCAAAGATTATACATAGTTACAGCTAAAAGTTTGCCGGATGTTACTCCGAATGCAACACCTTCTCAAGGTTGATGAGGTGTTCGTGCTGCTTCATGGATTTGACTATCATATCATCAACATACACATCGATTTCCTTATGCATCATGTTCGGATATATTTTGTTCATGCGTAGATCGTTTGATTGAGCTTATGCACTGTTAAGCAGAGATTGGTAGAACAGGTCGTATCCTCACCTAACCTAGTTTATGGTGCATCTTATAATCACGAAAATTCTACTAGGCATTGGTCACAGAACTAGCCATGTGATGTGACTTTTCCGCTGCTCTGATCGAATAGTAAGATTTTGTCGATTCCTAGATTTTTTTGGTTACTCTTTTGTTTTGGGTTGTTTTGGGCTTTTGCAACTATGATGGATACATGATGCAAATTGATTTTTCAGTGTCGTTGCCAGACACATTTACGTGGAATGCATACTAGTTCTGGGTCAAGCGAGAATGTGTGGAGGTAAATACCTTTGAAGCACTATCTTTACCAGTGCTCTACGAGCAAGTAATAATTCGTCCGACATGATTGATGTTTAGCATTTTCTTTTTCCAGGAAGGTGGGTTGTACTGGCAAGCATTAAAATGTGTGTTGCTACACTGTTGGCGCATTTACCTCCACAATTTGCTACGGGCAAATTATTGGCTATGTCTAGTTATTTAAAATTAGCACGAGATTTATGTGGGGGTCCCCAAAGGTTGAAAAGGCCAAACAACCTACTCCTAATTTGTTGAAGATCTTTTTTTACAAGCAAGATGATCCCAGTTATATTAAAACGAAAAACTACAATTACAACAAAGGACACTACTGATCTGAAAATACAAGAAACAACACAAAACGAAAAGTTGCATGAAACCAAACGCCGGAACCAGACCTATCAATCGCACTCGTGAAGGTGGGTGGAGAGACCAAGGAGAGGCAAGATATGGGAAGAACAACTCTCGAGATGACCTGCCATACCAACTTGAGCTCGTGTCGCCACAGACTGAAGGATTAACCCGCTGTAGACGCTGCTGAACCGCCGTCGAACCGCTAATAGCTTAGATCCAGTTTCATAGATCTAGCGCTTGAGTCTAGAAATGATGGGGGGAATGGGAGATCTACTTTCTCTGAGAAAAGAGTCTCAACCATCTCACATCCATGGAGGTGAGAGCGTAGGAGGAGGAGAGAAGAATGTGGGAGGAAAGAGATGGAGGAAGCCGACTGGGGGAGGGAAAAATCGGAAAGGGAAACGGTTGAAAGAAAAAGGAGAGCTCTCTCTAGTGATCTCTGGACCACCTTAACTAGGTGGAAAACGACATGAGGAAATATGAGACTTAATGAGAAACAGGCTGAACGATGAGTGCATCGAAAATATTAATCATGCCAAAATTTATACTAATTTTCTGATTATCATCAATAAATAAATTATCAGGACACATTTATCTTCCGTGTGAGTTAGTTATAATGTGTTCTATTCATTTATAGACTGCTGAAAAACATGGATTTTGGCTAGCTTGAAAAATGGATGTATGAATTTTCCTCCTTTTGGAATGCGCTTGGAAACCAAGCAACAAATCTGGACTAAAGTAAATTGTCAGGGTTAAAAGGGTATTCAGTTGGTGTAAAATACATATAGCAATTAGCAATGGCAATACTGTGACAGTTAAAAAGGGTAATTCGGTACGGTCTAAACGCGAGCCAGTCTCAATTTTGAGTCCGTATCAAAAAGGTGTTTTCCCTTTACAAATAGAATAGTAGATTTTTGTATGACAAAAAAAAAAAATCATACGATACATCTAAAACCTATATATATTTGCTTTGTTAAGATGACAAAAATACCCATAATCGTAATCATGGTGTGGACTACATAATAACAGTTCCAAACCACCTTTTTTTTTTTTTTTTTATTATCATATTTACCATTGTGCTATTGGCCTATTTTTCATAGTAATAATAGATGAAAGAGAAGAAATCATCTCACGAAACAAATATCATACTTATTTTGTAAATCGCATTCGATAAAATTAATACTCCTTTGAGAAGGAAACTCGCTATAAGCGACGGCTATTTGAAGCACGAAGTTGTTGGATGATTGCCTTAATGCCGATCGAAAAGAATTAGATATAGCAAAAGAATCTATCAAATGCCCCGCAAATCCAAAATTAAAGTCATGGGAAATTTGGTAATGGTCCCAATCATGAAATTTTGAGACTAAAAATCCCAAAAATCTTTATTTAAAGGACAGTGAGTGAGTGACTGACGTGATAAACAATTTCAAAGTGGAATTTTTACTTTGTGGTGGCACATCATGCATGTGTAGTGATTTGATGATGTGGATGTGTGCCTAACAATTTTTCCCACTTTTGGGATGTGTTTGTGTTTGTTTTTGGTTTTGGTTTTGGTTTGTCCACTCCTTGGTCATCCCATTAGTTATTTTACCTTGCTTAAGAATAAACCAGGCAACTTTTCAATTTTAAATACTCCCTCCGTCCCCATTTAATAGTCCATTGTTCTATTCTAAATAAATAAATACTTAATTATATTTTTAAATCGGTCGGTAATAAATTTTATATCCTTTAGTTATATCTAAATTAGTAGTGAGCCTGTGCTATGCACGGGTACACAAATTAATTTGTTATCCCAACAAAAAAGCTTGTGTTAATATGTGATATGTTGCTCCAATAAGAAATACATTGCTTTAGGGGTTCCAAAAAACTTGGAATACCATGCATGAACCCAGTTTTAAAAATAGATTTAATAACACCTAAAAACAAAAACAAAAGAGAAGGGTTGTGTGCTAGATAGCTAGTAATAGCCAGCACAACCCCAAAAATATTCTTATGCCCTAGAAAAATCTAATAGAGACAACGGATCCATAGGTGACCCCATTTTATAGAGAATTAATGCTTGGTTTAGTTTAGTAACGTCAAAAAAAAAAAATATATATATATATATATATATATATATATCAACACTTCAAAACACAAATGTTAACCATCGTCAATAGAATTTTCATATCTCTGATTGAATTAATAGAAGAAAAAATATGATACTATACAGAAAAAAGGGTCTCATATCCATTCAATCCAACTTATAGATAGATGAGGGAAATCAACACCTGAAAAAAGCATGCAATAATTTATTTCTTTTTTTTTTCGGGTAATTAATAATTTATTTCTTATGCTCAATACAATTTGAAATCAGTTTAAATATAATGTTTGAGATTGAAATCCTTGACTTAAAGTTTTAAAACTTTTATAGCATCTTAAGTCTCTTCAATTCTTCCACAAAGCAAATGCGGACTTATCAACACAAAGCACATCTCGATGCAAGGGAAAAAAAAATTTCTTCGCATCGAATTTTTTATTTTTTATTTTGAATATGATATAGTACGTATAGGAAAAGACTACAATACATACCTCTTATTTGAGTGCGTATCATATACACTCCTCAAAATATTATGAATTATAGAGAAAATGTTATGAATCATATTGCTAAAAAATTATAAATTGCATAAAGATTACGAGATACACCAAAATATTATGAATCATAATGAAAATGTTACGAATCGTACTACTGAAAGGTTATGAATTTTAGAACAAAAGTTACGAAACACACTAAAATGTTATAAATGAACCATAATATAAGTACATATAATATACCATTTAAGGGATGTGTATTGTAGACTTTCCCGTACATATATAATACCTTGACAGAGGAGAATGCAAAGATAAGAATGAAATTTTTGGTGATGATAACGTTGGATCCTATGGCCCCACCCCACTCCACTCTTTTTACTTTTACGTTTTCCATCGGCAAATTGCTTTCCGCCCCCCCGCCCGCCGCCGCCGCCCCCCCCCCCCGGACCCCACCGCCTTTTCCCGATTTACCCCCCTCCCCCAACCCTGCAATTCTTTTGCTTATTTAATTGTCTTTATTTTATTTTATTATTTATTTATTGAATTATGAAAATTCAGTTTTTTTTAAAAAATAAGTGTTCCAAATTTCAATCCGTTTAAATCGATGAAAAGATTTTTGATTTTTGATCATTTTATCTTCAATGATCATAATTAAATTTTGACTCTAGAGCTCTCGTTAATTAGCCCTAAAAAAGTTGTAAAGTCAAATATCTCTTAGGGCTAATCAATAAGAATCATAGAGTCAAAATTTAATTATGATCATTTAGGATAAAATGATCAGAAAATTAAAATCTTGCCACCGGTTCAAACGGATTGAAATTTGAAACACTTAATTTTTCAACCTCTTTAGACAGTTTATATATTAAAAAATATGGTTAAAAAATTAAGTATTCCAAATTTCAATTCATTTGAACTGGTGGAAAGATTTTAGATTTTTGATCGTTTTATCCTAAATAGTCATAATTAAATTTTGACTCTATGACTTTCGTTGATGAGCCCTAAAAAAGTCGTAAAATCAAATAGTACCTTAGGGCTAATCAACGAGAGTCATAAAATCAAAATTTAATTATGTCCATTTAAGATAAAATGATCAAAAAATTGAAATCTTTCCACTGGTTCAAGTGGATTAAAATTTAGAACACTTAATTTTTCAACTTCTTTAGACAGTTTATATATTAAAAAATATAATTAAAAATTTAAGTGTTTCAAATTTCAATCCGTTTGAACCGGTGGAAAAATTTTAGTTTTTTTATCATTTTATCCCAAATGGTCATAATTAAATTTTGACTCTATGGCTCTCGTTGATTAGCCCTAAGAGATATTTAATTCTATGACTTTCTTAGGGTTAATCAACGAGAGCCCTAAAGTCAAAATTTTATTATGACCATTTAGAATAAAAATGATCAAAAAACTAAAATTTTTAGCTCTAAAAGTTAAAACAAAGTAAATATGCTAAACGAACAAGGCTCTTATTTTTATGATCCTTTAATCTTAAATAGTTATTATAAATTTTTAGCTTTAAGACTTTCACCGAGCTCCCTAAGCGACCCCTAGAACCAAATATGAAAAGTTCAAAAAAATCTTATGTGATTTTCGGTGAAAATTAACGACTTATTAATCTTTAAAAAAAAATGTGATTTTGAACTTCCCTTAAAGGAAAAAAGAACAGATTTTTGAAACATGCATCGGACGAAGATACAGGATGGGCTGCTAGTTATGGAACACATTTGCGATTGTAGTACGAAGTAATGGGTATAAGCGCGCCGGGAGCAGCATTTGGAGGAAATATTGATTAGAATTTGTGTTTTTATGTATTTTCATGTTTTGACAATCTGTACTCAATTATAATAAAATGAAATTTTGTTTAAATTTATTATTGTTCATTACAAGTTTTTTTTATTATTCATTGTTAAGACAAATTAATTAACTAATTAAAATAATATAAATTTATTAAGTATAAAGTCAATTTTAATTGAAAATAAAATTTGAGTTAACGAAAAAAAGAAAGAAGGGAGGTAAATGGGAAAAGAAACAAAATAAAGAAAATAATTGAAAATTACCAAAAGAAAAAAAAAGATTCAAATTGGAAAGAAAGAAAAGGAAATAAAGGGAAAAAAAATCTAATCGGAAAAAAAGAAAAGGAAAAAAGAGGGAAAAAAAAATTCTAACGGGAAGAAAGAAAATGAAATAAAGAGGAAAAAAAAGAAGCAAACTGGCATCGGCAAATTGCAAGTGGTGGGGCATGCAAGTGGTGGATAAGATTTGCTATTGTTATCTACAACCCCATTCTTCCTCTCTTTCCTTCTAGGACTGTTTACATGCCTTCATATACAGCAAGCCAATTTTCCTAAGAATTCTAAGAACAGAAAAAGATTAGTTACATTTGAACACAAAAATTTAAAAAAACTCTTTCACCATCCAAAACTCTGAGTGGATGGTGAAAACGCAATTACGTGTAGTTTGGAGTTTTGAAATCTTCTTGTGCAAGATGCACGATCTCACACGACGTGCTTCTTTCGCCGTTTCGGTGATTCTTTTGTCATTTAAACGATTATTGTCAGTGCCTCCACAATCAAGTATTTTTCTTCTTCCATTGGAGCGATTTACATTCGAGTTGACATTCTCACGATCTATCCTGTAAAAAATTGACTGGCCATCCATGCACAAAGTGTGTAAAGAAAAAATAATCATTATTAGCGATAAATAATTATTAGAGTGTTTGGGTGTTTAAATCAACTCACACACCTTAAAATTGAATAAATCGATTTGTCCTTCGTGTACGGTGTGTGAAAAGAATATTGACACATAAAAGTACAAATAAGTACATCAAAGAGGCTTACCATGAAGTTGGAAAGATTGTTTGGCCTTTCTCGACACGATTTTCTTGTACTGTGCAAAGCAAAAGAGAGAGAGACGTAGAATGAATTAACAAACAAAAGTATCTGCTTGCAGTATTTGTATTCAAAAAAGAAAGTTATATCTATAATCTAGTCCGGCTCCTCTCCAATCCATAAAGAATTGGATGATCCTTCAATTTTCTATGGATCTGAGAGGAGCCAGACTCCCTATAATCAGTGATTACCCAGCGAGAGAGAGCGCACTGGAATTGAAAATTAGAAAACAGAAAGGTTATTGATTGCTTGGTTTCCATTTGAAACTGAAGCAATTACTGTTGCAATTACGTATGGAAAGAAGCCGAAGATGTTTTTATGTTGTTATTTTTTGAAAATAGGTGCCGCGTGTCGCAACCACAGAAATCCTTACTAAAGCCACGTTGTCGCAGCCACAGGCCTCCTCACAAACCATGCCTTTTTTTTTTTATAAAATATATAGTATAGATTGGTAATGATAGATCTCGATTAATTTTATAAGACAACTAGAGTTTGTCCGTACATGAAAGCACAGCTCAACGCGTTTTGAATACAACTAAAATGAACTGCAAAACTATTGACAAATTTTGTTTCTTACCCTTTTGTTTAGTTTACAAAAAACACACACACCCCCAAAAAATTGAAATTGATTAACCGATAAACAAAAATATTTCTTACCATTTTGTTTAGTTTACGATCTGCCTTGCATTAATTTTATACATGAAATTTTATTACTTTCTATCTTTCCATAACAAAAGAGAGTTGGGATACAAAAATTAGAAAAGATTTCGCCTTTGCTTCGGAGAGAGAGAGAGAGTGTTAAGGTTTCAAAAATTACTTCCATTTCTGATTTCAAAATTCGGCTCTTTTTTTTGGCAATGAAATTTTATTACTTTCTATTTTTTCATAACAAAAAGAGAGTTAGAATAGGAAAAGTTAGAGAAGATTAAAAATAGCATTTTCCAGCCCTAAGACTCTTCTCAGCCGTAGGATTTATGAGGGATAAATTTGGGCCATTAGATTTTTGTACATAGGATTCAAATATTGAGCTGTTTTATTATATAGATGTTTGAAAAATTATGGAGTATAAAATATTGTAAATTATAAGATATAATTCATTTAAAAATAACATGAACTCCCATAAGGGACTACTCCCTCCGTATCTTTTTTAGAATTCAGTATTCTATTTTAGACTGTCCCTTAATAAGTGTCCATTTTGTAAAATTAGTGGGTAAACATTAATGTATTTTCCATTTTGCTCCTAAAAGTAAATTCCATTTTAAAAAATTAGTAAGTAAAAGTATAATGATGATATCTCTAAAAGTTGATGTGAAATGTGTAATAATAATGTCTTCTTAATAAATTGGAGTTATGAAGCAGAATACTTAAAAACGGACGGAGGGAGTATTAAATAAGGACGGAAGAAGTAAAACCTTATCATCATGAGAAGCCTATGGTATAGGCTCCAAAAAATTTTGGTTACCAAAAATACGAGTAACTCACACCAAACAAATGTGTAACTAATACCAAAAAAAATTGTGAAACTATTTTGGGGTACAACGTACACCCTATCCATAACTTCAACAAAAAATATGTAATCGATACCATAAAAATGGGTAACAAAAAACATGTAAAAAGGAACAAAAACATATGCATACCATACACCAAAAACACTCTAAGCAAAAATAACCGTCCCGTCCTCCAGAACTATTGTTACCACGTCCTTCGAAAGTACACGCTTTTGCAACTAAACAAAAACATGTGAAACAAACACTAAAATTAAACCTTCTGCTTTGAGTTCTGCTCATTTCGCCAACTCAAATCTCAAAATTCCCCTTGATTCAAACAAAAGTTGTCATTGTTTCACATCCTTGATATAGCTGAGCAATTTCTCGTGAACGGCTGCCGAGAAGATACCCTCAGTCCTCAGTAGACTTATGAACTCCTCCGCTCGCCCCACATCTCCCTTTCCTTCTAAATATTCCAAACAGGTCGCCAGTGTATCCTTCCTGATCTTCGAACTAGGAGCACAAACCATCGCTTTCTCCAATGCTTCCGCCGCTTTAGGAACTTGATTATCTAAAATATACCCACCCGTTAAACAATACCATGTTGTAAAGAAGGGCTTGCCGCCTTTTCCTATTCCGTTGTGAAGAAGGGCTTCAGCCTTTCCCATATGTCCATTTCTGCTGTAAGCATCAATAAGAAAGTTTGGGATCCGAAAATCATAGGATAAACCCCTTGATTCCCACTCCTTGAAAATCTTTTCAGCACCCTCAATGTCATTAAACTTCAAAAGCGAGCTTAGCATGGTTATATATCCTTTGTTGCAGATTTTCACATTTTCTTCGTACATGTTCCATATCCGGTACAACTCGTCTTTGTTACCAACTTCTGCGTAAAGTCTGAGGAGCACATGAAATGAAATATTCTTTCTCTTCTCGGTAGCTATACATCCCTCCAGTTTCTTCAGCATTTCCAATGCCCTGTCCAGTTGGCCGACCTTCAAGTACCCATCTGCAGCAATAGCATAAGTGCTACCTTTCATGATAACTCTGGGATCAGATTCCATTTTTTCCACAATACTATCAATTCCATCGCTATCAGAAGCCGAAGCATATGCACTCAAGCGGATTGCCAATGTATGGTCATCAAAATGACCCTCCTCTTCCATTTCGTGCATTAACGAATCTAGTTTTTCACTGCTTCCAATGCGATAATAGAGATTCAACAGAATATTGTAACAAAAGGGTGTCTTATCAAAACCCATATCCCTTAACTTCTGCATGAATGACTCTGCTTTTTCTACGGATTTTTCATCAGCATAGCAGTTGAGAAGGGCAGTATAAACCTCAAAGCCTTTCAAGTCTTGGTGGAGATTATTGAAATATTTCTCTGCTTGTTCTAGGCCATGAACCCTGAAGATCAAAAGCAGCCGGGTGGCGGCATCAGCATTTGAAAGGGGGATATACCTTTTGTCGCTCATCCATTGAGATATCTGAGACAAAGATTGGAACTGCCTTTAACTGCCTGATTATGAGTCACGTTTTTGCAGAGTAAGCATGAACTGTGATGAATTATAAGCTGGCATAAAACTACAATTACAATGTTTCTCATTTCCAGATATTTCCATTTTAGGTCCCCTTCTAGAAAATAAAATAGTTTGGCAAGTCATTCAACTTCGATAGATGCCAAAGAAATCGTTCGAATCATAAGATCACAACAACTCCCATACTTTGTCGAGCATCTTCCTAGTACCTAAGAAGAGCATCAACTTACAAAAATGAAGGAACATGGAAGAAGGAACAACTTCAAAACCATCCCCATCTGAACTTTGAAGCAATTTGTAACAACCCACGTCTGCTGACCTGCTTACACTTAGCCTAACCACGCGGCTCAAAAGGTTAACATCAAGTTAATAGTAGTTGGTCAGCCTTACCTTATATACTACTCAAGGCTTTCATAACTCCCCGATGTGGGATGTTACACAATCAATCCTCGCTAAACCCAAGAAGCAAAAAAGAAAAAACGACGACGACAACAAAGGAGCAAACAAGCAAGCATGTTGACCAAGAAATCAACCAAGAAAGTGAGAAAATTGACACATCCGCTAGCAAGGTCTTCTTTTGTTTGTACAACCATAATCACCTGGGTGAGCCTTGAGTAGCTGATGTGCCAGTTCTGGTCGATTCGTTGCTTCTTCCTGCTCTGCAACTATATATACACTAACCAGATCGAAAAAATTCTTCCGCCTCAATTTGTGGCACATGAATCTTTTCTGCCATGATGCTCTATAAATCAATACCCTTTTTTACCACAAAACTCCAAGTCAATTTAGGTCTTCCACTCCCCTAACATTGCCGTTTACAACAAGAAACCACACATTTCTTAATGTTGCCCATCTACTCGTCCTCATTAGATGTGACCAAACCAACTTAATCTATTTTCACGCCTTAGTCAATTGGTGCTGCTGCTGCTACCCCTTTTATATACCTACATTTTGGTTTCTCAAACTCTCTCTCAAAGGCTTGCCGCACACGCATCTTAACATCATCATCTCAGCTACACTCATTTAATTTATATGTTGTTTCACACTTATCTAATATTATCTCATGTAAATTGTAGACACGACAGATGTTCAAAATGTTCCTTCACTGTTCTAGATATCATTTCAACATGCCAAAAGCACACCTCCACTTTCCATAGAGACATTTTTCATTTAGAAGTATCTCATGGTTTCCAATCTTCACTTCTTTTATGGAGCGTTTGGTTGGATGGAATGGAATTAAGAATGGTATGGAATTGGAGGAATTGAGGCTGGAATACATTCTCATTCCCATGTTTGGTTGTGGCTAGGAATACGTTCTCATTCTTATTAGCGTGTTCAAATTACCTTAACTCAACTAGCTCTATTAACCAATCACATCTACACAAAATTTTGTATATTAGTGTGAATAATAAGACCAAAAGTACAAAAATGCATAAGATGTTAGTACAATTGTTCTCGGCGAATTTTTATATTTTGGGCAGAGATTAAACCGGCGAATACGTTTTTGAGAATAATGAGTGGAGAGAGATAGAGAAAATTTACTGGAGACCGTGCCCAAAAATTTTGAGACCCCAAAATGAACAAGGCCTAAAGAGTTCTATAGAAAATTGTGGGGTGAATAGCTTCGCATGGATCTTTTTGGACATATGCTCTTGTTTTGGGAGATATAGAGATTATTGTCGTTCAAAGAGAAGCCAAAGCATAATACCGAACGATACTCTCTCTCTCTCTCTCTCTCTCTCTCATTTTTGCCGTTAAGAGTGTCTACCTTGGATTTGAGCTAATGTATTAGGTGTTCAATTGTAAATTACCTAAATAAATGGGTGTTCATTATAGAGGAGTAAGAGCATCTCCAGCCTTGATCATTTTAAGACTTAAATTTAAAAATGGGGCAAAAACCACAAAAATCTCTCTCCAATCTTTGACCCAAACCTTTCCCCATTTTGGGTTTTACCCATTTTTTTTCCCAAATTTGAGATAACTTTTGCCTTGACCCATTTCTCCAACGACTAGTTAGAGAGAGAGAGAAAGAGGGAGATGTGTAAAATTTGGATTTGATGATTGGAGATGTGTCTACCCAAAATGGGTTTTTACCCAAAATTTGATTCAAATTTGAGAAAAAATATGGGTGAAGGCCGGAGATGCTCTAAGTGTTCAAATAAAATATGAGATAAAATTTTTACATGTAGTATTTACATGTAGTATTCAAAAGTAAAAAAGCTTAAGGTGTTAACTTGACCACCTATAAGCACATGTGGAGCTGCCTATGAGTGACATTAACAATCCAAATAGGGACGGAAAAATGAAAATCGTAATTTTTTATTTTTTAAATGGAAAAGATATTCCTTTATTTGGATGAATAATAATTCCATGTGGAATGACAATTCCTTCAATTTTTAGTGAACCAAACATCGGAGTAATAACCATTCCATTCAACTTCATTCAACTTAAGTATATCTATACATTCACAATCAGTAATTTTACATTCCATCAATAAAACCACCGTCTCCACTAGCAGAGTTTTTCTACCGCAATCGAAAATTCCTTCCCCTAACTCATTCACCGAGCCACCATTGCTTCTACTTACAAGATCTACTGGAATCCTAAAAAGATAAGACAAATGCATTTCCGTTTACGAGAAACAATGAATTCAGAGAAAATATCACGTATATCTATACACTAAATAGAGCTATTGATAACCTTAGTAAACAAACGCTACTCTTCACGGGACCCAAAGATTTGTTCAAAATACTGAGGCAGTGTCTAGTTAATTGGAATGGAACTAAAATGAAATGGAAATTTCCTCAAAATGGTAATGTCCATGTTTGGCTCACCGAAAAAATAATAGAATCATCATTCAGGTGAATAGCCACTCCATAACCAAACCAAACCAGACCGAGCTTTATGTCTCAATCAATTGGGGTTGGCTACATAAATCTTTTTTCTTCATTGAGCTTTGTCCAGGACCCAATTTTTCACTCAAACCCATTAGACTCATATCTTTGCTCACAATAGCATCTAATGTCAATTTAGATCTTCCCATCCCCATAGCGTTGCTACCCAAAGCTGTCTTATCTGTTCTCTTAACTACTACATCTCTGGGTCTACAGTAGACATGCCCAAACCACCTTAACCTATTTTCTCTCAACTTCCCTTCTATAGGTGTTACACCTACCCTCTCACGAACCGTTTCAGTTCTATTTTTGTCTCTTCTAGTCTTACCACACATCCAACTCAACATTTTCATTCCCGCTACACTCATCTTGCTCACTGAATAGCCACTCCATGCCTTTCCAAAACCATTACCTAAACGTGCATTCCTTTGATGACCCATTTGGTCATTTGGTATCAAATGAACAACAACAACAACAACAACAACAACAACAACATAGCCCACATAGTCCCCAGTCATTGTAGGTATGAGCGGGAGAGTATTGGAGCAGACCTAATCTTTGACATATATGCACAAAGTGTTTGCTATCAGAATACCACTTAAACAATGACCCTTATACCTCCAAGAATTGAGGATCTAAAGTGACGTTTTGCCGTGGAACCATGCTCAAATCAAAGCCACAAGGCACAAAGAGAGCAGGCATAAAAACCAAATTCAATTTCTGTGCATAGCATCACCAACCCTTACCTTTTTTTCATCCAAATTTGTGTAGAGATTTGGGTCAAAAACTGTAAGGCATCTCCAATGCTAAACCCATATTTTTACCCAAATCTATTACTGAATGACACACTTGTTATTAATGAGTGGCATACTTGTAATTAACGAGAGTGAAAAGACGGTTTGAAAAAAATAGGTATGGGCTTGAGTCCCCCCAAATTTGGGTGAGGATATGGGCAGAATTCAAATGGGTATGACATTGCAGATGGGTCTTTTTACTCAAATATTGGTTATGGGTAATAAAATGGGCGAGGATTGGGGATGCTCGTACCATGAAAATGAACAACAGAACACAAAACAACTTGTATTAAAGGATTCCCATAACCAATCGTACTAAGCCAAAATGAGAGTCAAAATAAATACACACACAGTGCGAGCAAACCTCAAGGGCGTGTTGGAAGCGTCTGTAGACTTTGAGCTCTTTGATGATGAGTCGAAGCTGCGTCCTGTCGAGAAACCTTCCTTCTTGCACCCATTGATCGAGTACTGGCACTACCGAATCCCTAGGGTCTCCCACTGGCGATATTCTTCTGTACAGCGAATCGGACCTTGCAATCGTTGAGGAGTTTAGTGTTGAGGTCGAGTTAAGGAATGGTTTTAACAAGTTTTGGCAAGTGGATTTAGAGCGCGAATAGAGGGAGCTAGAGAGAGAGAGCTTCATCGTGAAAAGCGGCAGAGTTTGAAGCAGGGGATACTGATACTCTGTAGGAGTACAAAATAGCAGACACAGAGAGAGAGAGAGAGAGAGAGAGAGAGAGAGAGAGAGAGATATTTGCGATTATGGACTATGGGCTGGAATTTTAGCCGAAAACCCAAGCCCAACGTCTTCGGAGTTGCAAGCCTGAAATTTGGGCAGTTATGCCTGGTGTACAGTTATTTGGGCCTTGTTGGCTCCTCATTTATTCTATTGGGCCGATCCTGTCTCAAGAGATTATCCTTGTGCATTTAGGGATGGCAACGGTTCGATTATCAGTAAAACCAAAACTCACGGTTATCAGTTCGGTTCGATTTCTCACCGAAATTAGTGGTCAACATTTTAAAATAGAGTTAAAAGACTAAATATCCAACAACAATGTCAATACATGTCGTTGATGTCGTGTTCAACACTCGACTAGTAGAATAGCAGAAAAAGGAAAAGAGATAGGCTATCAAGTATAAATAATAAATGCAATACGAAATAAGTCATTGTATAAAGTAATTATTGAAAGTCAAACCATAACAATTCTTACTTTATAATATAAGTATGCATGTGTGTGTATATATATATATATATACAGATTCAATCAGGTAAGGGCGCCCTTACCTTGTTAAGGTAAGGACCTCCTATTTTTCGATCGAATTTCGATGATCCGAGCCGCTCAATGTGTTTAGAACGTGTTTTTAAGGGTACTCACAAGAAATCGGCAAAAAAAATGACCGGGAAGGGCTTTATCCGAGCAGTTTTTGTTTATTTTTTATCGAACGGTTCAAATAAAAACTGTTCGAATGAAGCCCTTCCTAATATTTTTTTTTTCTTGATTTCTTGCGGGTACCCTTAAAATCACGTTCTGAACACATTGAGCGGCTCGGATCATCGAACTTCGATCGGGAAAAGGGAGAAAAAGGGAAGCCCTTACCTTAACAAGGTAAGGGCGCCCTTACCTGAAGGGGACTGATATACAGATTCAATCAGGTAAGGGCGCCCTTACCTTGTTATATATATATATATATATATATTGCTTAATGGTTCGGTTATAGTTACAGTTCGAAACAATTTTTTGTATGGTTATTGCATGAAACCAAAATCAAAACCACAGTTAAAAATTTGGTTAAAAATTGCACAAATCAATTCGGTATGATTGAGGTAACCAACGGTTCATGCGAGATTGCCATCTCCATGTGCAAGCCCCGGACGTGAAAAGTGCAAATCTTATTCGGTAAGTACCCATTCCCATAATCCCATGCACATCATGAAACCAACATTCGCAAAATAATCCAATGGTCATGGGGTACGTATTATGAAAGTTGTGTTATGGCATAGCATTTTTATTTATTTAATTATTTATATTGCCGTTATTAATTGGTGTTATGGTTGGGTCCCAAATAATTATTTTGCGAGTGCTATGGGTATTTTTGTCACGATTGAAATCTTTGGAGTATGTGATTGATTCTGGATAAATAGTGGTACTAGAAGGTAATTCTATAAATTGGTATTATATGGATAGGAGTAAATATAAGAAAATCTATTTTGCCATTTATATACGTGAACCTCTAATTAACTAATTAGCTAAAATTTAGGGTGCAACGTTGTTAGTGGATGGTTTATAAGAGTTGTACTTAGATAGATATATTCATAAGGTTAATTGATTAGGGTTACATTTAAGAGATCGTTGAGAAGGAAAGAGCAGCGCAGTCAAAGATTTCGAGGTCATCCTCGTCCTCGTCTTCGATCGTGGTAAGTTTTGAATTGATCTTATTGTTTCAGTACTACTCAAAGTTCGGTTCAGCAGTAAGTTAATTGGGTGGAAATTATTTATGTTGATTTGGTGGGTGCCGCTTTTGAGAGAGAGAGAGAGATCATGTGCCGTGTATGGCCGAGGTGGTGATTGGTGCAAGTGCGTGTGTGCTGTGCTGTGACTTGGAGTGGTTAATACACATATTTTTGCTTATAGTATATAGAATCTAGATTGTATAAGTATATTAATGTGGTGAGGATTGGTGGTTTGTGCGTGGGAAACACCAAGTGATGTGTGTGTGCATTTTGATTTGGTGTACGGAGTTCGGAGTTTGGATTTTGTCGTTATGGTGGCTCGGGATGTTTTAGTGTAGGTTCCGTTCTATGTAGGTAGTCCTTATGGTTATGGAGAAGTTATACTTGTTTTATAGTCAGTGATTGTATCTTGATTATTTTGTTCAGGTTAGCATCATTTTGTGTCGTTCGATTGCCTTAACTTTGGACCCAGGTGAGTAGTTAAGTATGTTATGTATTTCGAAAGTTCCCTATGTCCCTTAAAAGGATTTCCTTCAGAAATTTATATGAATGTTATTCGGAGACTCAAAATTGTTTAAAAGTTGTTCTATAAATTGGCATGCGATGAATTTTCTGAGATCAATTGTTAATATTCTTTTTGGTGAGAACTTTGGTGGATATTAATGGGAACATTTATTTCGGAAGTCCAAGGAACTTATTCCTTCTAGTGTTGGTGACCCTGGCCATTGGGGAAAAGACCGTGTTAGGCCGGTGACCCTAATGCTTAACGGCTTTCTTTCATCGGATCGTCTTAGGGAAAAGTACTACAGGCTGCCAACCCTGGTGACTCTAAGTTCGATATTGGATCCAATTTTGATGAGATTTATTTTGGCCATGGTACTATTTGATTGTGGTTCCCCATTGTTGATGGAGTTATTGTTGTGATCACCACTAAGAATATTTATTTGGTTAAATGCTTCATTGATTAATTTATTATTCTATTGGACACCTCGTATGCTAAATTATGATTTAATGGTAAATTATTTTAATCCTCGCTTTCAACTTTATTTATTATACATACTTGCTATTCACTGAGTTTGTCAGCTGACGGATTTACTCCAACTTCTCTTTCAAGCAAGTTGGGGAGTTAGAGAAGGACTCTGGTGGCATCTCGGGGATTTCTTTTGTTGACCTCCTTAGGGTGTCTCATTCTAGTTTTATTTTAAAAATCGCTTCCGCATTTGAAACAATTGTTAGATAACAAATTCTTTTAATTATTGTTGGATTATTGGATATTGTTTGGTTCGTGGGATGGTTGTGCCCCATGTTTATGATGAGACATATTTGGCTTTTGATTTGATTAATAATGAAAAAGTGATCATTTGATTTTCGGTTACTTTGATTTATTTAGGCTGCGTGTTTCATGGATTAGCCTCATGGTTTACGGCCGGTCACTTCTCATTTTTGGGGTGTGACAAGTTGTGTATATATGTTACTGGTGGGACCCATTACTTTTTATTTGGCAATTTGACATGTAACATATGGTGCCTGAGAGGAGTCGTTTGTGGGTTCGGGGACATAAACAGCCCCTGAACATTTTGTGGAATAACTTACTAATCTCTTGTTCACTTCCACCGATGTATACAATATTAGAAAAAACAAAAATAGAGGAGCAATATTCAATAGTAGTACAAAATAGAGGGAGCTAGAGAGAGAAAGCTTCATTAAGAAAGGAGCAGAGTTTGAAGCAGTGTGTTATAAACTGTACATTTAGGGGTGATAAATGAGTCCAGTATGTATTTGATTAAACTTGGTTTGAAAACTTAACGAGCCTCAAAAATATGTTTAAGCTTAGCTTGCTTATGAGATAAGCCGATCTCAAACAAACTTTATTCAAGCCAAATACAAGCCAATCTAAGTAACTTGAATTTTTTATACTCCATAATAAGCGAATAAAGTAATATCTTGTTCAAGCTTGGTTTGAAATATTAACGAGCTTCAAAAAAATGTTAAAGCTTGGTTTAGATATTTTAATATTTACAAGCCAATATTGAACAAGATTTTAACAAACGACCACAAGCTCAAACTCGTGTGGCTTAGTCTGTTTAGTAGCCCTATGTACAGTACAATACCAGAGAGAGAGAGAAAGAGAGATTTGGGGCTTATGGACTACGGGCTGGAATTTTAGTACATTGGGCCGAAAACCCAAGCCCAACTTTAAAGCCCGTACTTTGGGCCACTTAAGCCACATCATTTATCTTAGTCTGTGGGGGTGTTGGGGAGATTTGTTTTCGTATTGGGAAATGATTTTCACACTTTCAAACATCCACATTCTTTTTGTTTTTGTTTTTATTCACAATTTACAATATTGTCATTGAATGTGTGAAAAATTGTATTGGATGAAAGACAAGATAGTAAATTCAAATAGATAAAGACAAAAAAGAGAGTAAAAATAAATTCTCTTTCGTATTTTGCCCTTTTAGGTTATGAGTATATTCCTATATGGCATCAAAGTGGGAATGCATTTTGTCACAATCAAAATGCACTATTATTAGGATACCACTTTTTTTTTCTTTTTTATAAAAAGCCGTAGGAGAATACAAGTAATTGAATTTTGTTTTGAGGGAGCATTCGTAAAGTAAATTTTTGAGTTGACACAAGTAGTCACGCAACACAAATTTTGAGGTGAGGGAGCATTTGTTCGGTAATTTTTTTTGATATGTTCGATGAAGTCAAGGAAGAGGAAACGAGAAAGTAAAGTAATAGTTTCTAACCCCCAAAAATCACGAAATACAACTTTCCTTAGTTTTCTTCGTTTTGCGTGTTTTATTTGTGAAACTTCCATTTAAGTTGGAGCACCATTCCTTCTTAATTTTCTTAATTTTGCGTGTTTTATTTGTGAAACTTCCATTTAAGTTGGAGCACCATTCGTTTTTTTTTTTTACTTTCATAACTTCTCTCGTCGGGGGGCAGATCGAAAAAAAAAAAGAAAAAAGAATTGACAAATATTCTCAAAAGCATAAATAGCAAAAACACATGAATTTAAAAAGCTCCTTCCCAGATTTGATTTAAGCCACATGGTCTCGATTCGCAGGGAGCCAACAACCATGACAGTCAAATCAAGTTTGCTACCAACCCTTTCCAGAAATTCTCCAGTGTAATAAAGCATCTCTGTCTTTCTTAAAGCATCCACATCAATCCCCGGCGTTCAAAAAATACAGTACCAGTTTGCCATGAGATTTAGAGAGTGAGACGAGGATGCTCTTACAACACTGCTACTTCGGGAAATATATTGGAGGAAAATCTATTCCTCACAGTACTCTCGTGACTTAAAACCCAACTAATCACAGCCACTAAATTTGTAGGAGTGTAACATAACTGCTACTCTCTCTTTTTTAAACATGGGTTTCCGACGGCTGTGATACCTAAATAAGAAGAGTTCACGAAGACGGGGAATACTGGTGAGTTTGGCAGTGAGAGATGAGAATGCCAACAACCAGCTAAAAATGAATCTTGTCAAAAAAAGAAGAAGATAAGCTGTAAATGAATAACTACTGTGGACCTGTGGTCATCAAACGAGGTACTTCATCACTGGTAAGAAACTTGATGAAAATGACCTTATTGATCGAGTCTTGGCGAACTATACATAACCAGTAAAGAATTCTAGGACTCGGTTGCACCCCTGGCTTCCGCATTGAGTACTGCTGATTTCTCCAACTCCAATCGCAAAATTCCCCCTGATTTGAACGCAAATCGTTGTCATTATGTCCTATTCTTGATACAGTTGAGCAATTTCTCGTGAACGGCTGCTGAGAAGAGACCCTCAGTCCTCAGTAGGCTAATGAACTCCTCCGCTCGATCCACATCTCCCTTTCCTTCTAAATATTCCAAACAGGTCACCAGTGTATCCTTCCTGATCTTCGAACTAGTAACCATTGCTTTCTTCAATGCTTCTGCCGCTTTAGGAACTTGATTATCTAAAATATACCCACCCGTTAAACAATAATACGTTGTAAAGAAGGGCTTGCCGCCTTTTCTTATTCCGTTGTGAAGAAGGTCTTCAGCCTTTCCCATATGTCCATTTCTGCTATAAGCATCAATAACAAAGTTTGGGATCCGCATATCATAGAATAAACCCCTTGATTCCCACTCCTTGAAAATCTTTTCAGCACCCTCAATGTCATTAAACTTCAAAAGCGAGCTTAGAATGGTTATATATCCTTTGTTGTAGATTTTCACATTTTCTTTGTACAAATTCCATATCCGGTACAACTCGTCTTTGTTTCCAGTTTTTGTGTAAAGTGTGAGGAGGATAGGAAATAAAATATTCTTTCTCTTCTCGGTTGATATATGTCCCTCCAGTTTCTTCAGCATTTCCAATGCCCTGTCCAGTTGGCCAACCTTCAAGTACCCATCTGCAGCAATAGCATAAGTTCTATGTTTCATGATGACTTTGGGATCAGATTCCATTTTTTCCACAATACCATCAATTCCATCCCTATCAGAAGCGGCAGCATATGCACTCGAGAGGATTGTGAATGTATGTTCATTACAACAGCCCTTCTCTTCCATTTCGTGCATTAATGAATCTACTTTTTCCCTGCTTCCAATGCGACAATAGAGATTCAACAGCATATTGTAACAAAAGGGTGTCCTATCAAAACCCATATCCCCTAACTTCTGCATGATTGACTCAGCTTTTTCTATGGAATTTTCATCAGCATAGCAGTTGAGAAGGGAAGTATAAACCTCAAAGCCTTTTAACTGTTGGGGGAGATTATTGAAATATTTCTCTACTTGTTCTAGGCCATGAACCCTGAAGATCAAACGCAGGCGGGTGGCAGCATCAGCAATTGAAACGGGCCCTTTGTCGCTCATCCATTGAGATATCTGAGAAAAAGATTGGAACTACCTTTAACTGCCTGATTTTATAAGTCACATTTTTGTAGAGTAAGCATGAAGTGGGGTGAAATATAAGCTGGCATCAAACTACAATTGCAACGTTTCTCATTTCTAGATATTTCCATTTTAGGTCCCCTTGTACAAAATAAAATACTGTTTGGCAGAAGTCGAGAAATCCTTCGAATCATAAGATCACAACAATTCCCACAATTTCTTGGTCATCTTCCTAGCACCTAAGAAGAGCATCAACTTGAAAAAATGAAGGAACATGGAAGAAGGAACAACTTCAAAACCATCCCCATCTGATCTCTGTAGCAATCAATCCTAGCTAACCCAAAAAAGCAAAAAATGAAGAAAAAAAAAAACAACAACAAAGGAGCAAAAAAATAAGTATGCTGACCAAGAAATAAACCAAGAAAGTAATAGAAAATTAACACATCCGCAAGCAAGGCCTACTTCTGTTGACACAACTATAATCAACTGGGTGAGCCTTGACTTGCTGATGTGTTAGTTCCGGTTGATTCTTTGCTTCTTCTTGGTCTGTGTCAATATATACAACCAAATCAAAACAATGCTTCTGCCTCAATTTGTGGCACATGAATCTTTTCTGCCATGATGCTCTATAAATCAATACCCTTATTTACTGAAATTATCTAATGCGCTACAAAGTCCCACACCAATTAAAAATTAACTCAACCACAAATTCAAAGCCACTAACCAAGTTCCATATTAAGCAATTTAAATCAACAATCAAAGTAAATTGCAATAAAGCTAAAGAACAAGAACATGAGATATATGTGGAAAGTACTTGGGGTCAACACACACTAAGCATAAAACCACGGCCTAATCTACTCAATTTTCCATAAATCAAAAGGTTTAACTAGAAGACTACAAGCTAGGAATTAGCAACTTTTACGCCAAGCAAGTCACACCAAACTCCTCTTCTTGACGAGGACCCCGTGCCCCTATTGGGGCAAAACTATTCTTCCTGCAGCTTATCTTATCAATCGCATGTCCCAAAATTCTATTGTGCGATACCACCTGGTCAATCACTATCACCTACTCCAGCTTCAATTCCAGTTTCTCTGAATCTTTCGGCTGACACATCTGGTAATGAACCATCCATTCTCGTTTCTGATGATCTTGATGCTCCTGTTGCTCTTAGAAAAGGAGTTAGAACATGTACTCAACATTCCATTTCACAGTTTGTTTCATATGATTGTTTATCCTCTTTGTATCGTGCATTTGTTTCCTCTCTCTTCCATATCTATTTCACAGAGTTGGAAGGAAGCACTCGTAATACCTAAGTGGAAAGAAGCTATGATAGAGGAGATGATAGCTTTGAAAAAGAATGGCATCTGGGGACTAGTGTCTCCTCCCGAGGGAAAGAAATCAGTGGGTTGTAAATGGGTGTTCACAGTAAAACATAAAGCAGATGGAACGATTGAGAGATACAAGGCGAGACTTGTTGCCAAGGGCTTTACTCAGACATACAGTATCGACTATGAGGAAACCTTTGCTCCAGTAGCAAAGATGAACTCTATTCGGACTTTGCTCTCTTGTGCTGCTATTTTGAATTGGCCTTTTCAACAATTTGATGTAAAAAATGCATTTTTTCATGGTGACTTAGAAGAAAAAGTGTACATGGATATACCACTTCTCTTCCTCTGTTACTGAAGGGAAGGTGTGTAAATTGAGAAAGGCCCTCTATGGATTAAAGCAATCACCTAGAGCTTGGTTTGACATATTTCTCAAAGCTATGTTGAGATTCGGATACAGGCAGAGTCATGCAGATCATACTATGTTCATCAAAGGAGGTAATGATAAGATTGTTATTAGTATTGTCTGTGTGGATGACATAATTATGACAGGCAATGATGTTGATGAAATACTCAATCTTAAAGCTCATCATGCTCAAGAGTGCAAAATTAAAGACTTGGGATCTTAAAGATACTTTCTTGGGATGGAGGTGGCCCAATTTGACAAAGGCATTATTATCTCCCAAATGAAGTATATTCTTGATCTTTTGGAAGAAATAGGTATGTTGGGATGCAAACCTTCAGACTCTCCTATTGAGGCTAATCATCATCTTAGTGGAATGTTGGAGAGCATACAGATAATGAGAGATATTAGAGACTTGTGGGCCGTCTGATATACTTATCTCATACTAGACCAGATATTAAATATGCCGTTGGAGTTGTCGGTCAATTGCATGAGCCACATACAGCGCACCTGGATGCAGTTTACCGTATTTTGAAATATCTCAAATTGGCTCTAGGTAAATGAATTTTGTTCTCCAATCATGGTCACCTAAGGTTGAAAGCCTTTACTGATGCAGGCTGGGCTGGTTCAGTGGATGATAAACGCTCTACTTCTGGCTACTGCACCTTTTTTGGCAGAAATTTGGTTACTTGGTGACTTACCAATTACAAGGTATGCTGTTTGTCCCAATTTCTTAGTCCATATGCTTAGCAAACTTATGAGTTATGACTGTAACTTTATGTTTTTATTGTTATGAACATGATGACATGATAATTTTATACTCAATTTTTTTTTGGCGTGTAGAAGTTACGGGTTTCTTTAAGTATAAAAACATAACAAAAATATTTAGGAAATTAGGTGGCGTATCCCCGTATCTGTGTCCAAATTCGGACACGTATCCACGAATCCTCTTTTTTTAGGATTGAGGTACCCGACCCTTAGATATGCACCCGTATCCAATTCACGTACCCGTGTCCATGTAACGTAAGGCGCTGCTAGAGCGCACCTTAGAAAAATTTCTTCTTTCATACAAAGGCCAACCAATGCATTCTCATGCCTTAGAAAATATTCTTCTACTCCTTCCAAAGGCAAGCTAAAAGACTAATGCCTAAGCATCCTAAACAAGGATTAATCTTCAAATGATAAGACATTAAAAATCATATGATGCATGGAAAATCATTAGTCTAAATGCAAAATAAAATGCATATGCTTGTTCCATTCCAGAATGAATTTTAAGAGAATTTGCATGGCGAGGACTTTATCAACCAAACTTAATCCACCGGGTGGAGTATTTAGACTCAACAAGCTACACACCACCTCTCTAAACCAAATGGAAAAAGAAACAATACAGACTCAAAATGGTTTGTCCTAATCCGGAAAATGCCAATCACACTAACATTTGCCACAAAACTCCAAGTCAATTTAGATCTTCCCCTCCCCTAGCATTTCCGTTTACAATAAGAAAACCCATGCATTTCTTAATGTTGCCTAGAGCTGTAAACGAGCCGAATATTAGAATGTTCAGATTCGTTCATTAAGTTTTTTAGCGAACTCGAGCTTGAGCCGAACTTAATAAAAATTATCACGAGCCAAACTCGAACCGAGCTTGCCCAGGTTTGGGTCGAACTCGAGCTTGTTCACAAGCCTTAACGATCCAATAATATCATATTTTTATGCTCTCATACAGGTCTAAAACTGCAAATAAAATTTTCATCATATACATATAAAATGATAAAAACATATATTGTAAACGTTTAGACTTGTACAAGTTTTAAAATTTTCACTAAATAACTATATAAAATCCCCATGATACACATATACTCCAGATTCGCGAGCCTAATTGAGCCGAATACTGTTGAGTTCATGTTCGGCTCATTTATTAAACGAGCCTAAAATTGAGGTTCAGGTTCGATTCATTTAGTAGACGAATCGAACTCGAACGAGTCTTTACCGAGTCGAGCCTCGAACAGTTCACGAACGGCTCAGTTCATTTATAGCCCTTTGTTGCCCATCTACTCGTCCTTGTTAAATGTGACCCAACCAACTTAATCTATTTTCACACCTCATTCAATTGGTGCTGCTGCTACCCCATAATATGGCATACATTTTGGTTTCTCAAACTATCTCTCAAAGGCTTGCCGCACGCACATCTTAACAATATCAACTCAACTACACTCATTTTATTTACATATTTCAAACTTATTCGATATTTTTTCAACTACATTGTAGAAATAACAGATGTTCTGTAAATAATGTTTCTTCAATATTGTAAGTGTCATTTCAACATGCCTGAAGCACCCCTCCACTTGTTAATAATCAAATCTACATAGCGACATTGTTCTTTTAGTCGTATCTCATGGTTTCCAATCTTCACTTCTTTTAGTAAATCTCTACTTTCACATTCCGTAATTTTACATTCCATTTAATTTTTTTTTACCACCATCTCCACTATCAAAGTTTTTCTATTGCAACCGGAAATTTCCCCTAAATCCTTCACCGATCAACCATTGCTTCTACTGACAAGATCTACTAGAATCCTAAAAAGCTAAGATGAATGCATCTCCGTTTAGGAGAAACAATGAATTCAGAGAAAATAGCACATATATCTATTCACTAAATACAACTATCTAGCCTTAGCAAAATGCTACTCTTACATGACCCAAAGGTCCCAAACAACAACAAAAAAAAACCCAAAACCATTACCTAAATGTGCATTCTTTTGATAACCCATTTGGCCATTTGGTATCAAATGAACAACAACCACCACCTCAGAACCTATGTAGTCACCAGTCATTTTACGGGTATGGCTCAGAAAAGATTGGAGACAGACCTAACCTTTGACATATATGCACAAAATGTCTGCTCTCAGAATATTAGAGAGCATACCACTGAAACAGTGGCCCCTCCAAGAACTGAGGATCTAAATGGATGTTTTGCGGCGGAACCATCCCCCAAATCAAAGCCATAAGGCACCAGAGAGGGCAGGTATAGAAACCCAATTCAATTTCTGTACACATTACCATGCAAATGAACAACAGAACACAAAACAACTGGTATTAAAGGATTCCTATAACCAATCGTACTAAGCAAAAATGAGAGTCAAAATATACAGAGAGAGAGAGAGGGGCGCAAACCTCAAGGGCTTGTCGGAAGCGACTGAAGACTTTGAGCTCTTTGATGATGAGTCGAAGCTGTCTACTGTCGACAAGATTTCCTTCTTGTACCCATTGATCGAGCACCGGCACTACCGAAACCCTACGGTCTCCCAATGGCGATATTCTTCTGTACAGCGGATCGGACCATGCAATCGTTGAGGAGTTAAGTGTTGAGGTCGAGTTGAGGAAAGGTTTTAACAAGTTTTGGTAAGTGGATTTAGAGCGTGAATAGAGGGAGCTAGAGAGAGAGCGATTCATCTTGAGAGGAGCAGAGTTTGAAGCAGTGTGTACAGTACAATACCAGAGAGAGAGAGAGAGAGATATTTGGGGCTTATGGACTATGGGCTGGAATTTGAGCCGAAAACCCAAGCCCAACGTCTTCGGACTTGCAAGCCTTGAAACTTTGGGCTTGTTTTATAGCTATGCCTGGTATATTTGTTTGGGCCTTGTCGGCTCTATTCTATTGGGCCGATTCTGTCTCAAGAGATTATCCTAGTGCATTTAGGGATGGCAATGGTGCAGTTCAGTTCGATTATTGGTAAAACCAAAACCGAAACTCAAACCGCTCCACATACTGTGATTTCGGTAACATTCTCTTTATCTAAATCATAACCGAAAACACGGTCATCAATTCGGTTCGGTTTCTCACCGAATTCGGTGGTCAACATTTTAAATTGAGTTAAAAGACTAAATATCCAACAACAATGTTAGTGCATGTCATGTTCAGCACTAGACTATTCGGATAGCAGGAAAAGGAAATGGAAAAGAGATAGACTCCCTTCGTTCCTAAATTGATAAGAGTCAACTTTTATTATTATTACATAGCTCTAAAAAAGTGTCTATATTTTTCAAGTTACCATAATCTATATTAATTTTCAAGTTACTATTGTAAGCGACACATATGATGAACAAAGACTCATTTAGGATTTGAAGGCAATAACATTCTAAAGTTTTTACTGTCAAAAAATCGCTACGTAGGCTATCTAACGTCATATTTTCCTAGTCTGAGGCAGATAAAGAAAAAAAAGCAAAAGAATTGACAAATATGTATCAAACGTAGTCCATAGATTTAAAAAAAAAAAAAAAAGAGGCCAAAAAAAAAAAAGAATTTAAAAGAGGTGAAAAGCTTCTTCTCTACGATTATTTTGAAAAGCTTCTTCCCAAACATTATTTTCTCTTTGGGTAAAGTTCTTTCCAAACTTGATTTATGAGAAATTTTTGGGTGCTCGGTAGGTACTTCGTCATCCGGCTGACGTGGTGCCAAGTACCCACATTCGAGTCGTCCAAAAGTGTGTTAGACAGCCCAGATTAAAATACTCTCTCTCCTCTCACCCCATCACTCTTCCAAAACCAAAAATGAACAGCCCAGATGCACCGAGCGGACACCCGTGGTATCCGCTCGGCACTGAAAAATTTATCCTTGATTTATAGAATTAAGCACATGGTCTCCATTAGTGGGAGCCAACAACCATGACAGTCAAATCAAGTTTGCTACCAACCCTTAGAAATTTTCCAGTGTATCCTTTCTTACTCACATTGCTTGTTCTGGAATACAGTATTTTGTAGGGCATCTCTTACGGCATCGTTTGTGTGTTCTCACTCATCGCTATAGCTGTGCCGCGTATTTTCAATTTTTACTTCTCCAAAACCTTAATAATTTTCAACGTTCTAGAGAGATGATTCACGCCCGCGCATCCGCACGCGTTGTATGTGACTAATTAGCTCATGACTAGCTCGATGATTAAAACCTCTAAAATCTAATCAAATCGCAGCCACTCAATCTGTGTAATATTAGTGCTACTCTTGCATTAAAACATGGAATGTGAACAAATTTTTTTTTTGGTAATGGAGGAATATCCTTGCAGTCAAACTAAATTTTCGGGGGAACTAACGCGAGAATGTGAATACTTGTCGATACTTGTCCGTTAATTGTGTGAAGAGTGAAAGTTTACTGATTTGACATCATAAAGTTGTGTATTTTGCCAGAATATTCCACGCCGAGTCAGTTTTCGCGGCCCGCCCTCGGATTTCCCGTCACGATCATAATCTGTTGAACGTGTTGGTGTGGAAAAATTATTCAATAGCCCTGAGTCGGTGTCACGTGGTGTTTCGGATCTTTTCTTAATTACATATTTTTGTGGAGTTCGAGACTAAGTGCAAAACGTTCACAACAATGTGTGGTCAGGAGAGTCTTGAGGCACGACACTGAATAATCTCTCGTTGGTGTGATTGATGACCATACATTTTCAATGCACCCGTGAAGGACCTGGTTGGCTCAAATAAATTACTTGGCTTAATTCCTTTTGCTCTTTGTCCGATTATTTTTCACTCTTGTGGCTTTCGATTTTTTGGCTTATTTTTGTCGTAAAAAAATCTCGCATATCTCAAGCATCACTAAATCATAGGGTTTTTTTTTTTTTTTTGAAAAATGCTAACATTTGTCCTAGAGGCGGAGGATAATAAGTAAAATGTGCATTGATATCTGAAAAAAAATGTATTAATATCTGTGAAAGCATATTGATATCCAAACCAGTTTGAAATTATTGACAATTTATCCTCCTCCTGATGGGTGGAGGTTAGCAAGTCCGGTTTTTTTTTAAGTAACTTACTCGGACTGTGGGCGGAAGTTAGTAGGTCCGTTTTTTTTCTAACTTACTCGGACTTTAGGCCTAATGTAAACTCAACTAATTAATCAGTCCACAAGTCTTTGTCACAAGGTATTAGAAATACTATATATCAGCCACGTGTCAACATTTGGTGACAATTTTCATGAAACTTCCATCATCCTTCCTGTGATAATAACGCTTTCCTTCCATCTTCTAAATTGCTAAAGAGAATCGCTAGAAAAATCCAACTTATGGAAACCATCTCATTTGGTCTTTGAAAAAAGTTGCATGCATCACTTCCAAGACATCCCAAAAAAGTGAAAGAAAAAGGAAAGAAAACTATGCCACCTTCCTTAGACTGTGCACTAGTAGTTTCCAAGAACTAGGGCTGTTGTAGCAGACAAGTGAGAATAATCTGCACCAAGGATCTCTTTGGATACGTCTGGAAAAAGAAGAAGAAGAAGAAGAAGGAGAAGAAGAATAGAAGATGGAAATTGATGTGCCAGACAGGATTATTGACGGGCGCCGGAAAGCCGGCCAGACACCGAGGACTAAGTGTCCGGCTCCGTTTTTGTCGAAAACTTACGATCTTTTGGAGGAAGAAGAAGAAAGAGAAGCAGATGGCAGTGGAAGTGACGGTGGTGGGCGGAGGATAGTGTCGTGGAATGACGAAGGGACCGGATTCGTTGTGTGGTCTCCGGCAGAGTTTTCGGAGCTCATGTTGCCTAAGTACTTCAAGCACAGTAACTTCTCTAGCTTCATTCGCCAACTTAATACCTATGTGAGTACAACTCCCTCTCTCTCTCTCTCTCTCATGATGCACAAAAATACACGAAGAGAATTGTCAATGACTCGTGTCTAGTAAAAGGCCTGATTTTTTTTTGTTATAGTTCTTCAAAGTACAGTACATAGAATGGATGGGTACCCTTTTCAGCATGAAAAATAGGTTCGTGTTAGAACAGATAGAAGGCTGCAGGTTTGAACTCTGCTATACAAGACCCTTTGAATTCCCATGGAATTCATACACTTAATTTAGTATGGGTCCCGCGTGAAAAATGCAATGCTGGAGAGCCCTACGCGCGGGACGTGCTCTAGGAGCGTAAGTGGATAATAACTGGCATGTGTATAGACCTGTAAGAGGCCTAAAGGGTCGAGCGTTTCACAAAGTTTTGAACTCGTGACCTACAGTTTGCCGGACACTTATCCGGCATGGCTCAATCTTACCACCAGACTAACCAGTGAAAGTGGCCTGATCCACCATGGCCCCTTTGGATTTTGGATAATTTCTTTTAGAACCCAATTTAATTATCTTATTTTTCATTTCTCCCCTTTCCAACCCATGCGAGTTCCCCAAAGTGTAGGGATTTATTTTTTATTTTTTTGATCGGCCAAGTGTAGGGATTTATAATCTCCGTTATTTTGATATTAGAGTTTTGATGCCCAATTTATGTGTTGAATCTACTGATTATAAGCTACAAGAGGAGCTTTGGTGGTTCGGACTTTTGATTTTCTTTCAAAATGTACAAAATACACTTTTATTGAACTTGTATGTACTTCAATTTGGAAATTGATTTTCACACCCTCTTTTTTATTATTCACACTCCCTTTTTTATTTTTTAGTATTGAAAGTGTAATTTTTATTTTTTGCTAAAAGACAAAAAAAAAAGTATGGATAAAAAAAAAAAAGAGTGTGAAAATCAATTCTCTTCAATTTTTAGAAAATCACCCTACTGGCCGGATTGTGGAATTTTTTTCCCCAGAGGCCATCATCAATTAATGTTCATCCCCACAATTAAATTTTTTTGGATCAGCCATTGACTTAGCTTGCATTTGAATTTCGTTGTCCACTGCATATCATGTTAGAGTGTATAAAGTGGACGGACCAAATAGACATAGCAACTAAAATTTTAGAGTTATATCACCTCCCGGGAATGAATGCTCCTGGCAATGCGGCAATGCCTTCCAACATATTTTTAAGTATTAATTAATACAATGATGAAGGAAGAAGCATACAAAATATTTTGGGCATGGGAGTAGCTTAGATTTATAAATGACATAGTGAGGGTTATGAAACTTCAAGGAGAATGTGTGTGGCACTGGTCACCTCTCACAGGGCCTGAGTTTCATGAGGTTATGAGTTCGAGACGTACGTGATATGGACACTCCCTCAAATATTGCATACATGCAATCAGGTTGGCCAGTTTTTCTCTGGCCTTTGTGTGCTATGGGGCAATAGCTCTGTATGCACAGACTTGGTGTGCCTGTATCATTACCGTTGGTCGACCTCCAACTCTCCTTTTAAAATAACTGAGCAAAAAATTAATGCATGTGTCTTAAAATGAGTTTCAATCTTGAACGAGAACAGACATCTCGTGTGGAGCAAAAGGTAAAGCTTGTTCAAGGGAATATTTGAAAAGAGAGATGCTACTGGTACAGCAGCAGCTGTGTACAGATCACATTTGCGCTCGTCTCGGGTCCCGCAAAGATGATCGGAGCCGCTCATTTTGTTCAAAATGCTTCGTTTAAGGTCCCTGTAAAAAATCAACTCAATCCGATATCGGGAAGGATGATTACGAATCATCCAATTTTGCTTCAAAACTTAGGCTAAATTTTGAAGCAAAGTTGGATGATTCGTAAACACTCTCTGATATCGGATTGAGTTGATTTTTTACAAGGACCTTAAACAAAATATTTTGAACAAAATAAGCGATCCCAATCATCTTTACGAGACCCGAAACGGGGACAAAAGTGATCTGTACGCAGCTGCTGTACAGCAGCTGCTGTACCAGTAGCATTACACATTTGAAAATAATTAATAGGAGTATAATATATGAAACCTCAAGAAAGTTTCTGGTATTGGGTTTTCTTGATGCTGTTTTCTTCGCGTGGGACCCAAGTATCATTAATTCGGCCTTTGGCTTCATTAGACTGGCCGGCCAGTTGATTAAGGCCACATCCCAGTTTCTAAAAAAAAAAAACTTTTAGAAAAGAAATGTAATTTTAAACTCAAAAATTATGTGTTTACGCAAATAATTTTGCTACCAATATGGATCTTATTTGATATATCTCATTGAGATCTTTTAAACGGTTCAAAAAAATTAAAAAATTATTTTTCATTATATTTAAGCTTAAAATTACATTCGTTTTGGATTAAAAAAAAGCAGAACGACACCTAAAGATGTCTAGGAGGAATAGTAAATGGCCAATGATTTAAATCGTTCAACCTTAGCCGCCTACTGGAGCATGTTAGTCAAAAAAAGAGTACCGAAAAAGGCAAAAAATGTGGCCGGAAAAAAGAGTTCCTTTTTTTTTTTTTTTCCGATCCAAAAAAAGGAGTGTTCCTTTGTTGAGGCAAGGGTCAGAATAAAAACCCCTTTGATGGATGCCTAGTCTTATAGGTAGTTTGAAATTAAATCCACTTTTGAGTTAAAATTTGACCTATCTGATTATTGGTTAAGTACATCACATGGGACAATCTATTAATACGACATGCTGTGTTATCATCATTTTATTGGTTATTGTAAAGTAACATTCGGTCAATAAATAATAACACAAAAGCATGTTGTGCACATTGTTGTGCGAATTATTGTGTTAGTAGCAAACCTCTTAGTTACTAGATACAGTATATAGCAGTGCGTAATATTTTCTAACCATGGCCTATCAAGTGTACATAATACTCTGTCATTTTAATGGGCCGGACATCGAGTTAACAAGATCATATATAATACTAACATTTTCCAATTCCGTTCTAGCTTATATCGTATTGAGTTGATGAGCAGGAACGAAGCCAGAATTCCATTTAAGGCCAAAGCATAAAAAATGACTGAAAGTAGATGGCAAACCATTATTGAATGGTATTAATGTCAAGAGGCCAGGGGCCGAAATTTTAATTATATGATATGAAACTATCTTAGGTCCTGTTTGAGTGTTTGGCATCAATACTTTGAAGTTAACTTTAGATCATGTCGTCCCTTGTTTATAGTTTTAAGGACTTGAACAAATTAAGTTTGTTTAATGTAGCTCTTTTATGGAATTTGTAACGACCCACCTCAGCTGACCTGCTAATTATTCGTCTAATCACGTGGCTCAAGAAGTTAACCTCAAGTTATATAATAGCTGATGGACGAATCCTTATATTCCACTTGACTTTCTCAAGTTTCCCCGATGTGGGATCTAACAGAATTGGGGTTCTGCTATGAGCTCTATATTGGCCCATATATCTTGGATCTATTAATTTGAATCTAAATCGTATTTTGTGTTCAGTTCATCAAGTTTGTTTTTAAGTGTCTGCAATACAGCTAAACTTAAGAGTGAAATGCTCTTTCTCATACGGACAGAGGGTGTAGTAGTCTTATGAACTATGAACTAGATGTCGTGTGTGAGATGCTAGGTTTTGGTAGCCCCTTTTGTAGGGCTGTGAAAACCTAATTTAGGGTGCATCAATATTGATCTCTTTCGAGATCGATCTCTTGTGGTCTGAGTCCCTATAATTACACCCAAAATCATTGCTAAGGTCGGGGGGTCCTTTAATTTTCATCCTTCTGAATTAGCGAAAAGAAAGGTAATTATTTTAGGACTTCTGGCCAGCCCTTAGCTTATGTGCATCAAATGCTCTATTAGCCTTTTTTACAACCATATTGTCTTCATTGTTGATATTTCACGTAGCTTTAATTGAGTGCGTAGGGAGCAATGTGTGAAATATCGACTCATAGGTTGACCCATAAATGTCGGTATTTCATGATGCATCCGCAACAACGATAGATAAAAAATGTCTAATAAGATTAGTTGACATATATATACTAGCCCGAAACAAAACAAAACATTTAGCTTGAAACACGGGGAACGTGTCACCTGTACCTAATACCGATGTGCAATTCTGAGATTGAAGTTGCACGGAACAGAGATACCGACGATTTCCGAAACATGTGATTTGACTCCTGTGCATGCAAGACCTGCCAGCATGCATGGAATAAAATACAACACATGTTTTTTTAGTTTGAATTGGCTCATAATTCTGAATGCAACCCAAATTAGGGATTCAAGAAGACTGCTTCCAAAATATGGGAATTCCAGCATGAGAAGTTCCAAAGGGGGGCCAGGCATCTGCTTGTCGAGATCACCCGGAAGAAGGGCGAACCCAGCGCCTTCCCGGCATACCTAAAAGCATCTCAAGATCACACAGCAACAGCAGCAATGGAGGAACAAAATCACCTGCTGCTACTCATGGAAGAGAACAAGAACCTGAGGAGAGAGAGAGAGGAACTGGAAATGCAGATTGCCCATTTCAAAGCACTGGAAATGAAGTTGTTGGGATGCCTTTCTCAGTATATGAGCAACCACAAGCCCAAAGAGGAGGCTAAGTTAGATTTATGGTAGAATTAATGCAGGTATGAAGTTGCAACAAACCAGATCGATCACAATAAAATTGCCACAGATTTCTATGGCGTTTGTGTACATATGTTGTTGAATTATAATGCGATCTTTTTTTGTCAAGATGCAGGTAGTCCGCATCTTCACAGGCATGCCTATTTTACTGAGCCTCTCTCCGAGCTCTCTAAGACTAGCTTATATATTCGCCCGTCTTGCGCCTTAGGTGGTGGTGTTACGTGTTGGAGTGGCTCTTTCAGAACAACTGACAATGGAATGAAGAGGACCTGCTGAGGTTGATGAGTGAAAATGTGAAATGAGAAGAAAAAAAAAGTGTGAAAATTGTGTTTGATTTTGTGGTCCTTTTGGTCATGAAATTGTACGATTCACACGTGTTGATTACAATTTTTTTTTTTTTTAGAGCTCCAGTTGCACTTTTTCTTCCTGCATCTCTTTTTTAAGAAGTTTCGCTTGTAAAGTTTATGCAATTAACTAGGGCCGAATTCCCTTCAAATTTAGAAGTGGGGATCGGAGAAACAAAAAAAACAAAAACAAGGAATGATGGAACTGGAGTTAGTTCAGTTGCTCAAGACTCTTGCATCTCACGAAGAGATCATGATTTCAAATCTTTTTACTTGCGTATGAGTGTTCTTTCTTCGGAAGGGGACCCTTGTAGCACCCTTATAGTGCGCAATCTAAGTCGTTCATCTCGACAATTAATGATTCATATATGTTTGTTAATTTTTACCGATAATAGTATACATTTTGACCTGTAAAAGTTAAGGAACATATCTGAACCATTAATTATTGAAATGAACGGCTCGGATGGTCAATTCACCCCTGTAGTGACTTGCTCACTATAGGGTCCCAGGTCCGTTCTTTCGTCAGATGAACTTTTCTTTTCTTTATTTTTTTCTTTCTTATGGTCAGCTTATTTCTTGTATTGATTGAATTGTTAAACTTGATTATTTTGTGGACTTTTAGAATTGATATAGTGCTCCGAATTCGTACTTTGTACTTCGATGTGAATGATCTATCTATTGATGAAAGGGTAAACTATAGTTAACCCCCTCTAACTAAGCCTTGCATGCCCTTTGCCCCCTCTAACTCTTTTTTTGGCACTTAATCCCCTCTAACTAACTGAAATTTAAACGGTCATAACTTCAAACGGCCATAATTTCTTCGTTCAAAATCGAAAACATGCAAATTATATATCAATTTCGAGGTCTTGAAGTCATCTTTCTAATGACACCAAAATCACATTACGATTCAAAGCACACAGAAAGTTATGATCAAAAGAGTAAGAGCTAGTAGACAGAAAGACCGTTTTGATCATAACTTTCTATGTGCTTTGAATCGTGATGTGATTTTGGTGTCATTAGAAAGATGATTTCAAGACCTCGAAATTGATATATAATTTGCATGTTTTCGATTTCGGACGAAGAAGTTATGGCCGTTTGAAGTTATGACTGTTTAAATTTCAGTTAGTTAAAGGGGGTTAAGTGCCAAAAAAAAAATTAAAGGAGACAAAATGCACGCGAGACTTAGTTAGAGAGGGTTAACTGTAATTTACCCTTGATGAAAAAAACCCCATGAATGATGGACCATTGAGCATATTGGCAAATCAAAGCCCGCAACACTCCGTAGAGCCCTTGGACCAAAAGACGCCCAAAATCCGTTACTCTCCAAAAGAAGCCCAAAATCCGTTACTCTCCAAACCGAAACCATTACCTCTCTCTCTCTCTCTCTCTCTCTCTCTCTCTCTCGCTGGATATCCATGTTCTAGGTCGGTTGAGCTCGAACAACTCCGAGTATACTCGACCATGAAATCAAGTCGTCGACTATTCGAAACCCTAATTGGAAACAAGAACAACAACGGCATTGCCCAGCAAAAGATTCGATGGTACTACACTAACAGGCAACAGACCCTGTACTCGAAGATCAGTCCGATGGGGGACCCTGGCACCAGCGTCACCCCAGAGCTCGACGCCTGGCTCGAGAAGGGCAAAAAGGTCCGAGTCGCTGAGCTCATCCGCCTCCTTCACGACCTCCGCAAGCGCAAGCGCTTCTCCCATGCCCTCGAGGTCTCTCTCTCTCTCTCAAGGGTGGTTCTGTTGTTTGTTTCTCTTGAAGATCGTAATTTGATTTACCTGATTAAGTGGTTGAACTGCGTCCGTCCACATTTGTTAGGCCCGTTTGGGCAAACTTTTTGGTGACTTTTTGATTGGTTTATGCGGTCGTCTTTAGTGAACTTTTGTTGTCGAACGATTTAATGTATAATTATACTCAAATCTAATAAAAACTAAGAGAATAACGACAACAACAAAAGGATAAAAAGTAAAAAAAAAAAAATACTCTCAGGAAGTGGTCCTGAGTTGATGTTCTCCTGGAGGAGCTCAACTCCCGTTGTAACTATTAACAACTAACCCCTAACATCCTATTGCGTGGAGAAAAAAAAGAAGAAGCAGACAGTGGTGTTCCTAAAAGACTGGTAAAAAGAGAAAATCAAAATATGTTTAGTGCAATGACATGTTTAATTAAATTCAAAAGGGACCAGCAAACACATCACTACATCTATTTTGTGCCAAAAATTGATCAGTGGAGTTCCTACATTTCTTTGCCTATGAACTGTAGTAAGTGATGAATCCAGGGGGCTCAGTGGACGACTGTACCAAAGGAGTTTTTAGGACTTATCATATTGTACTGATAAACCTATATTAAGTGCACAAAAAGGTTCACACTGCCAAACTATAGTAGGTAGCTGTAAGTTGGAATTCCGAATCCTAACTTGATTGTAGTTTTGGGAAAATTTACCTTCATGATTTACCTACGGAAAATGATATTAGCACTCCAAAAATTGATGCAGGCATTCCAAAAAATAAAGGAAAGTGGCTTTGGAATTACACTGATACTGGAGTGCCTCCATCAATTTTTGGAGTGCCAATGGCCCAAAACTTAACACCTTAACTCCGGAATATAAAGTATATTGTGAATTGATGCATGCTTGTCAAATAGTAAAATTTCATAAACGAAAAGTGACTGGACTCACAAGGCCGTTGTGTTCATGAAAATTAATGTGGTGAACTCATGGTCAAATTCCGAGGTGGTAGGCTGCTTACCATGAGAATTCAAATGTGCAAACATGCAGTCTCTGTTAAGTTATTTTTCTGCTCTGTTTGCTTGCTTAGAAAACCAAGGGATCTACAAACGGAAGTTAAGTGTGATGAATTTTATGTACTGTTAAATTAATTTCCAGATAAGTGGGGAACTTTTTCAACAGTGCCCAACTGTTACAAACTTACATATTGTATCAATTACAGAAAGATGACTTTCCTGGCTGACTATGAAACTTCTCATAGTCATACTTCCAATCCACGTTATCTTATGACATTCTGAGCAGCCAAAGGGAACACGAAAAGAAAAAGATTGATTTTGCTACGCACTGAATTATCTGATTGCCCATCTTTTTAGTTCTTACTGCAATCATAATTCGATTCTTTGTGGGTGCAGGTTTCTGAGTGGATGAATAAGAGAGGTATTTGTGCATTCTCACCAACTGAGCACGCCGTGCAGTTGGATCTGATTGGAAAGGTCCAGGGAATTCATTCTGCGGAAACCTATTTTAATAACTTGAGGGACCAAGATAAAACAGATAAGACATATGGTGCTCTCTTAAATTGTTATGTCGGACATCGCCGAATTGAGAAGTCCTTGTCTCATTTTCAGAAAATGAAGGAGATAGGTTTTGCTTCGTCTGCGCTCACATACAATGGCATCATGTGCCTGTATGCAAATAAGGGTCAATATGAAAAGGTCCCAGATATCCTAAAAGAGATGAAGAGGAACAAAGTTTCCCCTGACAATTTCAGCTACAGAATCTGCATCAACTCATATGGAGTGAGATCGGACATTGAAGGAATGGAAGAGATATTGAAGGAAATGGTGAGCCATCCCCACATTCTGATGGATTGGAACACATATTCAGTTGTGGCAAACTTTTACATCAAGGGAGGTCTAAAAGATAAGGCAATTGATGCCATGAGAAAATGCGAAGAAAGACTAAGCAACAAAGATGGTTTGGGCTATAACCATTTGATTTCATTCTATGCCCGTCTTGAGAATAAGGATGAAGTCTTGAGGTTATGGGATCTTGAGAAGAGTTCTTGTAAGAGGTGTATCAATAGGGATTATATTACCATGTTGGAATCCCTAGTGCGGATTGGTGACCTCAACGAAGCTGAGAAAGTGCTGAAGGAGTGGGAGGCATCTGGTAATTGTTTTGATTTTCGAGTACCAAATACAATTGTAACTGGGTATTGCGAAAAGGGTTCTGTTGAGAAAGCCGAGGCAATGCTTTTAGACTTGAAAAAAGGGGGAAGGACTCCAACCCCAAACAGTTGGGGCAACGTGGCAGAAGGGTACCTAAATAAGGGAGAAATGGTGAAGGCTAAGGATTCCATGAAGGTGGCTCTCTCTCTATTTGTGGGAAGTAAAGGGTGGAAGCCCAATCCTAAAGTGCTTTCCGTCATATTGAGCTGGCTTGGTGACAATGGGGACATCAAAGATGTAGAAGATTTTGTGGGTTCTTTGAGGAGAGTTGTTACGATGGATAGACTGATGTATCATGCGTTACTCAAGTCAAATATTAAAAGTGGGAAAGAAGTTGATGAGATTCTGAGCAGCATGAAGGCTGATAAAATAGATGAAGACGACGAAACTAAAGAGATCCTTGGCCTGAGGCATAATGAAACTAACTGATCTGGTCCTTGTTGCTTTGCTTTATCGGAGTTTGATGACATACTTTTCCCTCGCTAAGGGTTGGAGGCCCCAGTCATCGTTTCTGTTGTCCGAGATGTCCAAGGCATTCATAATAATAAGAAACCAAGGGCATTCATGGTGAATCAGATATTACTACGGTCGAGTTTCGTCTTCATCACCCTAGTCAAACTGTTTCTTGGGCTTCCAATATAGTAGGGCTGCTAAACGAACTAAGCTACTCGGGTTTGAGCTCGTGGTCGTTTGTTAAAAGCTTGTTCAATATTGGCCTGTTAATATATATACCAAGCTTGAACATTTTTTTGAAGCTCGTTAAGATTTCAAACCAAGCTTGAACAAACTATTACTTGGTTCGTTTGGCTTGTGTTTGGCTTGATTAAAGCTTGTTTGAGATCAGCTCGTCTTATAAGCAAGCTAAGTTTAAACATATTTTTGAGGCTCGTTAAGTTTTCAAACCAAGCTTGATCAACTACCTACTCGACTCGTTTGGCTCATTTATCACCCCTAAAAGCAGCTCCCTCACTACCCCATGGGGAACCCATTGACATCTTGACCCACATCTTGTCATATCAACTGTTCAAAGCTTCCTATTCTCGAGCCCCTTAGCCAAAGTGGTCCTCTTAATCTTGATGTGCAATGTGGCGCTATGTTGTACTCCCAGATTCTTGGCTCTTTGCAGAAATATTTGGTTGCAAGGATTGCTCTGCTATTGCCTCAGTGATACCATTGCCATTACGCGCCAATCATTCTTTTTTAATCAAATGATTCGGAACAGTGAACATGTTCTGGCTATAGCAGAGCAAGAGGGGGGGCGGATATATCTCACTTGTTCTTTGCTGACGATTTGGTTTTTTGGGGAGAAGCAACTAATAAGCAGGCTGAGGCCATGGCTATTGGCTAGCATCATGAGAAGGTTCTGTGGGACTGCTGGCCAGGAAGTCAACTTGGCAAAATCCAAGATGTACGTGTCCCCGAATGTGCCAAGACAAAGGGCTAGGACTTTGAGTGCCCACGGCTCAATTCCTTTGACAACAGACTTGGGGAGGTATTTAGGGGTTCCTTTCCTTCTTGTTCTGATCTTGACCTGGCTGGCCACGTTACTGACTTTCTTTCTTCGTCTATTCCCCTCTTTGGAAATGGAATTCCCCTTGGGGTTTTTCTAGGCCTGGGGTCCTTTACAAAAAAAAAAAAGCAGGCAAAATAACCCACATGCTTTGTTTGTTTTCTGCATGGCAGACATGGATTGCTGCATTCTATGTTTTGCAGTTTTGTTTTCTGAAGTTGATATTGAACTGTGAGTAAGCTTCCACTGAGACATTAGTCGCATGGGAAAGAGAGAATAGCATATACAGAGAGCCAATTTCAACCTGCGGTATCCATGGAGAATCGTGTCTCTCTGTTTCTCTAGTCTAATATTACCAGTTTTCTTCCGGCAAATAGCATAATTGAAGAAGAAGAAAAAGAAGCCGATTTGGTTCTTCCTCGCATTGAAATGGTACTTTGAAATGCTACGACTCTAATGCGATACTATAAAACTCCAAGTCAGAGAGACTCTCTGCTTACAGCTGCATACCAAAAGTATAATCACCCTTTGTCCCATAATTTCAATTTTCCTTTGCAAGTCATACTATTTTAAAAATAAAGATAAAGCAACTTTGTGCATAATTTTTTTCGTATCAATTTAAAGATCTAATTAATTCTTTAAATTTATAAAAATAATTACAAAATTTAAGACTTCCTTGAAGTGGAGGTTTCATTCCTTGGTCCCAACTTTTTATTAACCCACACTAGACTCACTCCGAGAAACTTTTTTGTATAACCGGTATACCAAACTCTTGGTATTCCCCTTCACAATAATGTGACACGTGGGAATTGTAATTTATGAGGACTTGGAGAGTAATTTATCCCAGGAGCCTTGTTGTGCAAAATTAAACGTCCTGCTGTTTTGAATTATGTGCTCTAATTTTTGGGAACTTATAGAGCAAAAACTTGATTATGACAGCTTTAGTAACAAAATTTAATTATGACCCTCTAGAATAAAATGATCAAAATAATAAGATTTTTGCACTGGTTCAAACGGATTAAAAATTAGAGCATGTAATTTTTTAATAGTACTATATAAACAGTCCAAAAAAATTACGTGCTATAATTTTCAATCCATTTGAACCAGTGCGAAGATTTATTATTTTGATTATATTATTCTAAAGGGTCATAATTAAATTTTATTTCTAGTTCTTTCATAATTAAGTATCTGCTTTTTATTTCAATACTATATAGTATATACAGAGTACAAAAAAATTATGTGTTTTAATTTTCAATCCGTTTAACCGATGCAAAGATCTTATTATTTTGATCACATTATTTAAAAAGTCATAATTAAATTTTGTCATTAAAACTCTTATAATTATGTTTCTGCTCTATAGAATCCTAAAATTGGAGCACATAATTCAAGGGCAAAAATAGACAACAGGAGACAAAACGGGGTGCTCTTCTGCTCTCCAATGGGACAACAGGAGACAAAAAAACGTCATTTACTTTTGGAGACTGCTATTCGCATCCCTTTATTTTTTTTCATTGCTCACTACATTTCAGTAAATAGTTGTTGAAAATCATACATAACATTTAAGTAAATAACTGTTGCAAACAAGATTATATTTCGGTAACTACATGTCGAAAATATGTTTAACTCTCGGTAAACAACTGCCGAACATACATTTTCGGTAAATAGCTGTTGAAAAAATATTATATTTCGGTAATTAGATGCTGAAAATATATCTCAATTTCGGTAACTAACTGTCGAGTATAATTGAAAATTTTTAACAGGCTATGAGAGAAAATAAAAGGCTGCAAATAGCAGCGCCCTTACTTTTACACAAGGCTCCCGGAATAAACTACAACTCAAGTCCTCATAAATTACAGTTGCGACATATCATATTATTTGTGAAGGGGATACTACACAAGGCTCCCGGGATAAATTACAACTCAAGTCCTCATAAATTACAGTTGCCACATATCATATTATTTGTGAAGGGGATACCAAGAGTTTCGTGTATACCGGTTATACAAAAAAGTTTCTCACTCCTCAGACTCATCTTCGTCAACCTTTTCTCAAGGGAGCGTAAAAAATACGGTAAAAACTGCGTCCGTCGAAAGAAAATGCAGGTGAAAGCTAAAACCACTGACCCAATAAAATTAAGCAATATAAGCTTAAAAGCAAGCAGTGATATAGTAAGCAATATAAGCTTAAAAGTGCCACAAACAAGCAGGATGCATCAATCTGTGAGTTGAAAAAGAAAAAAAAAACATCGACTTTCAAATCACTTCGAATGTTGCTAAATGCCGTCGACACAGGAACTAAACTGGAATGTAGAATTTTATTCCGCTTTACCCGATCATATCAACCCTGGCTACTCAGAGAGGGTAGATTTCAGCTCACCATTGTTCCGCAGCTCCATCACAATATCACAACCTCCAATCAACTCGCCTTTGTAATAAAGCTGTGGGAAAGTTGGCCAGTTTGAGAACGCCTTCAGCCCCTGCCTCACTTCCTCGTCACTTAGAATATCGAAGGACCCAAAATCGACACCCTCGTTTCTAAGTGCCTCCACCACCTTGGAGCTGAAACCACATCTTGGAGCATCTGGGGTACCCTTCATAAAAAGCATTATTGGAGAATCCGTAGTTAACCTCTTCAGCCGATCCTCGAGAGTCTCTTTCCCAGTAATCCCTTTCTCCACCGATACTTTCTCGAGTTCTCCACTCTTTTGCATCTCCAGCACGATGTCAGACCCACCAATGAGTTCTCCCTTTATGTACAGTTGAGGATAACTAGACCAGTTTGAGTAAACTTTGAGACCTTGTCTAACTTCTTCATCAGTAAGAATATCAAAGGTCCCAAACTCCACCTTCTCTTGTTTAAGTATATCCACCACCTTCCGACTGAATCCACATTTGGGTTCATCTGGTTTCCCCTTCATAAATAGCATAACTGGGCTTGTATTGACTAGAGCTTCAAGCCGGGCGGTTAGGGTTGCACCCAAGCCAGTAGACTCGGATACACCACCCTGTCCAACATTAGGTTCAGTTAATTTTGCATCATTCGAATCATAAATACCAACTCCGTGATCTCTCAAAACTTCTTTTAGCTCACCACTTTCGTGCATAGCTATCACTATGTCGGACCCACCAAGAAGCTCTCCCTTGCAGTACAGCTGAGGGAAAGTTGGCCAATTGGAGAACTTTTTCAACCCCTCGCGAACTTCGCTATCTAAAAGGATATCAAAGCTTCCGAACTTGACCTTTTCTTCATTCAATATTTGGACAACTTTCCGGCTAAACCCACACTTGGGTTCCTCAGGAGTTCCTTTCATGAAAAGCATGACAGCATGAGAGTCAATAAGCTGCTGGAGACGCTTTTTCAGTCCATCAGTAAGGCCAGGGGGGACTTGGATTTCCGCTTGAGATGAACCGTTTTGTTTGTTTAATTCTTTCACCGTTTCAAGGATACTGGGCCCTGCAGCCATCCCCAGGCTTGCAGGAGCTGCGGGTTCCCCTGGGGTGATGGGCCCTGCAACTTTAGCAACTTTGTTGGCCAAACTAGAAGGGTCTGCACCCTCCAAAGTATCAACAGTCTTTCCATCCTAACAAAGGAAAAGAAGTTCATAAATTGAACTAGATTTAGGGCAGATAAATGTCTTCATTCACGTGGATGGGTGGGTGTGTAGATCTAAAAATATCTTATGTTGCCCGGTGGTGATAGAGACTGTATTGCGAAGGGTTTTCAGTTTGCACTCACTTAAATATTTAGATCTCTAATAGTTACTCGTTTTCTAGGAAAAAAGACAAAGGATTTATTTTACCAAATTATCCATGTTTATTCCCGCATAAACCACAGATACAACATGCTGATCAAAACAAAATTTCTCATCAATATTCATCTAATACATTTTCCTGGCAAAATGATTTAATGGAATTATACATTATGAACTGCAAAAGCATCTGAATAATTTACGATAGAATTGATATTGGTTTTGGAAAGGCAAATGTGGAGATTCACAACCAAGCACTCAATCACGCTTGTTAAATGCTCAATATGATGGTCCACTTCTTTCATTTTACATGTGTTTTTATTATTCTAATCAATAAGGCTTAAAAAAGAGGAATAATTCTTATTTCGGCACTTTTCTTTTCTTCAAAAATATAGCAATGTATCCTCTTCTTTTTTCCCCTAATTGGCTTCTTTTGGAATTTTCTATATAAACTAAATTCACAAGAAACAATTTTGCAAACAAAAAGGCAGAGAAACAAAAAGAAACTTACCAAAAGAAAAAGTGGGAGGCGAGTGGGGAAGAAGAGGAAAAAGAAACAGAATTTCTTCAATTAAACATACCTTGAAGAAAACAAAATAAGGTACAGCAGAAACTGAATAAGCCTCTGAGATCTCTGGTTGTTCTTCAGCTTCAATCTGCAACAAATGGAAAAACTATAAGGATAAGAGCATAACAGCACTTAGAATCTTGCTAGGTCTGATATTCAATAATTATGCGAAGCATCTGCAAATGTTTTTGCTTGATACACTCACAAAAAATGGTCACCATTACCATCATCCAAATGATAGAGCTCTGGAGGAAATTTTGCACATAGAATAAAGCACCTGGCATTTTAGTCTATTTACGCTAGGGGTGTCAAATAGGCGGGTTTGGGTCAAAATGGGCAAGTTATAAGTGGGTTGGGTCTTTAATGGGTCATTGACCCATTTAGACCCATTAATTATGAGTTCAATTACCCATACCCAACCCGACCCATTTATTTAAAATCAAACCCGACCCGCCCATTAACCCAATTACTTACCACCACCACAACGCCGCCACCCTCACCGCCGCTGCCACCACGGCCACTGCCGCAGCCACCACCCTCACCACGCCGCCGCCACCGCCGTGGCCCGTGTTGGAGTATAACTCTGGCCATTTCATTTAAATACAGAAAGTTCTCTTCTGGATTTCCGATGTGCGATGCTCAGCGCATAAGTGGGCCTTCTGTACTTCACTTCCCAAACACGAGCACAAAGAAGTTAGGAGAGAGAGAGAGAGAGAGAGAGAGAATGCTGAAGTTCCTGTCGAAGGTCCGAATTGAATTCAACGCACTGGACCCACGCACGGCGGCGTGCATGGAGTTCCTGGCCCAGTGCAACGCGCAGAAGGCCAAGGAATCGAACCCGTCGTGTCATGGCGATGGTGGCGGTGGTGGTGGCGTGGTGGTGGCGGCGGTGGGTGTGGTGCGGTGGTTGAGGTGGTGGCGGCGGCGGCAACATTATGGTGGTGGTGGCGCGGTGGTGGTGGTAACGGAGACGGCGGCAGCGGCAGCGGTGGTGGTGGCGTGGTGGTGGGGGTGAGGGTGGCGTGGTGGTGGCGGCAGTGGTGGCATGGTAGGGGGTGGGCTGCATTCATTGGGAATCTGGTAAAGGATGAAAATTTTTCATGGGTTACTTTCATGCCCATTGGGTCATTTTAGTTGACCCAATTAATGCCCAATTAAGACCCAACTAATAATGGGTTAGTTGGGTTTGGACCCATTCTTACCCAACTAATAAATGAGTTGGGTTGGGTCTATTTTTTAGTTGATGGGTCTGGATTTGTTAATGGGTCTGGGTTCAATTTGCCACCCCTAATTTACGCACACATCCATATCAATGGAGCCACGGTAAAAACTTGAATTGATCAGGTTGCAAATATCATGTTTCCACTTGTTTGGACAGCATTTCATATTGAACACAGAGATGATCATTATGATACAAAAATATAATTTCACAAGACAAATCCATCTTGGTCACATGGCTATCAACCTTGGATTAAATTATTTTTTTAGTTCAACTATAATGTTCACCAAATTCTAGATACTGAGAGATTTGGACCAGGGAACCGTGATCGTGATAGAGCCCATTGAGGCCCCACTATACCCCCCGTAGTGTGCTAATGCACTACGGCGACTCCTCATCCGTGTCTTACCATTGTGAGCCCGTTCTAATAATAAAACTGAGTTAATTTGACTATTTGGCATTTTAAGTAGCAGGGAAGGACACCCAAGGTGAGTGGCTGGGGGCGATCACCACTGCAAACTAGAGAAGCTACTGTTACTTGTTACTATTTTACAATTATGTAGGATCGTCCCCTTGAGATTTTTCTTTTTTTTTCTTTTTTGGTCACTGCTCCCTTACAGCATCTATTTTTCAGATTATACTGGTTTTAACTGAATTCACCACGCCAAACTTAAAATCTTGGGTTTGTCCTTCCTAGTGTGAAGGAGTCTATCTATATGCCTCTAGTTTTTCCTAACACGGCCCGCGTCACTTACAAGAGGTCACAACAAAGGTGAAATAGTTACGACTACTACATAGTTGTGGAAGTTATGAATGAAGTTAATGTGTGAACAAGGTATGTTCAAAAGGTGTTACCTAAAGATAGACTCTAGTGTGGACATATTCAAGTGGAGAAGAAACTTTGACATTGGGGAGAAGGGGATCTCATTGGACTGTGTCGGGTTCCATTCTTAGACTGTTACTCAGTAAAGCTTCGCATGAGGTTATATGCAGGGGCTAAAAGAAAATGGACCAATGGACCCGAACCAAACTGATTGGTTTTCAGCTGTTTATTAGCCAAGAGTGGTTAGTTCGGTTTTCATTTGTACAAAATTTAAACTACGTTCAATTTGTGGTCTATAACTTTATGTCACATGGTTATATATGGACCCTCTCACTTTGCCTTGTTTCACATCAGTAATTACTTTGGGCGAGTTCTTAGCTCTTGGTTCTTTAATAAGTAAAATCTAATTCTAGTAAGCAATCTCTTTTTATTGGTACATGTAACATTCTCTACCTCGGCTAATGCAAGGTATCAGAAAGAATTTTGTTCCTGTGCCATGTTCATATTTGTTCTCTTTCTAAAAGGGTGTTAAATGTCATCCTAAATTGGCTAACCAACCAAACTGAAACTGAAAGTGTTTGGTTTGGTTGCGTAACAAGTTCCATCAGTTTTCGGTGCTGATTTGTACAAAATCGACATGTTGGTTAGGTGCAAAATATACTCCATACTGCTACTGACGAGACTAATTACAGCCCTAGTCATCAGTCAGTAACTTCTTGGAAACCTTAATACAAAAGGTGTTTAAGTATTTGTATGGATTGGTTCTACCTCTAGTTATGGTGAATAGTGTCAGACTCTCAGAATATTGTTAATTGTGAAGACAACAGAAAATAGCCCTGCCCTGCATTAGAAGTAATTCTTTCATTGACTATTTGCTCTCTTGGAAGGGCAACAAGGGCTTTCTTTGTCTTCGGGGATGACTTGCACTAGATGGATGCTAAAGCTTAACCCATATTACATCCATCTGCAGAACAGTATCTTTCTGATTTGGTCCAACTAATTTAAAATGAATGGCAAAACAGGAAGGTAATGATAAAAATTTCGGGATTATAAGAAGATAATAAAAAAGAAAAGAAAAAGTTATATTTTTGCCATGAAGCATACTTGAAAAGTTTACTGCTTGATCAATGCCACAACGTGCAGTTGATCTATACTTCTATTCCTTGAGTAACGTGTGTGATTGCTAACTTAATATTGCAAAGGTGAGCTCTATAATTTCTAACGGAAGATGGAAGAGGCCAAGACCTAGAAACAGAGTTACTAGACGGATTATGGCCAATACTCCAGAGAATTTTCTGCCTCCATCTCTAGGGATGACTCTGATTTTGTTGCCTTCTAAGAAGGGTCAGTTTTCGGTAAAGGATACGTGGGAGGCTTTAGGGGAGGTCCCGTTCCTTGGGCTAATCTCATCTGGTTTCAGAGGAATATTCTGAAATGGGCCTTTATTTGTTGGTTGGATTGCTTAGGGAAATTGGCTACAAAGGACAGACTTCGAAGATGGGGGACGGATGTCGATGTGTCCTGCTCCTTGTGCTCTCAGAATGAGGAAAATTTGCAACATTTGTTCTTTGATTGTAGTTTCTCCTGCAACATATGGGGTAAGATTCTGCGTAGGTTTGGAATTCAGATAAGGCCAAGGGTCTGGGATATAGAGTTGGACTGAGCTTCTAGGTTCTGGCGTTCTGCCATGGTAAATCATTCAAAACTCACCTTTTCAACATCTCTTTTGCAGCAGCTGTGTATCAAGTTTGGAGAGAGCGGAATGCCAGAATTTTTCGCAGCAAGAATTGTGGATGATCATAGCATGTTCAACACTATTGAAACCAACGTGAGGGCTAGAGTCATCTCATGAAGAAAGTTTCCCCGAAATCAGGAAACTTTAGGTTTTTGTCATGAATGGAGAATCCCTGAATGGATTCTTGAGGGCGGTAGGATGCTGAATGTATAGTTGCTTGTCTTCGTTGTGGTTTTTTTTTTTGTGTGTTGGGTGTTTTTCTATGTCGCTTCAGGGAAGGAACTCCTACCCTTTGAGTTGTATGCCTCTGGCTTAGTTTTGGTGCTATAACACGAATCATTTACAGGAAAAAAAAGAAAGAAAAGAGCCCACCAAGGCGCATTACACTGCGAAGTGCATCAGCGCACAGAAAACACATATCACCAGTAGGATAAGAGAGCACCCAAATCCTAATCCATTAGACCAAACCCAAGTTAGGAATTCAATATAATAGTTGGTTAAGAATTCATGCACTAAGCAACAGAACCCGGACACTAATTCCTTAAATTACTCTGTCTGGGGCAAAATCATCCTGACAAGCATTAGGGTTTGTGAAACCCAAAAACATACATCAAAATCCACTCAATCACGATTCTCACAATTCTGAAACATTTTACTCCGTCCTAATTCATAGAAATCAAGTGTTCTTAGAATAGACAGATACAAAGGCATACATACGTACGCAGGTATATCGATACATGGAGAGAGAGAGAGAGAGAGAGAGAGAGAGAGAGAGAGAGAGAGAGAGAGAGAGAGTACCCGTAAGAAGCGGGCGTTAGGGAAATCAGTGGAGAGATGGGAGAAGACTTGGTCCATTTGCTTGGAAGCTTCACACCAAGAAGCCCAGAAGTGAAGGATACCGGCTGACCCTTCCTTGATTACGCTGTCAAGCTCCCCCTTCGACTGCACATCTCTCACTGTTCCTCCCATTTTCTTTTCTTTTCTTTTACAGTATTGAGAGAGAATTATGATGGGGAGTGACGAAGAATAGAGAGAGAGAGAGAGAGAGAGAGAGGGAGGTTTGTGACGAAGAAGAGAGAGAGAGAGAGAGAGAGAGAGGCGACTGTGTTTTGACGCTGAGTTGTTGCTGACGTTTAAAAGCTAGGGGAACGAGGATGGGCGAATCCTCAATCTGTGACCGTTCGTTTCTTTTCTGATCTCTTTTGCATTGGCATGACACCTGTAATTATTATTATTATTATTATTATTATTATGCTTGTTTATTTTGATGTAAAATATTTTATAATATAAAATAATTTTGTAAAAATATTTTTTTTTGAATGGCCTGTTTTTATTATCCTATGGTTAACAATTGAAAATATAAGTCGTGGAGAAATTTTTTTTCTAAAAAACAGTAAGAAAACACAGAAAATGTGCAATATATAAAAACATGTACATACAAATACGTTACAGAAAGCAGCTATGTGTAAGTGTTACTTGACTTTCAGAAATTCAATCAGGTTGCATGTAGAATTCTTTTTTTTTTTTTTGAACAGGGGTTGCATGTAGAATTTGGGATGAAAACATTTGTGCCCCAATGATGGAAAATATTTTACCAGTACTTTTTTTTTTTATTTAACCAAACAACAGAAAAAGAGGGAAAAAAATTTCAGAAAAAAATTTTACATCGAAACAAACAGAGCTATATTTCTAAATTACTGCATTTGTTCGAAAAATTTCCACACAAATTTAACACCCTCTTAAACCGTAGTATTTTAGATGATCAAAATAAAAAATCTTAATCGAAAATGTGGTTGCAAAGGATTGCACTATTCATGGCAACTCTAATTTTATTATTCCGTTTCTTCAAAATCTTTCCTTATTTTTATCTAAAAAACTCTTAACTTTTCTTCCGTTCTAAACTCTATGCTTTTTATTTTTACCATTTTCTATACAATATTGATCTCTTTTTAAAGGTAAATATTTATTGAAGTCATGATGAAAAGGTTCCATCCTTGGAGGTGGGATGATGATCCTCTACATATTTTTTTTCATCCTTTATATTTGGAAGCTCAATACTCATTTTTCTAGAATGGACTTCAAAATGGAGGAGAGTTTTGGAGGGCGAATTGAATTAGAATGATTCCCCAAAATAGAGAGAAACGGAGGATTGGTTGGCGATGCCCTTATATATACCATTAAAAGCATTCAGTTTCATTTGAAGCGATACAAAATAACTTGTTTAATTTCTTCTTTTAATAAGCTTTTTGGTTGTTTCACAATTCACTCTTTTTAAAGATTGGAATTTCACAAAGAATAAGTGCACCCGTTGATGTCAAAATGACTTTAATTTGCCGAAATCATCCATGCCAATCTTTGACAGATTTGGCAGCCAGAGTTGCTGTTAAATTTGGCGCCAAAGATTGCTTTGCCATTTTTGAGCGACAACGTTGAATTACGGTGGAGCACAGTGCACCACTTTGCTATATGTTTTTATCAAATTTTGACTTCCAACAGTCTAAATGACTCATGTGGACTTGTGCTTATAACACAATGAGATCCTTTTCCAAGCCCTAACTTTCTTTACTTCACTTCAATTCAATTATCTTTTCCAACGACGATCTTTCCTGCTTAACATTCCTGACAACAGAACGGAGCCTAAGATATTCTTGTCATGACAGGAATAAGGGGAAAGGTAAAAAAAAAGAAAAAGGAACACAAAATAGATACGAAAGGGCTGAAATTACGTTAGCCATTATCAAATTTCGAGGGATTTTCTTTATCTCAAGACTAATCAAATACGCAAGAATTTAGATTAATCGTTTTCTCCCAAATTCTGTTGAATATATGGAGCACTTAATACAGATGGAAATACCATGTTGGTCAGAAATACTCAGCTTTGCATCATTTTCTGGCAAAACTCAAACGTTTCGGATTTATTTCTTCCAGTAGGATCAACATAGTTCCAGGGTTCTCTCCTTCGATCCACACGATGGACTCCTTCTCCAACAGCTTTATAATCTGCCCACGTGAAAACGCAAATAAATGTTAGTACTTCCTTCCACATTGTACACGACGAATCAAAAATCAAAATCTCACGCAATTACACGTACGCAATACGCCTATTCAAAAAGATAAAGGAAGGAGTCTACGGCTCGAATGAAGCAGTTACATCTATGAAGAATAGATAAGCCATTAGAGTGCAGCTTTACTATTGTTTAGGGCCTAGGCTTAAGGTAAGTAATTTGGCAAACTCTGCTGATCATGAAAGCAGTCATCTAGCCCTAACTGAGATCCCACTGTAACTGAGTGCACAAGACTATTCTGTTTTCGACTAAAGGTAGTTCTTCTGTTTTCTTTTGCTCTATCGATGATCGAGCCACTCTTACACTACTGCTTAACACTTACCTCCCAGGTCATCACCTTACAGGGTGAAGTCGCCAAAAGCGAGTCTCAAGGTGAAAGAGTCGTCTTTGAACTTCACTCGGGCATGGGGCAAAAATATCCCAATTAGCAGAAAACTAGAAGTAGTTTTCTCTAATAGCAAAATTGACCAGCCACTAGAAATAAAAGTGGCCTCTATGGATCTAGAAAAGGAAAAAAAAAAAAAGACTCTGCTTTTACTTTTGCTAAAAAATCTACTTGAACCACTGATAGATGCCTTCAAATTGGATATGTCCGCCAATGAAAAGTCGAACAAGAAACAGTTTTGGACTACAAGTACATTACTTAAACCTCAATCTTACCAGTCGCCTGCGGGACCCTTTTGACGTATCTTCATCATTTGTCTCCACGATAACCTTAAGATACTTCATTGCTGGCAAGAAAGATGGCATAGATCCAGGTCTATGTTACGTTAATCTGTAATAAATAAATGAAGAACTTGGGAAAATAATTGCTTACATGGAATGCCAGAAAGAGAAGACAAATGACACTTTAAGAGACGTATTGCCTCCTTGGAACCATTCTCATGCAAATCAAGAGTCACTGTATCTTCAGTCTCCTCATTTCTGCCAATGAACATGAACGCAATTCATTGATAAAACAACGAGGCTGACTGTAAATCACCTACGCTCAACCCCAGTAATAAAATCGAAATAAATGAAAGAAAAGAATAAAACAAAAACGGCTAACCTAGGTTCAAAAATTATCCCAGCAGATTCTTCATCTGCTTCGCGAGCTTTTGTGTGATAAAACTGACCCTATTCACACCAATGTCAACCACAACGACACTCATTAGATTCATCAATTAACTACAAGCAGCATGTGCTTTTCCCCTTTTTCCTGATTAGTGGGTTTAAGCAAGAATATTTCCATTCACTTTTGAAGTCAAATCTCCAAATTCTAGTATAGCTAAAGGAGATAGAGCGATGGCAAAGAAAGAAACTAAATTATCACTTCAATCCAAAAATCATACGACCATGCACCTCTTCCAAAAGTCTGCCAGCCAGAGATAGATCTCCCTTAGCAAATGCATCAACAGCCTGGAAAAGAGAATTTGGGAGTAAAAAGAAAATGAAATAATTCCCTTCTACTGCTTGTACTTGAAAGGCAGTACCTAAAAGCACTTCAGCGCACACGTAAAATGCCTTTAGCTCATAGTACCAGCAATGACAACGCTTAAATGGGAGTCTTACAGATTTATAATATTCCTTCATTGTAGCTCGATTCTCCCTAACAGCTTTACGGAGCACCACGTAGCTATCCCCTTCATCTACAAATTTTGGCAGCAGATTTTGTGAGAAAACAGAAAGAAAATAGTAACACAAACACAGTACCAGAGAACATGTTTATTTCCCTAATCCTAGTATTAGGTGGGCATACCATCCTCCTCGATAGCATTAGGTGGGTTTATTTTGTCAATCTTGCATTCTACAGTAGTGTTTGTTGAGGCCTCAACCATTGCCTGTCCAGAGGCTTTTGATTTCTTTACCGCATTAACTCTGAATGTCCTTGCATGAAACTCCTCAGAACTCCCAGGAGCATGAAAGAGAGCAGATAAAACTTCTTGTTGGATATCAATGCGTCCTTTCTGTTTTCTTGGTACTTTGGATCCATTTGCCTTCAAATCCAATTTCAAGTTGCTGCTGATTTAAAGCACCATATGTTTCAATCCGGAAAACAACGGCCTCCACTAATTTATTTCCTCAATAGTCAGTTCAACAGCAAAATGTTGAGGTTGCCAATTTTGGCAAGAAAAAACATACCCTCCAGCACATGAAGTAGATTCCAGTTTGGGACTTGTATATGCAGACTGTACATAAATACAAGAGCAAGATCAATTAAAATAATCAACAAGCTCTCGATGCAATATTTATCAACAGTAGTTAGGAAGAAGAGAATAAAGACCAAAGTAAGAGGAACTTGTTCAAAATACTACAATACAAAAAAGCAAGTCGCGTTGAGGGTAGTCATCTACTTCAAACGTGATGTAATGACACAAAGGATCGTCTATATTCATGAGATAAGCAAAAAACTTGGTTAGCTTGGTTGGACATGCAAATAGTAGATTATAAAAGCCCTTGTCCCACTGCAGCAAATACAAAAAATGTGAGCACTCTTGATCTTATCTGATCCTAGATGCTCCTATTTGGCTCATATCCTACCCCAAAAGGAAGGACACTAAATATGCTACACGACCTCAAGATTGGATAGTGAAGCGCCACTCTAAAAGTTTTAGCCTTTTAGGTACATGATATGCTTGAGTTTTTTCTTCCCCATCACTTTCCCTATTCAATGGCATGTTGCAGCAAAGGAAGTCAATCCTGTGTGATAGTCACAGAAGCATCCATAAGTGGTTGAGTTTAAAAGTAGAACAAAAAACAAAGATCTAAGAGCTCAGTTCAGATGAAGTGACCTAGAACGATAGGGAAGAGAAAGTTTTTCTCTATCCAAAGCAAATTGAATAATCTAGGCTCCTTCTAAATGATTTCGGGGTCATTTTGATACTTTAACAGAATTTCAGGACCGCCATGATAAATGCTTCAATTGTTCAGTTACCAATCGTCCTAAAAGCTTAAATGTTATCAATTTCGGATACATTTCAAACATGCAAGGATCTTTCTGGGATAGGTCGGGATAAGGTGGGGCATAAAACTATATATTTTTAAAGTAAACATCAATTGTAAGGGGCAAACTATAACTGAAATATATACATAGCAGTTGGTGGAGACATAACAGGAAAGACAAGCCCAAGGACCAGAACAGTTAATCGGTTGATCGTTTTTGAAGCTCTGTTTTCTTTCATTGGTCAAATGTCCCGTGGAAGGATAACTAAATAATGGAATTAAATATGGGCTTCCATTCATCTTGTTTGAACCTTCCTTCGATGATAGGAATGCTAACAATGTATATATATGAATACTAGCCAAACAGTTTGAGGAAAAACCATGAACAAGATTATTAATCTGTAAAGTCCTTTTCTAAAAAATACGTACGTATATAGTCAAATATAGCCCGTTAAAATAAACAAAGGCTGAATCCCATAAATTCTGATGGCCTTGTCCCATTGCCAATGACTATGTACAATGAGAATTTTTCAATTTTATGTCCTTACCATACTATAAGAATTTCTCAGATATCAATGTTTTTGTTAACCATATAGATGAGGGCAATCTCAGTTTCATGTTCACCAAATAATGAAAATCTATAATTGTGTGTCATGTAAAAGGAAAATGAACACTATGTGAAAGTCTCACATTTCCATTCCCATTTAGGTGAAGAATTCGCATTATGAGAATGTTCCATTTTTATGTTAAAAAATTCTCAATTTTTTTTAATATGCTGGACCAGAAATTGACTCACCAACTGAGGGGTTGGCCAACTGATGACATGTAAAATAGGCGATGAAGTTCGTTGGTCAGCAACCAAAACGTTCGTTGTGGGTCTAACTAATTTATGTACATATGCATATCATTTGTACACATACAAGAGTTTTTGCAATAGTAGGAATTTCAAATTCGTTGATTCTGTAACCTTAATCTTGGTAGTGGAAATCTAGAATCAAGGGATATGGAATACATGGCTCAGATTTTAGGAGTTAATCTGTTATTTTTCTGAGTGATTTGGCTAGAGGGGGGATATTAGACTTGCAGAGGAGGTTGGAATGGTTTCAAATAACAAGACTATGATTACTCGTGCTTAAAGTACAGAATTTTTAGTCTTGTACTAGGCATAAAAATAAGGGTGTTTTCTTCTCCAGTAAAATAAATTTTACTAGCGTATTCCAAATGCATCCATGTTTTATCATATCACCATATCTGCATCGTGTCATATCTATAGTTGTGCTTCATAGTCCAAGTAGCTACACAGAAGCACAAGAACATTGTCGTTGACACCATTAGACAGGTTATTCAAGCATAGGTGGGGCATATAAGTGAACAAAACAATGGGACAGCATATAAGTGAACAGAACAATGGGACAACCCAAGCAATCGGAAAGAAAGGATTTGGCAAGACCATATTCGAAATCATCTTCAATTCCACTCTTGTCTGAGATTCTACATATTACTCAACTGCAGTTCAAAAGAAGTTTTGTGTGAACTTGTGTAATGCTATTGGCACATTAGCACATTTAGTTGTTCACAAAAGAGAATAAAACTCCGCACTGGGTACTTTAGTTCTTCAAATATTGGCAAACATACTAACCCTTTGCCTGGATCTATCGCAAAAATCATCGCTCTTCTCTGAAGTAACCGCTGACAAATCAAGTAACTTCTCCACGCTCTGCATGTTCAGAAAGTAAAGAAATAACCATCATCCCCAATTCCACCCATGGTAAATACTTGGTTAGGTCTTGATTGTATAGGAAAAGCAGACAAATTATCTCATAAGATGGAGATGGAGAAAACTTGCAACCCCATTACACCAATGACAAGAAAACCAAAAAGAAGAACCAAAACTTTGCAGCATGAAACTTAGAAGCAGCCTTTGAACCCTTGACACGCCTAACTGCTAGCCGTTTCCGTCAGCGACACGCGACGTAGGGGACACTTATTCCAATACATTTAATTATTTGTAAGCAGGGGACGCACTAGGGACACATCTCAGAAACCCATGTCGTTTTACTTGTAATATGTGAAAGGAAACAACAAGAATTTGGTTGTTCCTGGAGGGAATGTTATCATGTCCATATCCATGTACATGTCTGCAGTACCGGTGCTTTTTAGGAAGAGCCATAGATAAAATATTATTCTACCCCTTTCTCATGCTCTGTCAAAAAGGTTAAATCATTGTTAGGCTCTTTGTTGTTAATTTTCTTCACTGGAGCTTATCTCTTCACATGAGAAATTTCCCCTAACCTCATTTGCTGCTACTTTTTGTTTTCTCTCTTTCTTAAAGGACCACAAATATTTCCTTCCTATGGGAACAAGTATCTCTTCCTCCTTCCAAAACTCTAACCTAGCCTGGTTTTTTTTTTGTTCCAACCATGATACTTTGAATCGAGCAATTTATGAATTTAAAAAAAAATTCAAAAGTTAGGCCTGCCCTCTCTCTGATGCCATTTGGCTTTGATTTGGGGGCATGGTTCCACAGCAAAACAGGTATAGGGGGACCACTGTTTCAGTGGTATTCTGAGAGCAGCCACTTTGTGCATATTGCCAAAGGTTAGGTCTGTCTCCAATCTTCCCCCACCCATACCCCCAATGATTGGGAACTACATGGGTTATGTTGTAAAAAAAGTATTCAAAAGAATTTCTACTTCCCCAGCCATAGGGAAGCATCAGATCTCTATTGTTTTGAAGGTTTACACATTACACATGTCCCCTTTTGTATCTTATAGCCATAGATTTCATGACCAAGCATTTGCTAGCTTTTTAGGCTTTACAGAACAAATAGAGACAACCGTCTTCCATCGAAATGCCTTGGCCCGTGCCAAGACTAAGGTGTTAAGTTTGACCCACATTTAAATCTTCACACTTAAGTAGTATGTTGGACACATCCCTCAAAAGGTCCATGTTCAATGGATGTTATCGCTCATAACTTTTAATAACCTGATAACTGTACTCAATCACAGAGAAGAAGAGCAAGCAAAGTGTGAATTTGCTGGAACTGTGTGATACCATGCAAAATATGGACGAAATCTATACAAAAATTGGAAGACAACATAAGCAAAACCACATCAAGAGCACATATCCGAATAAATAAAAAAGGCCGCATTCATAATAGTTAGAATATAGACATACCTTGTGCAGATCATACCCACAACAACCTGCAAATTCAATTCATAACCTGATTAGTAACGCTGAACCAAGGTCTGAAGATTATCAAATTAGTTATAAAGTCTTGACAACAGTTGCGTTTCAAAAAAGGATGAAAGGATTTCACTAAGAAAAGTTAAATCGTTTAACATGTCCATGCCAACAAAACTGAAGAGATGCTGAAAAACAAATCATTCTGATCATCCAAACTTTGAGCAACTAACTAGAGTTTCTCCAAAGAATGATTACCCAAAACAGAAAGACTGCCAAAATCATTTAGAACTATGAATGATGCATCATCACGTAAACTAATAGCATGTATGAGACCACAGTTCTCACAATAAATAAGGGCATAGATGAGTGTCTTTTAAAAATTAACCCCATGATTTAGTTTCAGTGAGTTTGTCAGTATTTGTAAATTAATACTTGGTTAATCGGGGTTTACTTGAAGAATCAACTTAATTAAAAGTTTAACAATGGAACTACTGGACAATGACAAACGTGTCATATGGCAAAGAGATGTCATGCCCCTTAGGAACTCCAGATACTACAAGTGCATACTGTGCACTTCACACCTCAATAAGTGGAGTTTTTAAAACCCTTGAACACTAAGGAAACATCATCGAATCTTCGAGCTGCAAGAAAGATCGATCTTCCAGCTCTCAAAGCCTGTTCCACTACACAGTTGCAGTAGCTCCAAACTTCTACACTCACAGTTGCATGATACTTTTCGTAAAAGAAAGAGCACGGGGTAAACTCTGAACACATTGATCACTAGAATATTAGTGGCAATACAAGAAGAAAGGGAGACAAAAGAACATGAATCCTTTGTTTTGTTCGTGAAACACCAAAGGCATTACATATTCTATACATGCACAAGGGGTAGACCTCTTCCATGAGGCAAAAATATTGCATGATGACACCTCAAGTGCATGCAGATTTGAGCATCTAAGCATGAACGTCAAGAGTTTCGGACCCTTGCCTTAAAAATAACCACAACTGCCAATGAAAGTTATGGCTATTCAAATTACATCAGTCATCAGGTATCTTCTCCTAAGTACATCACAGCCTCCGTGACTTGGATTATAGATGTTCTTCGCAAATATACCACTTGCGAAAAGGCATTTGTGCTTAATCTATTGGCATAATTCATCGTTTGACTCTATCAACCACTATTCCTATTGAAGTTGCAGAGCAAATTAATATGCAATCTCATTCAAGTAGAAAACTATAGAAGATTAAGACACCACGTAGATAAATTATAATACACTATGTCGAAGAGACATCTATGAAATATTTCCAGAGAAAATATAATTTCCAGATTCATGAGCATGAAGTTAAAGATACTGTAATGCAGGCTCATCAGGCTATCTAAGAAACAGAATACAGAACAAAACAAACAATTAATCCTTTCTTTCAAACAATAAATCCTTTATTTCACTAACTGTGTGTTTGGATATGGGATTTGCAATTTCGTTAGAAAACCCCGTGGTAACTTTGACGTCAAAGATCTAGAGTTTGCACACTCGATTTTCCAAGAGGATGAGAATTGAAGCTTAGAGCAGCCCAAAGCTTTCCATAATATACTCAACTTAGAAGCTTAGATGCTTGTTGAACTTGTCTCACATCTCTTTTTTAGGCCACCTAAGCTTGGTTAATGTAATAAAAAAAGTCAATCTAGTCATTGCCTATTGGTTTTAGGTTGGATGCCTCAAAAAATTTCTACCATCCATGGGACAGAGCTACGTCTTGGCTGGTCTCTTGGAACAAGACTTTGCCCTTTGTCTCATCTATTTCTCTATATCAGCGTCTAACTTGAAGGCAATATGCCCATTCACAATAATTTAAGGCTGGGTGTAAACATGTTTTAAGATTCAATAATAGTATATTCCAAAAAAAAAAAAAAACTCAGCGTCTAACTTAAAGGCAATCTGCCCATTCACAATAATTTAAGGCTGGGTGTAAACATGTTTTAAGATGCAATAATAGTATATTCCAAAAAAAAAAAAAAAAACAAAGCAAAATATATTCACACAATGATAAGTGGGTTCATGTAGAAAGCATTCATGAGGGTTTACCAAGAATATTTCTTATCATGTCTCTGTCTAGCTGAAAGCCCTCTCCAAGCATCTTAAATATAAATTCCTCTGTAGCGTTGTTCGTTCCAAGATCCTTTGCAAGATTAAAAGAAGATTTTTCACTCAAAAGTTCAATAACATGAAAATACTTCGATTCCTTCGCAAAAGGACTTACATAACTTTTATCAAGTACCCCAGAAACATGATTATTTACTGATTTTGACGATTCTAAGACTCCATGAGTTGACTCCTCAGAAACATCACTATGAGATACATCTGAAGATTCTTCACTCTTTGGTAATTTATTTGGTGGTTGCATACATGTGCTATTCGACAACTCATATAGCATTGCACCAGTCAAATTTGCATCACGTCCAGCCTTGCAATAAGCATTTGCTATTTGCTCAAGAGAAAAGGCAGCGCCAAATTTATCAAGCAATCCTTCTAAAATACTTGTCTCTGCGTCAATGTCTAATGGATTTAAACCGGATCCCTTCATCCCAAAAATACTACAAAGCACAGAGAGGACAAGTGATTTGCATTACCATTAAGTGTGTAAGTCACAAGATGAAGTAATTTTACAAGTCATTCAACAAAAAAGACGGTTCGACAAATGTGGCAGCACTTGTTGAATCTCGCAACCCATAAACTTCAATAAGTAAATAACATATATCTTGCATAACAAGCGAAACACTTGCACATAGTTATCCTATCATCAACTTACAGTCTTACACAAGACACTTCACATTTTCAACTCACTTCACAAACTACAATGGGCCTATAGCAGTTATGTGCACCGAAGTGAGACACTCACATATTTCTCATGTTGCGTGCCTCCCACTTAGGTTCCTAATCTCTCTTGTGTGTTAGTGGAAGCCTAGTATCCTTTTTGTAGGCGTTGCAAATAATTCCCAATATTGTTGTGGAAACTTTCCTTCTAGAAAGACGTAGGTTATATTCCAGAGATGTTTCTCAAGACAGTATTCTAGAAAATCCAAAAATAATAATAATAATAATCCAAAGAGTACTCTTTAGAGGGGGGAAATATCCAGAAGGTTGTGGAGATATCTAGAGTGGTGATGGTGGAGGTGGTAGAAGATTCTAGAGATACAATAGAAATAGTGTTGACTCTAGTCAACAAAACGACTCGAAGCTCTGTACCAACCAGTAGAACAGAAGTAGAAAATAGCAGTTGCATTGCTCAAGGCAAGCAGTGGGAATTTAAAATCAATGATAATGGCAGAGCGCTAAACTGCTACTTCATTCTAAAGTGTTCTTCTTCCTCAAATAGCTTACGATACTTAAAAGGCACATCTTGACTACAACACCAAATTACAGTTGCCTCTACTAATGCCGTAGATTTATGTAATCAAGCCAAAACACAGAAGGGAGAAAATTTTGCATTACCCAAAGCAAATATTTATACGTAAAGGACATAAACAATCTGCAAAAATATCGGCAGTTGCTATGATAAAACGAAATACCGTGACATTAACGAAGATTAACAATTTCAAATACCTGGTCAGCACACATTCACTATCAGCGTGCTTATACTTGTTCTTGTGTATTCCACTTGAGTATCTCTAATCAAATTTGCGTAACATTGGCAACAAGAACACACACACAAAAAAAAACTAGTACAGTCCAAAGGGGACTTGAATTGGTACTGCTTTCTACGAGAAAATAACTTCCCCACACTAGAACAGGATTCAACATCATTGCGCGAGAAGGCGAAAATAATACTCGAAAGACGGGTATCAGATGTTTCACAAACCACATTCAATTGCAGACACTGAGAAATTTGAATGCAAGTGCAGTAAACAGTTCAACAGGTATATATGCTTAAATTTGGTAACTCAAAATGCTTAATTCTACTATCTGTCAATGACAGGACTAAGCAATCGAGATAAGGAATGAGCAATCAAGAAAGGCGAATTCGGATACAAGCAGCTTACTTGGTGTGAGGGCTTCTCAGACCAAAGGTCCAAAGTAAAACAAAACAAATCTCTCTCTCTCTCTCTCTCTCTCTCTAGAAGTAACAGTGGAAAATACGGAATTCTATTGAGGTCGTATTATTTTCTTGTTGTAAAGTGAGATTTGATTCTCTCTTGAAATCTTGGTTACTGACTAGTAACTATTTTTTGCAGCAGTTCTTGGCAGTTTCCTGATGAGGGACAAACTATCTTTGTCGCGTGGGAGGAATGGTGATAGTTTGGTAAATTCACTGCCCAAAATAGGAAAAACAAAAACATACTAGAGGTTTATTGATTCAGTGAAACTGAATCTCCTGTTAATTTGTATATGTTCGTTTCTGCCCAAATCTGATCATTGTCTGTTTGGTGGAACGAGTCAAAAATGATTTATATCTAAAAAATTTAATCATTTACGATAATAATAAATAATAAAAATTGTCGACTCCCACTTATTTTGGATCAAAATGACTTTTTTAACGCATTAAAATATCTATTTTGATCGAAAAGGGTAGAAGTTATAAAAAGGCCTCTATTTTTTACTCATTGAAAGAAATATTTAGGACTAATTTGTTACTTCTGGACAAGAAATAAGAATTGAGCGTATTTATTATTTATTTACTCTCCACAAGGAATTTATAGACAATTCTCATATGTGAAAGGAATATATGAAATTATGAAAACCTCTGGACGTGGATGTGGCCGCGAAAGTTACCCAAAAAAGATATTCTTAGGAAGGAGAATGAGTCAATGGCTAGCCTTGGTAAGAATATTGTGACTGCCTTATTAAAAGATGGCACGTGGCACCCTTTAAAAGGAGCATGTGACAGAGCTGCGGTTGCCGCACCGCAACCAGGGGATTCTAGGGCTGTAAATGAACCGAATAACTCATGAGCTCAGCTCGTTAATGCTCGGCTCGTTTAGTAAATGAGTCAACCTCGAACTTAAGTTTTCGGCTTGTTCTTCAAAAAGCTCCGCTCGTTAAGAGAGGCTTGACTCAATTAAAGAAGTTTATTTAGTAAATGACTAAACTCGGCTTGTTAAGGCTCGAGCCGAGGTCAAACTCAAGTTTTTGACCCGTTCAGTAAACGAGTTAAGCTCGAGCTCAACAAAGCTTGGCTCTATTCTGTTTGGCTCGTTTATAGCCCTAAGGGATTCCCAATGTATTCACAATGCACATGAGCCATCCAAAGGGGGGGAGACTCAGGCTCAGAGATGGAGCACATACGGGAGGGAGACAAGCCAAGAGCCCCAGAGGATAAGGGTTAGTGCGGCCCAAAGAAAGAAAGATAGAGCAAGATGGCCTACAAACATCCTTAGGCTTGGAGATGAAGCACATCTAAGGGGGATAGAAGCCCAATGCCCCAAAGGAGATAGTGCGGTCCAGACGAAAACATATAGTGCGAGATGGCCCCACGAACATACTTAGCCCCAGAGTCCCGCCTGGACAGAATTTACAGAGAACACATATCGAGCCGAAAATCCCACACTTAAAAAATGTTTGTTTCTTTACCGTCGACATGGTTATCCAAGTTTTTGTTATTGTTAACTTGTTTGACCACACGCCATCGAATAGCGGAGAAGTGTTCACATACGTCATTCTGAACATATAATTTGTTTGGAAAGTCATAGCCAAACACACCACAATTACCGTTACGTCTGTCTCATACAGGATTATGAGGTTAAACGGGCTCTTGAAGTTGGAAAGAAGAGTGGTTTCATCTTGTAGCATTCATCCAAGAAGCACTCTGGATCTAAATCGCATAATTCGCTTTTAATTCTTGCATTGCGCTCGCTCTCGCTAATTTTATTAGGTTGTTATGTGTTTCAAAGAGTACCTTTTCACGCTTGCGCTCCTGCATATGCTCACGCATGTAAATGATGTAACTTAGCTCTGGATTATGAGAGGGATGGACATCACAAGTACAAATTAGAGAAAAAGGAAAAGAGGATGAGAGAGACCAGGACCAAGAAGTGTGTATGTCTGCTGATCTCAGGGGCGGAGGTGTGTAGGGCCCGGGGGCCCCGGCTCCGGCTCTTCGACCGTTTGAGTTTTAAATTTTTTATTTTGTACATACTTGATTTTAAATGCTACAGTACTTTCGTCCCAAATACTTTATCCAGTCTGCAAAACGGAATGTTAAAAATAATGCAATTTTTTCAAGAAAAAATTCAAACTTTTTTCACAAATTAAAAATACTCATTGATATCTAGTAAGTTGTTGAATTTTTTTTGATTTTTTCTTGCAAAAAATGTATTATTTTTAATACTCCGTTTTGCGGACTGGACAAAGAATTTAAGACGGAGGGAGTATTATTGATAATTATTCGTGTATAGTTACTTATAATCTTAATAATTTTGCTTCGATTTGACAAAAAATTGGTTATTTTACATTCTCATTTCTAAATTTATTTCATAATAAAAAATAAGCACATGACAGTTAAAAGAGCCTAAAAAATCAATTCAATATACAAATATAATGAATTGAAAAGCTAAAATCTTATGATGTAATAATTATACGTTCTAATAAATAAAAAAAATTTGTTAAGCCGATTCCTCCGGTAATAAAATCCTGGCTCCGCCACCGGCTGATCCCCTTCCAAACAACAATTCAAAGAACTGGTCGGTTTTATTCAGTTGCCACAAATACAATCAAGTCGTCTTTCTTTTTGTTTTTTGATCGGCAAATACAATCAAGTCTTTGTTGAGATGAAGTAACAAAATCCTAACAAATTTCTCATGAAGGGATACTATTTGTCTCAAATGATGGGCAATAGAGTTAATGCATGGAGTTATAGATCCAAAGAATAACAATCTGTTCGGAGATACAAAGTTGGACATGTAGGTACCCAAAAAATACATCCCGAAATTATCCCGAATAGACTTTTAGAGTTATTTATGACCGTTAGTAGATTTTTATTGGGGTAATAATAAATACTTGTTTGGGGTGGTTTCGGGATATATTTTTCGGGTACCTAACATTGTTGTTATTTGGAGAAAACAGAGCTAAAACACGCATTTTGTGCGAAAGTCGCAAAGCACATTTGCTGAAAGAACAAAGAGCAATTAAACTATGACATCTTATATTGTGGTCGAACATGAAAATCACTAAAATGGGCAATTGCATTCATTAGCATGTCATTACGACCAAATCAAAACTTCAGTTAACCAAAAAGATTTATATTCTGGGCCCACCGTCCGAATTAAGACCCCAATGTAAGAATGTAGTAATTATTAGCACTAATTTATCAAGGTTATGGTGAAGAGGGCAGCCCATGCAAGGCATGAAGGAGCCCATTCTCAGGTATGATAAGCTTCTCATTGGCAAGGCTCATTGGACCTCTTCCATTGAAATGGTCTGATAAAGCATCTCTTACCTTCAACCATGGGTCACGGGTCAAGTTGTCTGTTCTTGTCTTGTCCAAGAAAATGGTCAATAAGTTCATATATAAATTGGTAAACAAGCTTATCGATTCTGATCCCAAGTTATCAGTCCACCTATTGGCAATTGAAAATATCCTTGGCGGGTATTAATTATCAAAATACGTCATTAGCCGTCATTTTCCCATTGATTTTAGGTTGCAACCCTCCAAGAAATCTATGAGAAAGATTGCAAGCCCGTTCACTGACCCTGTTAGTGGTTTAGTTTCGTTTTGCTTTGTTTCCGTCTGGTGGTGGGTCGCTGCGTGCGAAGCCAGATCCGCGATGGTGGCGGTGGTGCCAGGATGAGCTTTTCAATGGACCGTGCGGCAGGCCCGCGGTGGTGATCGTCTTTCAGTAGGCTAGGTTGTTTTGGGTTTTCCTATTTTGGGCTCGGGTGTTCGTAGGTGTTATCATTAGGTGTTGGGCTTTTACCCATCGGGTGTCCTATTGGCTTCTTGTATGATGCTCCCTGGTGTGTTACTACGTGGTTACTTTTTTGTATCATTAATTTTAATGATATGAAAACCTTATTTTCCCAATAAAAAAAGTTTTTATGTTAAAATTCTCGATCAAAGGTTATATTCAATTGTCTGTCTCTCTCTTTGTTATTGCCTGTTCTGATATTAAAAGTGAGTACGTGATTCAAACCATGAAAACTCTTGCCCATTTAGCATTAACTACGGACTATCCTATTATCTAAATGGGAGGGGAGAAAGACTTGATGATGAATTTGGTGCAAGTGACAGTAACAGGACGCAATCTTTCGCTCACACAAGGCATATGTTGTCGGGTTTCAACAACAAAATACCTGAAACACTTGTGTTGCCTCTCTCTCTCTCTCTCCAACATACTGTGCATTGCAACATGCAAGTTTTCAGTATATAAAGACACCAGGGGGAAGTGTCATGAGAAGTATCGAAACTAGCACACAATGGCTGCAATAAAATGGGTTTGCTTGGCCTTCATGCTTCTACTAAGCCTACGAGAATGCCCTGCACAGAAGATTCTGCGCACTGGTCGCGACTTCGCCCCCATTGACAGATCAAAGAGAGTTTATCCACCAACGCCCCTTTCCCCCTCTGATAATCCCGCTCACAAAACTCCACCAAGTCCAGGTACTGAATCTGGACAAGGAGGAGTGAACACTCTTGGTGCCCGTGGAAGTGGTATTGCCAAAGGTTTGGGTGGAGGCAGCGATGGTGTCAGTCGAACCCGTGCCGTAGGCTTGGGGAAAGTTGGTGGTGGCGGTGGCGGTGGCGGTGGAGGTGGGGTTGGCATTGGAGGCAACCCCGGTTATGGTGGCCCTTACGTCCCAGGTACGCCAACTTATGGAAGTGGTGGTGGAGGTGGAGGTGGGGTTGGTACTGGAGGCAGCCCTGGTTATGGTGGCCCTTATGTCCCAGATACGCCAATTTATGGAAGCGGTGGTGGAGGCGGAGGCGGAGGTGGTGTCGGAGGCAACCCCGGTTATGGTGGCCCTTATGTCCCAGGTACGCCAACTTATGGAAGTGGTGGCGGAGGCGGAGGCGGAGTTGAAGGTAGTCCCAGTTATGGTGGTCCTTATGTCCCAGGTACGCCAACTTATGGAAGCGGTGGTGGAGGTGGAGGTGGAGGTGGTGTCGGAGGCAACCCCAATTATGGTGGCCCTTATGTCCCAGGTACGCCAACTTATGGAAGCGGTGGTGGAGGCGGAGGCGGAGGTGGAGGCGGAGTTGGAGGCACCCCTGGTTATGGTGGCCCTTATGTACCAGGTATGCCAAATTATGGAACCGGAGGTGGAGGCGGAGGTGGAGGTAGCCCTAGTTACGGTGGCCCTTATGTCCCAGGTATGCCTACTTATGGAAGCGGTGGTGGAGGCGGAGGAGGTATTGGAGGCAGCCTCGGTTATGGTGGCCCTTATGTGCCACGTACTCCAACTTATGGAAGTGGGGGTGGAGGCGGAGGCGGAGTTGGAGGTAGCCCCGGTTACGATGGCTCTTATGGTGACGGTGGCCCTTATGCGCCAGATATGCCAGCTTATGGAACCGGTGGTGGAGGCGGAGGAGGTGGTGGTGGGGCAAGTATTCCAGGTAGGATGCTAGGATGCCAAGGTAGGCCGCAAGGATGTCATGGCTCCTTTGTCTAGCTAGGTAGCCCCACTGTTTATGCACAGCCTGCACCGATTCCCGCAATAAAATCTTCGGTGTTAAAGTAGAGTCCTAATATATCGCCATCTGCTGTGTTTCTCAGCATATGATAAGATCACCGAATTCAGTACCAATAAAAAGTGGCATTCTCATGATAAAACTCATGTTAGCGTGAATAAAACTCTTGTTCCATTCCATCCCATTGGTATAAGCCAGAGGTCCAAATAATTTTCAGAAATTGATGGTTAGAACACCAACGAACTGCACCATATAAACAAGTACAGCACGAGGCATAGCAGAGTATATAGTTACTCATCCATCTTTACGGTTCTATCTTATACTACAAAAAATGGTACTTCAATTGATATAAGCAACTGTACAACCAAAATTCATTGGGCTTTCCTGTTCAAACTTGGTAACGCGTGGATGGTTTTTTAATATTTGAATAGTACGCTCCTTAATCACCCCCATGCCTGTCCCATGTATTATAAACATAACTGACTTAGATTCCCTTGAACTGATGGCAATGTTGAGGTAGTGAGAAGCTTCCTCTGCTCGCATTCCGCGCAAGTCTACTGTGTTCCTCGATGTAGGCACCACAGGTGCATAAGAATCCTCCTCATCATTGCTTAAATCCAAAATATTCCTCGAATTTCTGCTCCCCTGAACCTGTAATGTGAACCACAAATATGTTTGTTCAATGTGTTAACGGTAAAAGAGAGGGTCATTAGTATAGGTCACCCAATGCTCTATGAAATCTCAAATCATGTTTTTCTTACTTCAGTTATTCGCAAGAGCAAGATGATTTAATAAGGACGCTTTATTTCTTGCGTTATAAAGATACGAGAAGACAACCTAAAAATGTTTGATTTGCATCCAAAATATCACCGTTATTACATTCACATTGCTTGTGAATAACTATTTGCTGACCAAAGTGGTATACATCAACAAATCTCACGTTATGTGGTTCAGACAAAGGCACTGTGGAAAATTAGAATCAAAGAGAAGACCGGAAGCTGTGACAAGCAGCACACACATTTATCAACAAATAAAGTGGGGTAAGTCAATAAAAAGAGACTAGTTAGGTATACAGACAGATAAACCTCCTCGCGAGGTTGGGTTTCTGAGTATGCAAATAGAAGCATTTGCAATGTTCAGTACATTTTTATCAAATGAAATTCAAAAAATTGTTCGTTTAGGTGGTTTACAGTGACACTGATAATACTTTTTCTCAAAAACATTTTTGATTGGTAAAGGTTTGGGAGACGGTTCCTTTGTGTTTCAAGTGGCTCATTTGGAGAGAAAGGAACCCACCATATTTTGATGACATTGAGAGTCCTTTGCACAAGTTGAAGACTGCTTTTGTCAGTCCTTCACATAATTGGGAGTCCAGAGAAGGTTATCCCTGTCTCGACTATTTTTTTTTATCTTTTATTTTGCAGGGTTTATTCTAAAACACAGTGGTGTATAGGGCCTTCCGATTTAGTGGCCTTGGTGCCTCAATCATATTTTTTTTAGGATGATCTCTGGAAACCCAAAAAAAAAATAACATTCCCACCTGCATGATGACTTTAGAGGAAGCAAAACAAGAAAAATGGTTTAGGGAAAATTTCAAAATGACACCAGAACTTTGGACGCAATGTCCCATAAACACCTAAACTTTACTTCATTTCAATTAGACACCTATACTTACAAAACCCCCAAATTAAGACCCCTGCCGTTATAATCCGTCTAATATGTCAAAATACGTGCTGACATGGCAAGTTTCTACCATTAAGTGTCCCATTGGCACATGACATCATGTCCTTGCAAAGCATGGAGTCAAAGCCCCTCCTCTCTCTCTCTCTCTCTCCCTCCCTCCTCGCCTCTCTCCTCGTCTTTTCCATCTTCCCCACCGCCGCAGTAGTTAACTCTGTTGCCTCTATGTGTGTGTGTAGGTTACCTTCATTAATTCCGGCAAAGTCGTGTCAACACACACACCCATTTATCCACCCTTGTTAGTGAGCTTTTCACCTCTCATAACACAGCGTACTACATCCACCATCATCAACCATTGCAAGTCCGCCACCAATCATGCACCACCATCCACACTTCCAAACCTTTCCACCAAAGATTTGCAATTGAGGTAAAGAAACACTGTCACTTCGCCACCGCATTAATCGATTGACGTATGGAATCTTGGGTTTCAGATTGCGATTGCGGAAGTTGCCATCAATTGACAAATGTGGGTTTCAATTTTCATTGGGGAATTTGGGTTTACACTATTGCGATTGGGAAATGAGGGTTTTGGGCTACGATTGGGGATTATGGGTTTGCAATAGAGAGAGAGAGAGAGAGAGAGAGAGAGAGACTTTGATCTTTTAACAATTTAGCCTTGGAACATGCGTGTACTTGAGCAATGGCTGGACAATTGTTTGGGTTTTGCTTCTAGAGTTCATGTATTGGTCTTAAAAAGAACTTGGAAAAGCCTATCTCACAAAAAAAAAAAAAAAACCTTGGAAAAGGTAACCACTTCTGTAAAACTGATCCGGAACTCATTTTTATTCGGGAAAAACTTTAGTTGGAATGGAGTTAACAACTGCAGCGGCAGTCTCCCAAGGAAGAGGAGGAGTGGGTGGGGAGTTGGGCACTATGTAGCACCAACACTTCAAAAGGGCGCCGTGTCCACGTATTGGACACGGGGACACAAGGACACGGCGGGGACACGCGGGGACACGTATTGGGCACGCCACATGGCGTGTCCAATAATTTTTATTATTTTTTGACAGGGGACAAGGCGGGGACACGGCTAGGGGTCAAAATGTAATTTTTAAAATTTTTGGGGGTTAATACGAAATTATTCAAAACATTTGGGTTAAACTGTAATTTTTCCTTTGAAAATTTTTTATACAATTTGTGAAATTATTCATATACAATGGTTCATAATTTTTTTTATATATATATGTACATATATTTTATTATTATTTATTTATACACGTGGCGTGTCCCCCGCCGTGTCCGTGTCCGTGTCCGTGTCCCCATTTTTTTAAAATTGCCATGTCCTATGTCCCGTATCCGTGTCCGTATCCGTATTCGTGTCCGTGCTACATAGGTTGGGCGGCGGCGAAGGAGGCGGTGGAGGGGAGGAGGGGTGGGTGAAAGAGGGAGGGAGGCGGGGAGGGAGTGAGAGAGGAGGGGCTTTGATTCCATGCTCTGCAAGGGATAGATGTCACGTGCCAAATGGGGCACTTCACGGAAAAAACATGCCACGTCACCACATTTCTTGACATATTGGATGGAATATAATGCAGGTGTCTTAATTTGGGGGTTTTGTAAGTACAGGTGTCTAATTGAAATAAAGTAAAGTTCAGGTATTTATGGGACATTGAGTCCAAAGTTCAGGTGTCATTTTGAAAATTTCTCAATGGTTTATACTGATATAACGTGGTCTACAGTAAATTCCAACTTCCTACACAGCAAATTGATCAAATCCATACCTTCCTTTTCAAGGGTGGCGCCGAGCTTTTTGCAGCGACTGCATTGCTACGTTTACGAGCTGTGATAGTGCTTCTATTTACACGAACTCTGACTTTCCCACATTGCACAAGGACGGTGGCCTCGTCACCAGGAGCTTCGATTATAGTAGCTAGCTTATTTCTTAATCCCTCCACATGGACTTGGTCTCCAATCTGTGGGGTATAAGAACTGTCACCTGCTTCTCTGGTGGAGAAAACATCACTAGGGCAGTGAGCTTCTACTATGGATGCAATTGCAGACTCTGACTTATTGATTAGAGAAGTCACTTGATTGGCACTTGTTGTTCTAAGCTGATTCTCAAACTCTTGCAATACAGCTTCCATCTGAGATTTAGCAGCCTTTATCTCTTGTTTGACCTTTTGAGTTTCTGTAGCCATGAGAGCTGCCTCACGCCCATCAAGATCTTCAGCCTCGTCTCTGATCTTCATTTAGACAAAAAAACACCAAAAAATTAATCAACGATCTCACATGTAGAGGCAACTGTGAGGGTAGATTGGGTCAAGTTTGACAAAGAATTCAACCTTCCAATGGGTTCTAAGAAGATACCTTCTCTTGGAAAATATGCCAACACATCCGTCGCCAACCTACTTGAAACTAGTCCATTGATGACAATGATAACCAAAGAAAGGACAAAACTAGATGACATTTAAAGCAAGTTGCAGGAAGAATCACACAAGGCATGTGGCTAGCAATACCATACGCAATTGCAGGCAGCTAGCATTCTATTATCTTTCAAACCATCACTGCCTAGCTTTTCAGTAGAAGAATGAGGCCCATTTTTTAAAGAACTGGCTTAGAAACCCTGATCTACAGAATCTACCTTAACTAGAACTTGAATCATTGTGGTAAAATAAAGTCATGTTATGTGACACGTCCTAAATTGTGGTACATAGTAGCACAATTCTATAGATTAATATTAAGATTAGAATGTTCTTGCTTCAACCGATACACATTCACACAAATATAGTGTTCAATATAAAATTTCATGCAAAACACATGATAAGATCATTACTATGACCAATTGTTTCTTCTGCATCTAGTCCTTGCAAAAAGGTCCAGTCTCTCTTGATTTTGAGTTCATAATATTTTATTTGTGCTTCTAAAGGAAATCTTCAGGGAATAAGTAGGATAACCTTTGGGATTGTTTTGGATCACTCAATTCACTGTTTTGGAACGAAGTTATACCATCTTTCCAGTATATATGAAATGAAATTGTCTGGGTATTAGCATTTTGGGTATGCAGTACAGTACCTAGATGTAACAGGCCAGAGTCCATGAAGCTAAACTCAACCAAGCCTTCACCAGTTTACCCCAATCATGTGCAGTTGGCTTCCTTAATGGCTTCATAAGCCCCTCAAAAGTAAGAAGTAAAAATACAGTAAAACAAATGAGCACTTAACATCTCAACTGAACTTTATAACTATACCTCGCGATAAAGCTTCATAATATCTGAATGAAGAGATGTAACTCTCATTGCCTGGATTTCCAACCTATTCTTCTCATCCATTAGTGACTGATATAGCAAACTTTGCCTCATCTGCTGCTTTTCTGGCATCAGCTTCTTCACCCATACATGTGCATGCTCAATTATTTTGTCATCAAAGCCAATTGTTTTAGCAATACTCAAGGCATTTGAGTCACCTCTGCTTCCCCACAGAATCTGGAATGTAGGTTGTAGTGTCTCCAGGGAAAATTCCATTGCAGCATTCTCAAAACGAGTATCTGTTTCTTTCAAGAGACTCAAATCCGCATAATGTGTAGTTACCACAGCCAATTTAACCCTAGCTTTTAAATACTGCAATATGCTGGCTGAAAGAGCCACACCTTCAGAAGGATCTGTCCCACTCCCAATCTCATCAATAAGAACTAGTGATTCTTTTGAGGCCACCTCCAAGATCTTACACAGCTGCCTTATGTGCCCACTGAAAGTCGAGAGGTTTTGTTCTAAGGACTTCATTTGACAATAAGAGTTTCAGAAACCAAAATAAAAGAGAAAACTAGAAGAAGGCACAACCATGACATAGCCAACCGTTACCTGGTGATCTCCGATGTCTGCCAATATAAAATCAAACCATGGAAGCGTTGATTGCTTCTTGGCTGGCAAGTACATGCCAGCTTTTGACATTACAGAAGCCAACCCTAGAGTTTTCATTGAAGCAGTTTTGCCTCCAGTGTTGGGTCCTGAGATCACAACCACCCTGGTTCCATGACCAATTTTGATGTCAATAGGCACAGGAAAATCAGATGAACCAGAAATCACTTCAAACTTCATTGCACCATTTCCTTCATTTACAGGGTCTGAACTCCTAGATTTGGATTCTATAGGATCTGATGAACTTCTCAGAGAGGTCTCAAGGAGCAGCGGATGTTGAATAGCTTCAATATCTATGGCTAAGGAAGACTCAGTTTTGGAAGATTCAAAACACTCCGAAGATAAACTCGGACAGATGCCATGCATCCACAGACCATGAGCAGCTCTCGCAACAGCAAGATCAAGTTCAAGAATTCTATCCAAGAGATCTTTAATCTCTATTTCAGATTCGGCAATCACAGATGAAAGCAAGCTCAAAATGACTTGCTCCTCGACCTTTTCAGAGTTTGAAAGTCTCACTTCCAAATTATTCAATTCCACTGCTTCTTTGGGTTCTATAAAGTATGTTGCTCCAGAACTGCTAATATTCAGAACTATACCATCAGGAAGCAATGATCTATGTGACGCCCTAATACCAACACACATCCTAGATCGACGCTTTGTTATCAATGGTCTGTCAATACCTCCACCTTGAAGAATCAAAGCTGAAACTTTCTTCAACAGAGAGTCTAGACGTTCCATGTTCCTCTTCCTTTCAGACCTAATAATCTCCAAATCTTCACTAGCTCTATCAAGGACTCTCGAAAAATCGCAATCTATACAATATCCTATTTTTTGCTCCAACCCACTCAGGAAATTGCAACTCTGAAGAATTTCAAGCAGGGGCACACACCTGTTTGAGCACAATAAAACAGATGCAACCTGGTGAAAGTGCTTATCAATATCTGAAGGGAATTCATGCAGCTTCTTTTGGTAGTTACGTGAAAGGAAAGAAAAAATCAGAATCACACAAAACAGGCAACAGTTTCTTCAGAACCAATGTTTCCCTGTGAATCCAACTGAAATACAAAAATGGTTGGGCGTTAAAAATATGCAGTGTTCTAAAACAAGGAATTAATTATTGATTAATCACCGATTAGTCGCTGGCAGAGCCTACCTAATTAGGTCCAACTAACGATTAATCGCTGATTACTAACTAATATGCACCGATTAATTACTCGAAGGTGGCCCACCGCCTGACTAGCGCCTAGCAACTTTTAGAACATTGAAAATATGTGCTTCTCTCAAGGGCATAAATTGCCAAGCAAGAAGAGAAATCATGTACAATTTCAAAAGTAAACTGAAAGAACTATACAGGTCCATGAAATCTTTAAACAGTACAGAAAACAATCTTCTTGTTAACCTGTAGTAGATTGAATCTCCTCAATAGGAGAAGTGAACGAGTAAATAAAGCAACCAACTACAGCTGTAAAGAAGCCAAGCTGGACGGAATATTGGGCTCTTCAGGTTTGCTTGGAGACTTGCACTTAGCTTGAGTCCAATCTCCAACAAAACGCATCTCAAGCTAAACCAAATTAAGCGTGTTCATGACAGTTAATCAAGCTCCATAAATTTAATAAACTAACCCCCAGTTATAACACAGCCTATATAGGTGCTTAAAGCAACTGGTGCACTTGGGTACACATGGACTGGTATACTGGACAAAAAATCACTGGTAACTCTACTCTATTCATTTTGCTCCTTCATTTAGTCCATCTACTTACCAATCCCTCATCTGCTAAAGTTTCAATTACATCCTCAATTGATTTGTTATTCTTCAACGAGAAAAGATGTGTATAACCAAACCAAACTGAGCCTTAATGACGTGTATACATGGGAAATAAAAGTCTATATACGAATACCAGAGCCTAAGTAATTACACCTCTCTCTAGAGTCATCATCACGGGAAGCAAGCTCCTCCAGCTGCCCTAACAACTCTCTAGCCGATCTTAAAGTCCGTTTCACAGCACAAAGCTCACCAATAGTGACTAATTCACCAGAAACCGAAACCCTCACGGTCTCCGACACGTCCTCGATCCCCGAGAAATCCAGCGGACGAGAGAGCGCCGCGGCCGCGGCGGTCTGGTCCAGGAGCCGGCGGCTCTCCTCCGGGCTCCTTCCCAGCGGGAGGCGGCCGGCCTGCGCGGCTGAGAAGCCCATGGTGGTGGAGGTGAATGCCGAGACCTGTTTGCAGACGGAGGGCCATTCTAGGGTTTGCAAGGTCTCGTTTTGGAGGGACTCGGCGAGGCTGAGTCGGGGAGTGGACTCGGGAGGGGTGGTGGTGGGGAAGGTGGAGAGAGAAGCGGTGGGTTTGACGGGGCGGTGAGGGAGGGCGCGGCGGAGATGCGGCGGAGGTGGGCGGATAGGGATGAGGAGGGTTTTGCAGAGCTCCATTCAGAGGAGCCGGATTGGGATTTTGAAGTGGGGATTTGTTTGGATATTTATACTTTTATCCAGTAACTCCAGTTTCATTGGTTTTGCAATCCCCCAACACACCTTTTTTTTTTTCTTTCTTTAAAGAAAAGATAAAGATAAAGATAAAGATAAAGAAAAAAAAAGTTGTTTTGGAGAGTGATTTTGCTTCAACTCATTTTTTAAAACACCGTTTCTGTCTCCATTTCTTCACACATGGACAGACTCATAGTTATCGATACCGTTCAGTTTCGGGAAATACTAGTTGATATCGGGTTCCGAAATTTTGCAGAGTGTTTTTTTTTTAATCGTCACGTTGTCCTTTTCTAGTAAAAAAAAAAAAAAGGTTTTAGAATTTTTTCCCTGGGTTATCTTAACCCAAAAAAATAAAAAATATATTTTTCAGAATTTTAGCAAAACGTGAGCTTAACCATAGTACGTGTACAACAATCCAATACAGGTCAATCAAAGCCACATCAACTTCTCTCTACTTCTCTCTCTAAAAAACAGCTCTCTCCTTCTCTCTCTAAAAAACAGGTTTCGATCTTGGTTTTCTCCCGGGGCGGCGGCCCCCTCCCCGCCTCCTCTCTCCCTTTTTCTCTCATCCTCTTTCCCTCCGCTCATCGTTTATCCGTTGTCCACCTTAGTCCAGCGATGGTAGATCTGTGATTTCGGGCGTCCGGAGCTCTGGCCAGTGGCGGGTGACTTCGTTGTTTCGACCCAAATCCTCCTCCTCTGCTTGGATTTGGTGGTGTGTGGTAGCCAGCAACAGCTCTAATAAGAAGTAGGATGGTTAGGAGGGGGTTTTCGTTTTCTCTTTGTTTTCTTTCGATTTTCAGGCTTATCCTGAGTTTCCCCCGACTGGTTTCCCTAGTTCAGTAGAGTTTCCAGTCCGGGTTTTCCCTGATCTGGAGGGTAATGGAGGTGGGCAAATAACCTCGGTTGTTTTGGCTCTCGGAGTAGGTGGTAGATGGTTTAAGGGCTGACTGAGGCTTCAGGCCTCTGGTGGTGGCGGCCCCTTCTTGGCTGATTGGCCTTAGAGCCTGGGTATGTGGTGGTTCCCTTTCTAGCAGCAGGGTAAGGTCAATTGTCGGCCGCCGCGATTGAAGAACTGATCCACTAGCCAACACGGATTTCTGGCTCTTGGTTTCCTCTCGATCGGAGCCTGTCGTGACAGCGTAGGTTTGCCTCGAAGATTCCCTCCACTGCTTCGGTGTGAGAACTCATTCGCGTCCTCGGTAGATGGCGTCTCGTATCCTCACCCGAAGTCGGTAGGCGTGCTTTTTGGGTATAGTAACCCAAGGCATTTGACCATTCTCTGCTGTTTTGATATCCTTCGGAGTTATGTTGCTAGATGTGACTCGGGTTTTCGCCTATCCTTAGGAGATTGAATGTTTGGATTTCATACTCCACGTGTCTCGACCTTTATTGGAGGTGTGAAGTCGTTCCTGGTCTTAGACAATCATCTTCCTTGTTTCATTCTTAGTTAGATGGTTTTGGTGTTTTCTTTGTCATTGTTTTTGGATGGATATCTGTAGATGCCGTATGACTTTCTTTGAAATGATATGAATCATGTTCGGATCAAAAAAAAAAATCATAGTACGTGCGCGAGGCTCAAATCCTAGATTTGCACCCCCCTGCGTGCCAATAACCCGTGACGTGCACCCGATTAACTGTTTCCCGAATAAAATTTTTGAAATTGCCTTTGGCCACAGCCTATTTTTCCAAGCGCGCAAGACCTCTCATTGGGTCCTCATTCACAAGTCCACTAGTGTGCAAAATCATTTAAGATGGAAAATAGTTTTGTAACTAGGCAATGTGAGACAAGAGGGAAATACATAGGTATTTTATGATGAATTGAATGGTATGGGGGATTTTTTTGAATTATAATTATATATAATTATTATATATATTGTAGTTGCGATAAATCCAAAACGGTACCCGGTATTTGACCGGTACCGGTACGTACTGTACCAGTAGAAAAACTAGTACCCTGGTCAGCACAGTATTCAGAACATTGCATGGACTACAAGGTTTTTTTCATAAATTTAAAAATCATGGGTTTCGATTTACATTCAGAAACACTCATTATAATTGAGGTTTTTGTCAAAGAGGATGAAAGTACAATTTTTCTCAAAAGAAGGAGAGATTATTCACGGGTGTTCTAGTTTCTCCAAAACATATTTTTAAAAAAAGAAGGTACTTTCAAGTTCAAAAATTAAGTGTTTACGGAAATAATTTTTTCACAAATATGGATCTTGTTTGATAGATCTCATTGGGATATTTTTTATACGATGCAAAAAAAATAAATTTTTTTCATTATATTTGAGTTTGAAAATTGAAAAAAAAAAAACTTTTAAAATAAGAAGGTAAACTGGAACACCCCTTAGTGCACGGCGGTGTCCTAAGCCTTTTTTTGCCACACATTACACTCAGGTTCACACACTTAGTCTTGAGTCCCACAGAATTTTGTGGTTGAGGAGAATCCTTGGGCACTACGTGATGATGCTCCAAAAATAATGAATGTTTTTTTCAAATGGAGGATGGGTTGAGCACTATTTTTCTCCAAAAATGAAAGAATTGATGTCAAAACACCTATTGGGGAATGGGTTGGAATTGATTTTTCCTCCAAAATGGAGGAATGGAAGAAAATTTTGAAGCAAGAAATAGAGTATGGTTTGGAGATGCCCTAACACATGCAAGAGCTTAGTTGTATATTAAGCAAATCAATCTAAAATGAGCTTTAATTGACCCAATTAGAAATCTACCTCAAATATCTTAAGCGTCTTAACTTGCCCGAGTTGAATTGTAACTTATTCAAACTTGATGTAATAATTTAATAGTATTATCTTACAAAAATGTTTTTCAACGAGATTGAGCACGAGATCAGACTCGAGATGTCATTAGCAGAAAGAATCTAGTATAAAATATTGTGAGAGAATGACTTATTTTATAAAACGAGAAATATAAATATTTAAAAAATAAGAACATTAGTAGAATGGGACAAGTGGTCTAGTAAGATAAACCACGGGGATAAAAGTGTAACAGCGTCATAACGGAATGAGGAATCGGTAGAGTGCAGCCGACAACTAAACAAGAGGTGGGGAGGACAATGCAATTTCATAAACCTAAGGAGAGGTTCTTGTCGTTATCAGAAACCTCAGGGGAGGTAAAGTGAAATTGAGAAGACTCACCGAGTGAGTCAGCCTACTCGTCCAGACAAACATCTCATTGTCCGAGTCCGAACGCCTCTCCCACATAAATCGAGAAGTAACTTAAAATGACCAAAATAATCTAATACCCTCTCTCTCTCTCTCTCTCTCTCTCTCCCCCCATCTGCACTTCAATCTTTCATTGGCAAATCCCTTAAAATGACCAAAACAATCTAATACCCTCTCTCTCTCTCCCCCCTCATCTGCACTTCAATCTTTCATTGGCAAATCCCTTCTGATAATCAAAGAACGAGGGGCGTCTTGAGTAACAAAGGAGTAATGATTCCGCAGCAATGGGCGCCGCCATGTGGGAATGAATGCACGCACAAATACGCCGCTCTTATGCAGATTCCATGTAACCCTTCTCACTCCTTTTTTTTCTTTTTATTATTATTATTGGGTAATGCAAGGTGTCCTGGGTCAGTTTGCGCGCACCTCGAGCTAATCTTACAGCCCCTCTGCTGCTCTGATTTACACAGCTACGCGTGTTTGAATGGAAAAATGGTTAAATTTATTGTACATGTTATGTTTGTTTTATTCGTGTGAAAGTTGATGCACGGAATGTTTACATTCTCGTACAATTTGTTGGTCCAAAAATTTTGGGGAATGGGTTGACTGAATTTGGTAGGGTTTTCATGGTTCTGTATTGAATTCGTGAAGGGGAAAGTGGGGAAGGGAATTTCACGTGTACTTAAAATGGCTATGTCTGGTTTCCACCAAAGGCTAAAGGTTTGCTACTAGAAGATTTACAGCCTGCTGGTGTGAGTGATTTTGTGAGGAATGATCCTGTTTATGTTTCGGACCCTTCTGTTATAAAATTAGGTTGGAAATGGAGAGTACGAGAGAGAACCTTCTTAATGTTTTTCTACAAATATGGGGGAGTTGTTGAGAAAGGAATTTGATTGGTTGTGTAGTTTTGGAAGGTACTGAGGCTGTCTATCAAAATGGAAATGAGGAAGAAGATATGTTCCCTGAATCCTATTTCTCAAGCGTTGCGTTCTTGCTCATCCACAGATGCATTGAGAAGACACAATCTTTTCTTTGATTTTCTCATCCACATGAGAGACAAGGTCTCCTATTGGGTTAGGTCAGTGATCTTGCCTAAGATGTGTTTGTTGACAAAACCTCCTTACGGATGGGAGACAAAGAAAACTGGATTTCTTTACCGTGATGGAACTACTCAAATTATGATACTTTGGGGAGAAACAGTTGACAATCCTATATTTTCTTTTCGTATTGGATAGCTTAATGTACATGTCGGGCTCATTTCTCAAAAGCTCCAGTTTTTGGAGCAATTGGTAACTTAACAATGTTTATATCTATTGTATCAGAGTTTTGTTTCTTGAGAGGTTTCGGGTTCAAGTCCACCCATGTTCATTTGTTGCCTGTTTGCAATCTGCTCTCTCAGTTGTATTATGTTTTGCTCTATAGCTTGACAGTTGACATACATTGTTGGCCTCATTTTTCATCTACCAAACCAAACAGACTGCTATAGTATCCATTAACGAAACATTTCATACGCTGGAATGGAGAGAATAAGAAGAAAATGTCGGTAAATAATGAGTGACACAGAGAATTTGTTCTCTCTGCATCATTGGTGGGTAGCATGCAAATCTTAATCTGCCCCTCTAATATGAACTTGGATTTTTATCAAGTGGAGTTATTCATGGGTTAGGGAGGTAATACATATCTAAATGCTGTACTTCCTAACTTGTTGTCATAAGTTGCCCAGGCTACATATTTTGTTCTTGCTCCTTGAACAGATTAGGCATGGTTTCAAAATCATTGATTGGTCCACTGGTTTGGTGCTTTTGTATTTTTTTTCCTTTTCAAACCATGACTTGTAGATGGACGGATGATTTCTACTTATAAAATTGTTACTAATTTGGCTACAAAGTTAGGGTAATCACATGGATTACTCCCTTTGCTTTGGGTTTTTGTCAGGGCTAGGTCTGTTCCTAAGCAGCCAACATCTCCATTTCTCGGGACGCGTAGTCTTGTTTACAACTATGTCTGTGTACGAAACCAATTTTGATTCAAGTAACTCAAATGTCACTGTGTAGACTGGTGTTTGGTACATTTGTCTGTCGGATCTGCAGTTTGTGTCGACCGGTAGTCCTTAAGATTTGTTTCGGTGTTATGACCATCCATTTCACCCTCTTCTTGTTTGAATTTCCACTATGAATGTTTTTCGTGACTTTGATGTCTTATCAACTGGATCAATCAATCCCTTTTTTGTGCAGGGAGAGTATTTTGCAAAAAAGGGTGCGATTCTGATGTTGAAACATGGGAGGATTGTAAGTATTTATCTGCTTTTTGTGTATGTGTGTGTGCTTGTGCGCGCACGTCGTGTGTGCAATTTCCTGACAATGAACGTCTATACTACATGTGGGTAAACAGAAATTATCAGTTTATGATGATTCTATGCATACATCTTATTTGTTGAAGCAATTTACGAGATTTTGTTGGCTTACCTTCATTCAATAATTTGGTTTGGGAACAATAACATTGACTTGAGGCATATTGAATCCATTCAAAAGCTACAATTTATCCTTCATAAACCTTTTTATAGCTGTTTTTGTTGACTACAAGCTTTCATTCAATAAGGTATGTTGGAGTTGGCCCACATCAGTTAATGATCTCCTCCAAAACTAGTGTATGAGCCTGGGTGGCTTCTCCACTCATTGTCAATTGGTCTTGAGTTGGATACTTTAACAAAGGTACTTTGATATTTGATCCATAGGCTTGGGTGAGTGCAATGAGATATGCTATAAGGACCCAGTTTTAAAGGACCGGCAGTGGAGTGCTTATATTGACCGTTCTCCTGGTGCTGCTGGTTACTCTGAGGTTTGATCCTTTAACTGTGCTTTTTCCATATAATGTGCACTTTACCGGACTTTGTAATAGGGGTGATTCAATTTGTGATTTGACCCCACTTTTTGTTTTTGTCTACAAAGTACAAGGTGAGACGAATGTGTGTGATAAACCTTTTATCTTGCTTCTATGCAATGATTACGACAGTAGACTGGCATTTTATATGAAAAAGAATATTAGGCTTTATGCATGTAAAAAGTTGTTCTTGCAAAAGGGTCTAACCAGGTAAGACCTTACACATATGCATAGGCTAATGATTTAGTTGGCAAAGTGCATCCAACTGATCCATGGCTTGCTAGCCAAAAACAGAAAAGAAATAGAAAAATTGCTTCCCTTCAGGCTTAATCTTTTTGTTATTTATGAGGATGCCTTAAACATATTCAGGTACGATATGCTTATTCTAGCAATAATTTGGTCTCCTTTTCTGCATGCAGGAATGCTTCCATGCTTGTGTAGCTGGCTGTGGTTACAAGGTGAGTTTGAGTCCAAGGAGTTTAACCTTTTGGTATTTTTTGTCTTGGATTTATGCGAAGGTTGAGCTTCCACTGGACATGCTTCATAGAGTTTTCCTCGAAATATTTCCCAATGTTGGTTCCACAAAACCCATTGCAACAAGCAACAGAAATCTATGAATGCTTCAGAGGCCACTGAGTAACTCAAATATTTGAAACTAATTGGATTTCCTACACAACTTCATAGTGCTTTGGCTTTGCATGACCAATGTTTTTCGTGTTCTGTTTTGGTGAGCATAGTGCTTATTGTTCTGCATTGTTTTTCTTCTTCTATAGTCCCCTATTCATGGTATTTTGTGGCATACTTCCTCTTTCATGCTTGAAGAAAATAGAGAAGTGGGTGCATTTCAGAATCAGAGTAACGATTCCTTCTTATGCTGAATGGTGACAATGGTCCCTGGGAAATATATGGAAAACCATGAAGGAGAGAATCTGTCAGCTGAACTTTTTGTATAAATATGACAATGAGATATGTGGTTTAAGAATTGCCATCTTCGGTTGGATATGAGCATCATTCCATCTTACAATCTCCATGGGTTCATGCTAGCTGATCTGGTTAGGCGATCTTTGTATTAGGCTCTGTAGGCAGTACCTCAACATGTGCAAACATGAATATGAAGGATTGCAGACTTTATATTCAGTTATTATAGTAATGCTAACATCTTTAAAGAGCAGACAGAACAAAAGCAGTTTTTCAAGTTATGGTGGAAACTTCTCTATATTACGGATCATCTGTTATGTGCTGGTACATAAGCACGTTTATTACTACATAGTACATAAAACTTGGTTGATAGCTTCAGATCATTTGGAGCCTGTGTTTCGATCCTGAATTTATCGTGGGATGTGCCAATGGAAACGAGAAGGGTAGGAAAACCAGAAGTACATTTAGTTTATCCATATCATCTTTTTATTGTTCCCTTTCCTCCATATACCCTCCACGAACCTATTTATTTTATTCTGATTATAAGCCCTACAAATCCATGATCCAAATACAACATTTTGTTTTTCAATCCATGTCACATGTGAATGACAGGATATTTTTTGGTTGCAGTTTGAGATTCCTTCACAGAAAGTTGATACAATTCATCCAAATAGGCCAGTGAAGCCTCCCCCTGTAAAGGAGCCGCCTCCACCGCCTTTTGACTCCAGTAAAACTACCGTCGACTCCAGTACAACTACCGAAGACATACTAAGTGCTTCTGCTTAGGAAGAGAGGAGCATAAATATTCATCACATATAGATTGTGAATTCTTGCATAATCTGTAGTTTGGAGGAAGCTTGTAACTTGCTGTGTGTCGCTTGGATCAATAGAGTATCACAGGCTGTTTTTGGTTTTACATTTTTTTTTTTTTTTTCAAACATGGCCAATGCTTATGCTTCTTCGGGTTCCTTAAAGATTCAGGAACCCTAGAGAAACTTTCTTTGGCCCTTCTTTTCAGTGCTCTCTAACCAGTTATGATCTCTCTCTCTCACACACACACACACACGCACATGCTCGTGCAAGAGCCAGCAGCCTGATTGACTCCTCCTCAAATAGTGTCTAGTATTTATATACCCCTCTGGATCTGGAGTCTTTTTTTTTTTTTTTGATCCGCCTGGATCTGGAGTCTTGAGAGTGATAAAGTTCTGATTCTTTCACTTACCGCTGCTGCTCAAGCATAAAGCGAGCTCGACCACCAATTTATACTTCAAAAACATTTTAATTCAACGCCTTTTCTGACTGGGAAATGAAAAAAATGATGAGGATGGTTTTGCTCTTCATTTGCCTCTCTTTCAGTCTCTCATTTTCCATGCTGTGTTGATGAGATTCAGAGAATGGTTCTCTTTATATTCGGGGCATCAAGAAATGGTGAAAAGGACCAAGATCCAAAAGTTCCATGAGGGGTAAATTTGTAAATACGAGGATGTGTAAATTAAAAATGTTGACAAATGATGCTGCCCAGGTTCGAACTGGAGACCTTTAGTGTGTAAGACTAACGTGATAACCACTACACCACAGCATCTTCTGATGCATCCGTCCTTTGGTTTTTATGTTTAGAATGGTTAGGTTTTCTTTTTGTTCGTCAAGGTTGAACAGTCAACTTTTGGACAAGGCTAATTTTTACTATGAGAAAAACTTGTTTATAGAGCAGTTGTAAATAAATATTTATGGAGCTCAATCTGGGCCGTTCAAAGTGTTTTGGACGGTCCGGATTTTAAAAAAACTATTCGCGCGAATAGTTTTCTTAAAATCCAGACCATTGATTGCCGAAACAGATGGCTGAGATTACACGGCTCAATTGATTACTGAAACAGATAGCTGAGATTGCATAACTCCGTAAATAAGCTGTTTGTCGCTGCTCCGGAAATAAGTTTCTCTCTTTTAGTAAATAGAGCAAAAGAAAAAGAAAACTTACGCCCACTCATATATACTCTCTCACCCTTGCTTGCTACCTTGCTTCGTCTCTCTCGCTGTCGTAACTAGATGAATGTGGAGTATACGTAAATTGTTGCGTACAAAATCCAGTTTGAAACCGTTTGTTGCACGCGGGCTTCCCAAAAATAATAACTATGAGGGGTCTACGTGGAGTCATAAATTTGGTTTCTAGTTTTCATTAAAAGTTTTTGAGAAATTAAACGATCAATCTTGAGAAATCGGGACACCGTCCAATCTTGACAAAATAAGACGTGTGTGAAGCCGCATGGTGGTATATATATATATATATATATATATATATATATTTGAAAGTGGTTGCAATGGTGGTCGCATGAGATTTAATTAGGGGCTCACTCTGGTCTCAGGTTCGATTCCCCTCGCAACTCCTCTTCGGACCATCTCACTCCTCGCATAAGCACGTGCAACAGCTGTTAGAGGGCCGAGATGCGCACAAGCTAGTCCGGGACAGTCTGCATTACTAATAAAAAAGAATGTGTGTAGCCAAATCCAATCACTTGAAATTAAAGTCCGAATTAGTAGTACTTGACTAACATGATCAGCTTCCCTAGCTGTCATGGTTTTTGTACGTAGCAACCTCGCGACAAATAGGACGACGTTCACTTGGTGTTTGCCTACTTCAAATGGACAGCCAAACAATCATGTTGCGGAAACTAAGGACCAAACCAGAACACAAACACACACACAAACACAGAGACAAAGATTTACGTGGTTCCCCAAAATCAGGTACATCCACGGGGGGCAGCTGGATTATATTTAGGAGGAGGAGGATTACAAATCACTCTAACTCACACTCACTCACAGACTGATACAAATGCATACATATGCAGCTCTCAAACTCTCACTGATTTTCCCACACCAAATACAAGTGCAGAAGGCTCAATTTATAGGCAAAGAATAGAGCCCTGTTCAACAGCCATGCTTATGGCATTAATTTCAAACCATGCGTGAGATCTTCTGCAAATGTGCAGATCTTTCCATTGTCAAGAAAGACTGCTAGTCTTTGACAAACAAGAATGGGCAGATCTTTCCATTGTCAAGAAAGACTGCTAGTCTTTGACAAATGAGAATGAAGCCAAATCTCAACAATCTCCACCTTGGCGACAATTCTCCAAAGGTCCGATGCTGCCCCCAATGCGCCCTTAGGCGCTCTGAACCGGAGAGATGTTGATCAAGTCCAAACAATGATTGAACTTGATCCCAGTAACAACCTTCGTCAACATATCAGCTGGGTTGTCTGCAGTGGCAATCTTCTCAAGCAATATGTCCCCTTCTTCTAGAATTTCCCGAACAAAGTGAAAACGGACATCTATATGCTTTGTCCTGGTATGGTGCACCTGATTCTTTGCCAAATGAATGGCACTCTGACTATCGCAATAGACATTGATGTGCTCCTGTTTGGCACCCAAATCACCAATCAAACCCTGCAACCAGATGGCTTCTTTTATGGCCTCAGTCACAGCCATATATTCAGCCTCCGTAGTAGATAGTGCAACCGTGGACTGTAAAGTCGAACGCCAACTAACTGGTCCTCCTGCCATAGTGAAAACATAACCAGTAATTGACCGCCTCTTATCCAGATCACCAGCGTAATCTGAATCTACATAACCAACTGCAAGCTGATCACCAAATTTCTGATCTCTCCCAAATTTTAGGCCAACATTAACTGTGCCCTGAATGTATCTAAGAATCCATTTCACAGCCTGCCAGTGACCCTTTCCTGGATCATGCATATATCTGCTAACCATACTGACAGCGTGTGAAATATCGGGTCTGGTACATACCATTGCATACATCAAGGATCCCACAGTGTTGGCATACGGAACTTGGGCCATCTGTTTTCGTTCCGCATCAGTACGAGGTGACATCGAAGCGCTGAGCTTAAAGTGCGGGGCTAATGGTGTACTCACGGGTTTAGCTTTGCCATCTATGCCAAACCGTTGAAGTACAGTCTTCAGATACTGAGTCTGCGATAAGCAAACTGTGCCCTGCTTCCTGTTGCGCTGAATCTCCATCCCAATGACCTTCTTTGCTTCTCCAAGGTCTTTCATTTCGAATTCTGAACTCAGTTGTGCCTTCAACCGAGAAATCTCCACCTTGCTCTTAGATGCAATTAGCATATCATCAACATATAAGAGCAAATAGATAAAGGAACCATCCCGAAGTTTACGAAAGTAAACACAATGGTCAAAACTGCTGCGAGTATACCTCTGCGTAGCCATAAACTGATCAAATCTCTTGTACCATTGTCGTGGCGACTGGTTTAGGCCATATAGTGACTTGCGAAGACGGCAAGCCCAATTTTCCTTTTCGGAGACCTTGAAACCATCTGGTTGTGACATATAGATCTCTTCGTCCAAGTCGCCGTGCAAAAATGCAGTCTTAACATCGAGTTGCTGTAACTCGAGGTCGTACTGCGCAACCAAAGATAATAGAATGCGGATCGATGCATGCTTCACCACCGGAGAGAAGACCTCATTGTAGTCAATCCCTTCGCGCTGAGCATAACCCTTTGCCACCAATCTGGCCTTATGTCTAACACCACCCTTGACCGAACTGTCCTCTTTGTTGGCGTAGACCCATTTGCATCCTATTGCTTTATTCCCTTTGGGAAGTGGTACCAGCTCCCAAGTCTTATTCTTGTGAAGAGAACTCATCTCCTCATTCATAGCCTGCTTCCATTGAGAACTGTCAGAACCTGAAACGGCCTCCCTATACGTATTCGGAACACCTGTGATAACCGAAAGGGCGTATGCAACCATACCATCATATCGGGCAGGTTTTCGAATCTCCCTCCTCGGACGGCTAGTAGCAATAGACTGTGTTGGCGCTATAGCCTCGGGAACTGAAACATCATCAGACTCAGAACTTGAATCTGAAACATCACTGTGGTGCTCCTGTGGTGGCGAAATGGTAGGAACTTGAACTACAGGAACCTCTAGCTCCACCTGCTCTGACTGCTCCACCTGATCTGAACACCCTGGAATGGTGTTAACCTTTCGAGAGTTGGTTTGAAGCATGGCCGACTCATCGAAAGTAACATCTCGGCTGGTAATAATCTTCTTAGACTCCGGGCACCAGAGTCTATAGGCCTTTACACCTGGAGTAAAGCCAACAAATATAGCCTTCCTAGCTCGAGGATCCAGCTTAGATTCTGTGACATGAAAATAAGCAGGACAACCAAATACATGCAGCCGATCGTAATCAATCGAAGATTGACTAAAGTATACCTCCATGGGAGTCCGTCCGCCAAGTGCCTCTGACGGTAGCCTGTTGATCAACTGACAGGCATAGGCGACTGCCTCTCCCCAAAATACTTTGCTCAAACCGGCGTTGGACAACATACACCGCACCTTAGTCACCAAAGTACGGTTCATCCTCTCTGCAACTCCATTTTGCTGTGGAGTCTTCGCGGCGGTGAAATGTCGGACTATCCCCTCCTCCTGACAGATTTTGAGAAAGGGATCTGAAGTATACTCACCACCGTTGTCTGACCGAAGTACCTTGATTTTTCTGCCAGTCTGAGTCTCCACCCTCTGCTTCCAACGAAGGAAAGTGTCAAGGACCTCGTCCTTGCGTTGCATGGGATAAACCCATACTCTCCGTGAAAAATCATCAATAAACGTGACAAACCACCGTTTGCCACCAAAAGTTGCTGTTGTTGTGGGCCCCCAAACATCTGAATGAACATAATCCAGAATACCCTTCGTACAATGAACTGCGGTGCCAAATTTGACCCTGGTCTGTTTGCCCAGAACACAGTGCTCACAGAATCCAAACTTCCCTGTCTTGGCCCCCTTAAGGAGACCTTTCTTCACCAATCCTTGTAAAGCTTTCTCTCCGGCATGACCTAGGCGCATGTGCCAGAGTCGGGAAATGTCATCTGTAGCATCATCTGAGCTGCTGCTGGAGATGGCTACTCCTCCTGTAACTGTGCGCCCGTCGAGGAAGTATAAATTTCCTCTCCGAGTGCCTTTCAGGACCACTAATGCACCATGGGTTACTTTCAGAGCTCCACCTTCTAAAGTAATCTTGTAACCTTTTGCATCCAAGGTTCCAAGAGAAATCAAATTTTTCTTCAAATCCGGGACATACCGGACATCTGTCAAAAGCTTGGTTGTACCGTTGCGCAACTTGAGTCGGATTGTACCTATCCCCTGAGTTTTGCAGGCATTGTCGTTGCCCATCAAAACTACGCCACCGTCAATCTCTTGAAAGTTTGAGAACCAGTCCCGATGGGGACACATATGGTAGGTACATCCCGAGTCCAGAATCCATTCATCTGAATTTGTGTCTGATGAAACAATCAAGGCTGATGCCAAGTCGTCAACCTCTCCTCTTGCAACATTTGCTCGTTGTTGTTGTTGTTCCTTGATTTTGGGGCAATCCTTCTTCCAGTGCCCCGTTTCATGACAGTAAGCACACTCATCCTTTGCAATCTGCTTCCTATCACCGAATTTCTGATTCCTTTCAGCTGATTTGCCTTTTGACCTGGACCTGGACTGTCTCCTCCCGGACTGTCTATTCCTCGATTCAGTCCTTCCCCTTACTGATAGTGCTGATGAAGAGGGATCCCGATGAACTTGTTGATCCTTCTTCCGTACCTCGTTGTTAATCAAAGTAGAGCAAACGTCATTAAAACGAATTTCATCTTTTCCATACAGTAAGGTAGTAACCAAGTGGTCATATGTATCAGGCAAAGAATTTATCAACAAAAGTGCCTTATCCTCATCGTCAATTTTAACATCAAGGTTTTGCAAATCGGCCAAAATTTTATTGAAACTATTTAGATGTTCGTTCATTGACGCACCTTGTTGATACTGAAAACGATACAGTCTCTTCTTCAGGTAGAGTCTGTTCTCTATGCTCTTCGTCATGTACTTGCTCTCTAATTTCTGCCACAACTCCTTGGCTGAATTGTCCCTCATGACGGAATACTTGATGTCTTTGGACAAACAAAGACGGATCGTGCCACAAGCTTGCCGATTAAGCTTGTCCCAATCGGAGGTGGACATATCCTCAGGACGATCCTCCAAAGTGAATTCCAAATCTTGTTGATTTAGAATATCCAAAACTTCGCATTGCCACATGCCGAAGTTAATTGTGCCATCGAACTTATCCACTTCGAATTTGGCATTCGAAACCGAGCTCCTCCTCATGTAGGAACTGACCGAGGGCTCGTCTGAAGTCTTCTTATCTGATGATTTGTCCATAGGTGTTGAAGAAACAACACTAGGGCTCTCCTCGTCGATGCTGGACATCCAACGAAGTCAAAAGCGAGAGTTTTACCGCTGAAAATACTCCCAACAGATTTTTCGGAACGGAATCTCGAAAAACGGGGCACGGGGTTGGATCTGGAACGTCGAGATAGTCAAAATCGACTACTCACGGGCGAAAAACGGAGTCCGGACGGCTCCGAAAACACAGAAAACAAATTTTAGGAAAATTCTGCTGACTGGATGATTGACTGGACCACTTTTGCTGAGGTGTCGAACACGTGGCACCCACCTGGCGCTGACGTGGAATGACACGCGGACTGCTGACGTGGTTGATGACTCAGCACATATGGGTCCCGTTTGGTGACGTGGCAGATGACGTGTCTGATGACTGGGCAGGTGATGTGGCGGATGACAGCGCCATGTGGTACTGATGGAGCGATGACATGTTGCTGACTGGATGATGACATCTTGCTGATGTCATCGTCTTCAACCTGCAGTTGCGCGTGGAAACGTATCACAAGCGCGTTAGATTCATTTTCTGATTTGACTGCTTAAGCGCAACTTTGACCGGGAAGGTGTGGTTCACCCCGACGTCGGATGAAGGCTTATTATACCTTCCCGAAATCGTCTCGACGAGACGAACAAGATGGACAGATTAGATCGTATTTTCGAGCTGTTTCGAAAAAACGCAGATTCGAACAGAGGCAAAAACAGAATGTTGCTTTGTGTTTTGGCTTCCCAAGCTCTGATACCAATTGTTGCGGAAACTAAGGACCAAACCAGAACACAAACACACACACAAACACAGAGACAAAGATTTACGTGGTTCCCCAAAATCAGGTACATCCACGGGGGGCAGCTGGATTATATTTAGGAGGAGGAGGATTACAAATCACTCTAACTCACACTCACTCACAGACTGATACAAATGCATACATATGCAGCTCTCAAACTCTCACTGATTTTCCCACACCAAATACAAGTGCAGAAGGCTCAATTTATAGGCAAAGAATAGAGCCCTGTTCAACAGCCATGCTTATGGCATTAATTTCAAACCATGCGTGAGATCTTCTGCAAATGTGCAGATCTTTCCATTGTCAAGAAAGACTGCTAGTCTTTGACAAACAAGAATGGGCAGATCTTTCCATTGTCAAGAAAGACTGCTAGTCTTTGACAAATGAGAATGAAGCCAAATCTCAACAAATCAGACCACATTTTCTTGGAAATTTCCTCTTTTCACCTCATTTGCACAATCATTCTCCTCTTAGTATCTCAAAAACAGGCTCCAAATTTCTCACATAATTTCTACATAAACTTAAACCTGGCAAGCAACTCCTCAAGGAATCAAACACTACAAATTTCAACTTTCCCACAAGTTAGAATTCACTTTTTCTTTTCGTAGCTAAGTGAACTTGTTCGTTTTGGCTCTCAAACATTTGCGCATGGTCCTCAATAAATTTTCTTTATCTCTCTCCCCTCATTACTCATAAAAATCTTCCCCAAAACCCAAACCGAACAGGGTAGGTGTTTGTCAATTTCTTGGTTGGTTTGAATGGCAAGAACTGTGAAGAGTTGGCTACAATTGTCCCTGAAACTAGTAAACTCGACAATAGGAGTTACTGGGATTGCAATGATCCTTTACAGCATTTGGATGGTTAGGGCTTGGCAACTAGACATGGATGGCTCATCTTCTGATCATCCTAAATTCTCTCTTCCATGGTAAGCTCTTTTCCGCTGGAGTGTCTCAGGTCATCCATGGTTGCTGTTTTCTGAATCAGTTTTTCAGAACACTTTCCAAGAACTTTTTCAAGAATGAAAACCTCAATCATTTTCAAATCGTACTTACATTTGTTAACATAGATGGCTGTATAGAATTTTTGACTGTCCTTTCAACGTTTGCTCAAGAATGGGTTGCGCCGAAAATTTCTAAAAAGCAAGTCTGAAAACCTTTAACCAACAACTAATAACTTTCCGCAAAGCATTCCACTGCTGATTTTAAACAACCACCAGCTGATACCTTTCTCTGTTTTCCTTCGGTTATTTATCAAATTTTCTTCGACAAAATTGCAGGTTTATTCATGCTTTTCTTGGCATTGGTATCGCCTTGTGTGGTATAACATGCCTTGGCCACATTGCTGCTCATACTGCTAATCGTCGCTGCCTTTCATGTGTATCCTTTTGTTGTAGAGCTTTTAACACCACCGCCGGCGCCCTTCTCCCATCCATCTTAACACTCTTTCTGTTTTGACAGGTATTTCGCATTTTGTTCAAGGAACCCGAGCCTTGTAACAAACCCTTGTGCATAAAGTGGATTTGCTGTCCCTCTCCGCAGTGGACACGGATACATGGCTGAATCACATCTATCGTACATACGTTCTCTTGTGTGTTTTTTTTGTAATCATTTTGTATTGCTAATTTGTTGTTCATGGATCGAATATATAATCTTTTATTGCATATGATTGACCTTAATCTTCTAAGTACATGGTTGTGATCTTCTTTCTTCTACTGGTGGAGATTGCATTGATAACAGATATCTCCCTAAACTCCCATTGGGAAAAGGTGTGTTATGTAGATGACTTCCCCATTCTCTTCAAACAATTCTCTTCTACACATTCAGTTCTTGAGCTCATAGTTATACGCACAACTAATTCATTTCAACATCAGGACTTTCCTGAAGATCCATCAGGGAGGTTTGATGATTTCGATCATTTCGTGAAGTCAAATTTCGACACCTGCAAATGGATTGGGTGGTTGTTGGTCTTAGCACAGGTACCTCTTCCTGTTTGGTATCGTATTATTTTCTGCTGATCGTGTTCTCTGACATACAATGGAGTATTGTTTAGCAATCTGTTTCCGAATACAAAGCCTTTTCGAGAAAACAACAAACTGCCATTCCCCTATATAAGAAGTTCGAAAACTGGATCGAAAAATTTGAAACACAACTGAAAACAATGAGGATTTCCAAACTCTGAAGTACACTAATTGGGTTCAGGGAAGAGAGGGACCAAAACAAAGATTCCAACACCAATCAATTCGTTTTGATAGGGTACTGCTTTCATTATCCGGAAAAACCTGGAAAATTTACTCGGTTTTCCAAAAAAGTATTTTCTGATAACAATCTGCATTCTGGGAAACATCAAAAGGTTGTTTTCTAAGTCTCACACACACAAAAAAAGAAGAAGAAGTGAACCGAAAATGAAAAACGACGTGAATATATACAAGGAGTGTTTATGTACTGTTCTTTTCCAGAAAACATGGAAAACACAAGAGAAACAAAAAACAGAGTTTTTCCATCTCGCGGTTTCTGAAGGGATGGACCAGATTAAAATTTCAAATGGTTTCCGTATACAGGGATGTTCGGTGATATTGGCTGCGGTTCTAAGAGCGACAGAGAAAGATCAGGGCAGAAAGTATGACAATGAGGATGATTATGCACCACAAAGGCTTCCATTTCAGTATGACAATGAGGATGATTATGCACCACAGAGGCTTCCATTTCTTGGTTATCCAGTGCAGCCATTTCCCGGTACTATTGTAGACTTCCCCCTTGCCCTCCAACAATGAGATCTCCAAGGCAAGGAAGGATTCACAACAAAGTTTGAGACAATTGGCTTTGTTTGTTGATGGTCTGAAGGAATGCTCCTGTAATTCCGGTTTTCTGCCCAGGAAAGTTTTATGCTTGTGTTTTTTGTCAGTTTTGTTTTGGGGTTTTTTTTGGGGCAGGATTTAGCACTGTTTGGCCTGTTTGTCGCGGAATCTATGTTCTTTCCCATATACGTTGGTTGGCTCGTTGCCAACTCTTATTTGGATCATCAGGGTTGTGGGTGCCAATATCTTTATTGTGGTGCCGTTATGGCCCGAGTCCTTTTAATCTGTGTAATTAATGACTCGCTTCCTATATGAAGTCAATGTCTATATATATTGACAAAAGTAAATCATAATTTTGCGCCAGCATTTTTAGTTATAGGGCCTTTTAACTAGAAAAAAAGAACAAAAACGATTTTCAGTTATCTTGCAAAGAATGCAAGAAACACACTTTAATTTGCATTTGAGTTTGTACACATGCACTCGTCGAATTTTATTAGTGTAAAAATGTTAACATCCACGTTAAACTCAGAACATGTCCTTTTTCTCTTTTGATCAATAAACTAATTTTCTTCAACCATCTAAATTAATCGTCACATGTTAATTAAAATTGAAATAAACTTACCGGTCAGCTCTCGGTATCGATCACTGTCGAATTACAATTGTTTTGATTTTTTGTTCTATGCTGATAGAACCGACCCGGTACCCGAGATTGTCCCAAACAGAACTAGCTGACTAGCAAGTTGCACACGAAAGGGAGATCGAGCACTAGTTTTAGCTTGCTAATCTAAAGGCAGGCAAGAGAGCCGGTGCAGAAGGAGTATTAAGCTAAATGGCTTTTTTTTTTTTTTGTTTGTCCTTATTCAATTTTTTTTCGCATTTGTTAGTTTTTCATCAACTTTTTGTGGATTATTGCTTCATCGTGGCGAGGGGATTTTAAAAAGTAAAAAAATATGATCGAAATCCAATTTTTTTTAATAGAGACGAAAAAATTGAGGTTTTGATCGTAATTTTTTACTTTTTAGATTCTTCTCGTCGTGAAGAAACAATAATCCACAAAAAATTGATGAAAAACTAACAAATGCGAAAAAATTGAATAAATGCAAAAAAGAGAGAAGCCATTTGACTTATGACGCTGAACAACTGATAAATCAAAGTTGCATAACTGGTTGGGGATTGAGATCCCGTTCGGCTAAATAAGCCAACTAGTTTATTTTTTTGTTTTTATTCAATTTTTTTTTTTGTATTTGCTAGTTTTGCGTTAATTTTTTGGGGATTATTACATTGTCATGGCAAGAGGAATCTAAAAAGTAAAAAATTATGATTGAAACCTAATTTTTTTGAATAAAGACAAAAATAAGCCAATAAGCCAATTTTTTTTGTCTTTACTAAAAAAAAATTGGATTTCGATATTAATTCTTTACTTTTTAAATTTCTCTCTTTATGACGATGCAATAATCCTCAAAAAATTGACGAAAAACTAACAAATACAGTACGAATTTTTTTTGAATAAGGACAAAAAAAATATGCCAGTTGACTTATTTAGCCAAACGGAAGAGTGTTCTGTCGCACAAGGAAGTATGGGAGAGGATGGATATTGAGCAGAAGAGGGGTTGAAGTAGCCCATAACACATTCGATCACCTTTACTAGTAGGGCTTGAAAGGATGGATAGTTTCGTTTAAGGGAAGGCAGTGAGTGATCCATCAATAGAAATTTGGGAGTTTAAAAAAAAAAAACCCAAGTGGGCATTAACCAAGTAGGAGTTAAAAAAAAAAACCCAAGTAGGAGTTAAAACATTCTTTTACCTTTTTGGGTTCGCGTTATGAACTCGTCCGATACCTGTTGGATCGCCATCCCAACCTATCCGATACTCTCGATTCTCATCGATCTCCCCTTCACTTGGCATCGGCTAACGGACACGTTCAGATGGTGAAAGATCTCATAGAGGCCAGCCCGAAGATGTGCTTAGCTTGTAATCGAGACGGTTTGAACCCTCTCCACGCTGCAGCTGTTACGGGCCAGGTCTCGGTCTTGGATGAGCTGTTGAAAGCTAACCCATGTGCCGCTCGAGCTAGGGTTTGAGAGTATTAGATCAAAATGAAGGGGGAGCTTGGATGCAGAGAGAGGTTAAGGCCCAATGTTTGGTTCACACATGAGGAGGAGATTTGTTAGAACATGTGTGAACGTTGAGTTCCACATCGGATAAATAGAAAAAGAGTTGGACCTTAAAATACAATTGGATGACTCACCACTTACAAGGCTTATCCTTTCAAGTGGATATGAGTCATTCAATGTATGACCCTCAAAATTACGTTCGTATGGAGTACTGAAATAATAGTTGTGGTGGACGTGTGGTAGTCGTGGTGGAAAAGTGATGGTGGTGGTGAAATGATGACAATGGAAAGGAAACCCCTCAGTCATACTATGCTATTGTTGTGTTCACACCGAGATGGGAAAGGAAACCCCTCAGTACTCATACTATTGTAGTTGCAGTCCTAGTATGGTGCGCGCGGCTTGCAAATCCTTCTCCTAACGCACGGAAGTCGCTTGATCGATAACAAAAGCTTTTCGATCAGAAATGGATCAGAACAGCCACAGAGAGGATTTGCAAATTTGGCGTATGGATATCTGGCAGAAAAGGACCAAGTCGCGACCCCATTGAAGCAAACGACGGCCACGTACGAGGCTAACAAACCAGTTGAAGTTCAGATTATGTGAATGATCTTGGCTAGTAAGTTCAGGCGCTTATATAACGGAGGACAATACTTGAAGTTTAGAAGGTTATATGAGGCATTGAGTCGAAAGGTCTGGAATTTTTTCTTTTAGCATGTACTCTTTCCGTTCCGTCATGATAATGGATTACGAAGTCGTGCCATTTTTCGAAGTATATAACACACTTACTTGCATAATTTTTTTTAAAATTCGTACGGCCCAATTTAAAGATGTGAATTAAGTACTTCTTTAATTAAATTGGAGGGAACAAAATTCCTACTTTCAATTGTGCACCCAAAAATTGCACTGTCAATGGAAGGCCAATATGTGGCAAGATCAAGGCCGAACGCGCCAAATGGGGCCATTCAGCTTCATTAAACAATAATTCAAGCTTGGTTTGATTATACAATAATCCGATCTTGAACGAGCTTTTAGCAAACAAACACATGCTTGAAGTCGAGTAGCTTAATTTGTTTATCAACTCTAATAAATAGTAGTAGTAATGACTTATTACATGTTCTCCTTTTAATTCATCAGTTTCGCATTGTCCGGTGTAGTTTCGGAAAATTACGGGTTAGTGGTACAGACAAGGCTTAATTTACCATTTTGATTAGGAATGACAACGGGGAGAAGGCGGGTCGGGTTTTGACCCAACCTGGTCCGAAAATTTCTGACCTCCCCCTCCCCCACCCCGAAACCTGACTGGGTAATGAAAATCTTCCCGTTCCCGCCCTTGTCGGGTAACGGATTTACCCACCCCACCTCGTCCTTATTTTTCTTCTCCTTCTCCATACTCAAAGAATGGATTTTGTTGACCCAATAAAAGAGCTTAAAAACAGAATCACTTCAAAATGCAGTTGTTATCAAACACAAAATTTGACACTGGAAAACAACAGAAATCCCAAATTAATCTAGTTTGTTATTCAACAGAATGAAAATGATTTGTACAAAAGAGCTGTTAATCTTATAGATCTCTAACCCGCCCCCATCCCTCCATCACAACTGCAGCTCCAGAAAACATCCGAAAAAATCAGGGGAACATCGGGGAGAGAGAGAGAGAGAGAGAGAGAGAGAGAGAGAGAGAGAGAGAGAGAGAGAGATTAGTTAAATCGAAATGGAGATTTTGTATGGGTGGAGGAGAGAAGCAAATGGGTTTGCAGATGGGTTTGTGCGTGTGTAGAGATTTTGTATGGGTGGAAGGGACAGAGGGGGAGTGAGGGTTGGGAATAAATGGCTAGGGTTTCTCTCAATCTCATCTATATGTATATATATAGATAGATCGGGACAGGTTTAGAGGCGAGACATTGTCACCCCGAACCCAACTGAATTAAACCCCTCAATCTCATCTATATGTATATATATATATATATATATATATACATACACACACTACGGATTAAGTGCGGGATTCCTCACTTTATTAAAATGCGGGATTTTCATTTATTGATCAAATTTTGAAAATTCAAACCGTTCAATGTGTGCAGAACGTGATTTTAAGGATCCCCGCTTGAAATTAGCAAAAAAAAATGACCGGAAAGAGCTTCATTCAAGCAGTTTTTTTTGAACCGTTCAATGAAAACTGCTCAGATGAAGCCCTTCCCGGTTATTTTTTTTTGCTGATTTCTCACGGGGACCCTTAAAATCACATTCTGATCACTTTGAGCGGCTCGGATCATTGAAATTCAATCGGGAAGGAGAGTCCCGCATTTTATTAAAATGCGGGATCCCTCACCGGAACCTGACTCAGTGTGAATATATATATATATATATATATATATATATATATTGGGACAGGTTTAGAGCCGGGACATTGTCACTCCGAACCCAACTGAATTTTAGATGGGTTCGTATGATTGCCAAGCCTAATTTTGATGGTGTGCAGTTCAAAATCCCCAAAACACAGCAAAGGAGAAAAAATGTAATGACCAATATTATTACATTGTGTGCATGACTTGGCCTGACCATATATGTTTGCCCTAAATGGGGCAACGTCATTCACCTCCCATCACCACCTAGACGTCCAAAATCACACGCACGAAGAGCAAGTCAAACATTGAGAAGACAGTAAGCTCCGAAGGTTGATATATATATATATATATATATATAAAATAAAGGATCACTCGGGCTGAGTTGTTAGCTATTTGACTGGAACGGTGCAAGTCTAATTGTTTAGCCTAGTTTTTACTCCTTCAGTGAGAACACGCAGTAGCTAAGATCGAACTCATTGACTTACCAATAGTCTATCGATCTTTGCAAGGGATGGGACGACCATTAGAATTTCACCTTAGCTATATATAGTACATGTGTCTATGTCATGTCGAGATTTTCTTAAAGATTTCAACATCGGATTTAATAAAAAAAACAAGGAATGTACAAATTAAATTAACACAACTTCTGATAATTACACAAAGATATATACCATGCGCGCATTGAAAGTGTCAAGTTGAATTCTTACACACCACGTAAGCTTTAGATGGGTTAATTACTAGGCCACGATAAAAAAGCGCGGACACACACACATATATATAAGTAAACCACAGTTGTAGATGGCCAAATTTATGTGAGGTTGGAAACAGATAAAGCAAGTGCAATACATAAGAGTCCAAGAAATAGTCACATACAGAAAAGAAACAAAATAACAACAAAACATGCATATGTCAAAACTGTTTTTGTTTTTTCAATTTCTTTTTCTAATGTATTAGTATTACCAGTGAGTTACGTCAATTCCACTCTACCGACTACCTACTCTTTTCCTCTTAATTTAGATCGGTGTACATATATGCACGATGGTTAGCAAATTAACACAATATTTTATTGGAGTTCAAATTCTTCCCACCTAAGGTGCAAACCGAACCATTTCCGCTCGGGAAATTTATAAAAATGGTCCCTCTAGTTTGCATGAGTTCTCATTTTCGTCCCTCTACTATTAATTGTATCAATTTTAACCCTATAGTTTTCATTCCATCTCAATTTCGTCCTTCTCCCTAACGCCATCCATGAAACAAACGGAATTGAAGGGCAAAATTGTCATTTTCTCTCACAGAGGGACCAAATTGAAATTTTATGCAAACCAGAGGGATTATTTTTAAAATTTTACATTTTACTTTCGTTTTTTGCAAATAAAATAAAAAAGACCATAAGTAATGTATTTGACAACTGAATTATTTTTTATTGGGTAATCAAACTATATTGGAAAATTTATATTTCATTACACATTACAAAAATATTAGAAAATGTACAAATCAATCCCTTAGCTAATGTCTTTGTATCATGTTCTTATAATCTTCTTATTTTTTCACCCAATAAAAAAAATGTTTAAAATCCGTGTTTATTTGTTATATGAGTGATCTTATGAGTAAGTCCCAAAATAAATACACTTATACCCATATTTTAATGTATTTGATCTCTTAATATTTAATAGTGTTTCATTGCTTAATTAAACACAATTACAAGATTTCTAAATACTATTGAACAACTTTTTCTTTTTAATCATGTGACAAAAAAAATAACGATAGTGAAAATTCAATTGAAAAAAAAAATACAAGACCAAGACAATTAACATAAGGGTCGTTTTTCGAATTTTCTCATATTTTTTGTGATGTATATAATAAAAACTTTACAAAATTTCAACGTATATTTTATTATTCAATATAAAGTGAGATGAGAAATATATTATATATGATGTATTTTAAATTTATTTACAAAAACAAAATTAAAAAACAAAATTATAGAAATAGTCCCTCTAGTTTGCATAAAATCTCAATTTAGTCCCTCTGTGAGGAGAAATGACAATTTTGTCCTCCAATTCCGTTTGTTTCATTAACGCCGTAAGCGAGAGGGACGAAATTGAGACAGAATGCAAATTATAGGACTAAAAGTAACACAATTGATACTAGAGGGACGAAAATGAAAATTCATGCAAACTAGAGGGACCATTTATAAAAATTTCCCTTTCCGCTCCTCATTTGTGGGCCTCACTGTGTGTTTATCACAGTAATTTAAACCGTTCATCTTGTAGGACCCGTTAGTTATATATCCGTGCAAAAAATCAGTTTAATCATACATCGATATATATATTAAAATTGAATTTTGGTCTGTAAAATTGAAGCTCCTATATATTTATAATTTTTTTTTTATATACAATGTCCGATCAAGCTAATTTTTTTGTGAGAATACACTACTATGTGGTCTCTATAGGATAAACGGTTCAAGTTACTACGATAAATGCACGGTCTCTGTAGCTTCTTTTTGGTTGTGATGCCGGTTCTCCGTTTCTTTTGCAAAGCAGTGGATTATTTTTTTCTGTTTACTCATGAAAAAAAAAACTAGCTTTTGTGATTTTGCTCGTGTCATATGATTTGATTTGCACAAATGAGAGTAAAATAAGGAAAATGTCATTATGCAAATGTTCTATGCATATACCTACTGATATATAAGTTATTGATGAATCACTTGAATGTCGACGGATGTTTGATATTTGCTTATTTAGGAGGCAAAAAAGACAACGATATCTAAGTTTATGGATGATGACCCCGCCTCACAACTTCCTGAGGTCGCCACTGTCCTATTATAAACCTTCATATAAATCTTGCTACCACAATCTATGTAAGCCCTCAATTATTTTAGGGAAATGATTTTGTCACTTCTTTTTTTGTTAATGCTACTCCTCCTGAAAGTGTAAAAAAATACTTGCAGAGAAGTGACGTTAACAATAAAAGAAGTGGCAAAATCAACAGCCTTATTTTAATACTTCAAAATTCTGCAACTTGCTTCATAACTTCGAGTCTTAATTTACCCAGTCAGTAAAGAAATAGTCAACACTCAAGTGGACAAATTAAATTCTTTTCGCTATAATTTGATAAGTACTGTACTAATTTTCTTTAATTTACTAGTTAACTAGTGACCCAATTAAAAAATCGAGCTAATTCTTTTCACAAACCCACAAAAAAGTATTTTAAAATGATGAGCGATTTAAATCATCTTTGAGGGACCCGAATGGGCCCACAAAAAATCGATAAATTATTGGCAACTGAACTAGGGAATCCTTCTTTTTTTTCAATGGAAGAAGCACATCCATTTAAAAAGCCATATGACATCAACAGATTATCACCGGAATACAAATCAGGCCATATGACATTTACAGATTTTCACCTGAATACAGAGACACAGTCAAGCCCTAAAGCTAACGATATACAGGAAAAAAGAGACGAAGCTGATGTTTGGCGCTTAAGCAAGAGCCATCGCTCATTCTACACTGTTATCAACAAGGATCGGCTTACATGGAGCTAGTACCTAGACACTAGACGCATAGGGATGGCGGAGCTCCATATCAAAGACAACATAAAAAACTGATGAAAATCAACAATCCACCAGATTAAATCCGGACATAAAACTAGACTAAATCTGGACAAAAACGAAATAAAACAAAACATACACAATCTCCGTCAAAAGCCCTTAAACTGTGTCATTTAGAGCATCTCCAGCCTTCACCCATATTTTTCTTCAAATTTGAGTCAAATTTGGGGTAAAAACCCATTTTGGGTAGACATATCTCCAACCATCAAACCCAAATTTTACACATCTCCCTCTTTCTCTCTCTCTCTAACTAGCCGTTGGAGAAATGGGTCAAGGCAAAAGTTGTCTCAGATTTGGGCCAAAAAATGAGTAAAACCCAAAATGGGGAAAGGTTTGGGTCAAAGATTGGAGAGAGATTTTTGTGATTTTTGCCCCATTTTTAAATTTGAGTCTTAAAATGGGTCAAGGTTGGAGATGCTCTTAGCTCCCCAAATCTGGTAAGGTAAAAGGTCTAGAGCGCGACAATGGGGAAGACGAGTGAAGGAAATGACGAATTGCGGGAGATGGATTTGGGGGAAATAGATTTGGGTGAATTGTTATATAAGGGTATCCACAGTACTATAATAAAAAATTGATAATCAAAACTTGTCACATCAGCTTTTGATTATTCATTTAAGAGATTGCTAAGGTTAGCAATGTAGATGTCTATAATGACATAATCAAAATTGGATAACCAAAATTTGGATCACATCATTTTTTCAAACTATAAAAAACTAAAAATTGTGAACAGTAGAAAATAGTTTTTCTAAAAATAGTTTTGAAACTAGTAAAAACTATTTACTAGAAATAGAAAATAGTTTTTGAAACTTTTTTTTGAAAACAAAACTATTTTTAAATAACTGTTTCAAAAAAACAATTATTAGTAAAAAAAAAATTTCCAAAATATTGTTCGAAGAGAAAGAGAGAGGAAAAGAGGAGAGATAGAACATTGTTGTATAATGTTTAGTGTATTTGATTGAGAATACGTAGGGTCCATCTATTAAATTTGATTATTGTCAAAAGGTTGCTAGTTTTGTTATCCAGGGCCCAAAATTTGATTATTTTTAAGGAGGTTGTTAAGTTTGATTATAGCATTGTAAGCCATATTTTGCACCAACGTTATTAACTTTAAAAACTTTTTGCTTTTGGTTATAGCATTGTGAATACTCTAAGGAGAGGGTGAATTTGTCCTTGTACGTGAAATAAAAATGCCATGAATTTGTCAATACTTCCCTTAAGGGTTTATCATTTCCAAAATGTGTACCATGAATCCGTCAATTATTACCCCTTTTCCCACTTAAATGTATAGTTCCGTTCTCAAACTCTCTAGTGGTCCTAAAGTTTTGAATGTTTGGCATTCGACAAGGTTGAAACTTTAGCCGACACATAAGCCATTATTTTAGAGGCATTTAATGCGGTGTAATTATCAAAAATTGGCTTACAACGTATTATCCCCCCAATATCGAACTATCCTAGTAAGTACTTATTGGAAAATTTTAAAATCAGCTTAATGGACTGACAATAATAAGTGTGTAAATGTGTATTAAAAGATATAAAAAATACACAAAAATACACGTATTTTCCTTGTCTTCTTATGCGCTTATTATTAACCCAGTGGACTGACAATAGAATCACCAATCATAAAAAAGACTATCATAAAATGCCAAGTTATGATCAACATCCCCATATTTCGCTTTTCTTTCTCAGAAATTAACCAATGGTGCCTTATGGTGCGCTAAGAAGTGGACCATATTTCATAAGTTGTCTTCTCATCACGGGTTTAATTTTTAATCTATTTTTTTTTTTAGTATCGAATCATTTGATACATACAAATCAGAGTAAACAAGGCAAAGAAGACTTTGTTGATGACCCCGTCTCACAACTTCTTGAAGTCGCCACTGTCCTAGCCTCGTGTGTAAACCTTCACATGAATTTTTCCTCTTAATCTTGCTACCACAATCTAGCTAGGTAAGGCCTCAATTAGTTGAACCGTTCAAACTCCCCTCTTCTCATTTGCTTCATGACTAGCTACAAGTAATGTTAATTTAGTCAATAGGGAAGGAGTTGAAATATTCAAGGTTATAATTAATGGAAACAAATTTTGCAACTTGCGCTGATGTTCGTATATGTGTAGAGAAAGAGTTGAAATATTCAAAGCCTATATTTAATGGAAACAAATTTTGCAACTTGTGCTGATGTTCATATATATATATATATGTGTGTGTGTGTGTGTGTGTGTGTGTGTGAAGTTACTCAGCTGTAAAACACAAGAGTTGAATTGAGAGAGATTGGGAGAGAGAGAGCTGTAAAACACAAGCGTTGAATTGAGAGAGAGAGAGAGAGAGAGAGAGAGAGAGAGAGAGAGAGAGAGAGAGAGAATATGGAGAATGGGGGCCATCATGGAGCAGCAATCAAGGGAGGTGGAAATGTTTCGCGGGAAGAAATTGAATCCAAGTGCGATAGAGCAGTAGTGGAGAAATATTTCAATTGGAATGATCTCCATGTGGCCGCATTAAACGGGCAAACAGCGTTTTTCCAAATCCGGTTGCCGCTCAATCCCAACCTCTGCGAAACTCTAGATTCGCATAAACGATCGCCCCTTCACTTGGCATCGGCTAATGGACATGTTCCAATCGTAAAATTATTAGCAGAGGCGAACCCAAAGATGTGCTTGGCTTGTGATCGAGACGGTTTAAACCCTCTCCACACTGCAGCCGTTGCGGGCCAGGTCGATGTCTTGGATGCGTTGTTTGAAGCTAACCCATGTGCTGCTCGAGCTAGGGTGGACAAAGGAGAGAGAGATACAATTTTACATCTATGCGTGAAATATGATCGGTTGAACTTTCTGGAAGAGCTGCTGGAGAAATGTTTTAAAGGTGAGGAGTTTGTCAATGCCACGGATCATGCTGGGAACACCATATTACACATTGCCGTTGCCAATAAAAAATTTGAGGTACGTTAGGACCACAATCAAGGCTTTATTTTTCAAGTTGGAAACTGAGAATCTATATCTGAATTAACTTTGTCATATGGGCTTATTTAATACTCTAATAAAAATGAATCATGCAAAATGAGTTCTAAAAAAACCAAGTTGATGAAACACATTTTCAAAATTTCAAAAAAAAAAAAATGCTTGTCTTTTCATGGTCGATGTAATTTTGGTTTCTGGTAATAATTTAATAAATCTTTTGTGATTTTTTCACACATTGTTGATAATGTTATACATAATATTCTCACTATATGCACCATTTATCACTTATATTCTGTACCGTCTTCCGCCATAACATTTAATACAGAAGAGCAAATAAGGTCGGGACACTTCAAAATTTCTCATACGAGACAGCTTAAGTGTTGTACCTAGTTCCGGTGCATTACTGGTTGTTGGTGCATTTTCGGCCATTGAATCATGTGACAATTTTTTTTTAATCTTTTAAGATTCTAATGTGATTTTTGATCCAAAAGCCAAAAATAGTTGGGATTTTGGTAAATTATTGTGATTCCGCTGTTGAGAGATTTGTATGATGCCGAAATTGATTTTTGACAAAATGAACGTTTCAGATTATCAAGAAGATCCTCGAGAACTCTAAGATAGATACAAGGGCAACAAATGCAAGCGGTCAAACGGCGAGGGATATTCTACTTCTTGGACGAGGCAAAAGAACAAAGCCAGAACAATGGGAAGGTGACATTGAAAAACACCTTCGAAAACATCACATTCACAGAGGAAATTATATCAACCACTATGAGTGGATCGAACAGAAAAGAAAATCACTAACAATTGTCGCTATACTAATGGCAACAATAGCATTCCAAGCTGGGGTGAACCCTCCGGGCGGTGTTTGGCTAGAGAATGTAGATGGAGTTGACGGACACAGAGCTGGAGAAGCTGTGATGGCTTACAATCATCCAACTGCGTACCCCTACTTCATCCGTGGGAACACCATTGGATTTGTGGCCTCGCTGATAACAATCACTTGTCTCATCAGCGGAGTGCCTTTCAGGAAACGATGTCTTTTGGTGATGTTGGTGGTGGTTATGTGCGTATCGATCACGTGTATGGCATTCACGTACGCATGTGCTATTCTTTTGTTCACACCGAAAGCAAAAAGGGAATCCGTCGATCATAATATTGTAGTTGCAGTCGTAGTATGGTTCGGCTTGCAGGCGATTCTTCTCATAGTGCACGGAAGTCGTTTGATAGCAGCTGAGAACAGAGAAATGGTCTCGGAGATGATTTGCCGTTGGAAAGAAAAAGTCGTGGAGATGATTCCCGATTTTTCCTGCATTAAATCACACGGCGGAGGAGAACAATCGCGAATTCCGACCCGAGTCGCATCAACCGAGGCTATTGTTTGATTTTGTGTGTTTGTCGTGTTTATTTACTATTTCATTCTTTCATTTGATCGATTAAAACAGTTGTGCCCAAATGCAAGGTTTGCAAGAAATAAAATTGAATTGTACGTGCGTATCAACTTTGCCTAATCGCTCCATAGTTCCTCTTCTTTCCAAAAGATTTGTTGTCTTTACCCTTCCATAACAGGCTAAACCAACCTGAAAATCGCGCTCTTGTCGATAGATATTAATGATATATTCATCCCCGATTGAGAGAACCAAGACGTGTATATACGATCTGGATCTGTTCCTCCGAAAATCGATCACAGGATCCTGCTGCAAAGGAAGTAGTAGTAATCTATGAAGTTCTTCCACCCACACAAATAACCGGAAATTGAGAAAATCAAGATCCGTTACCTTTCCTTCTCATCTTGCAGCCATTCCCAACGTTTCATACTTTCATATAAGTTCAAAGATACAACGACTAAATTTGAGATTGGCGACCACACTTTTACAGTCTTCAGTGTGGAGCTTGTTTTTTTAGTCGGTAAATATCTTCCAAAGGTTTGTGGCCGGCGACTAAAAATGGTAGTCATCAAAACGTTTGGGCACTAAAACAGCTCTTCGGCGACAAAATTTTTAGTTTCCGTGCTAAGGAAATAGAGTCCTACATTACTGGGGAATGAAATGGGTGATTACTTAATAACATTTCGGACCTCTCCACTTATTGCTAATTAATCTTGAGTTGGATATAAAGTTTTCATACTCCGAAGCTGAATTTTCTTGTAGTGAGTTTTGTTATGATTCTAACAAAATACATTAGAACCTTCTATATATTATGTTAATTTTGAACACTGAAAGGGAAATTGTCTCAAAGATAGCAGAAAAGAATATCCAATTCTATTTGGATAAGTGGTTGAATGACCCCCCCACCCCCCCCAGCAAAAAAAAAAGAGAAGAAGACCTATTAAATCCACTCTGTTTAAATTTTGGAAGAAAATTAAAAAAGACTTTGGAGTGGGTTTGGATTAAAAAGTTAACTTTTTTATTTGTTTTTATTCAAATTTTTTTCGCATTTGTTCATTTTGAGTCAAACTTGTGTGACTTATTGATTCGTCTCGTTGACTTATTTTTGTCTTTATTAAAAACATTATGAGTTTCGATCATAATTTTTTACTTTTTTTATTTTTCTCGACGAGATGAATCAATAAATCACAAAAATTTAATACAAAATTAACAAATACAAAAAAAATTTGAATAGAGACCAAAAAAAAAATCATTTCAACTTATATATTAAGTCAAACCCAGCCTTAGTACACACGTACTATATATAAAGTCAACGTCTATATTAGCAAAAATAAATCATAAATAATAAACGATCTTTCTATTTACAGCTCAGTAGGTTAACAATAAACACATAAGAGGACAAGGAAAAACACATATTCCTATATTTTTTTTACATCTTCTAATACATATTCACACTTCTTATTGTCAGCTTATTGGGCTGATTTTAGAATTTTCTAATAATCAAGAAAAAAAGAGAGCACGTCATCCCCTCTAAAAAAGAACCAATAAAAACGTCATAGATTCGTGGTTCCTTCTTGAATAATGTGAAATAACATCTTTTCTAGGTTCTAACTTATGTTCTTAACTTCTTCAGCCATCTAAATTAAAATCATTTTGTATTTTTAAGGTTCATTAACGGGAGAAAAATATTATGATACATGAAAATGGTTCATGAAAGTATTCATGAATGGTCAATCAATGGCCCAGATTCACTCATGAACCATTTTCATGGGTACTTTTATGAACCTACCACCTTCGAAAGTTGCAGACCGAAATGATTTTAATGGTGTTCAGAAGTTCTTAGGTTTCTATTCAACTCCAAAAGATATGCCGGAAAGTATTGCATATGCATATAATTTCTTGGCGACACCGTTACGTCTTGCAGACGTAATAGATCTTAAATCGGTTTTAATTATTGAAATTCTAAACGATATAATGACTGGGTTACATATATACTAGTTATATTTCTATGTATAGTAATGGATCTATAACAATATCTTCCATGAATCGAGGATGCTAATCAAGAGACGACTCGTCTAGCTTAGTATAGAATTTGGCAAATATAATTAACATAATAGCATGAAAATCAGCGTATAATACATGTACTTCCAATCATAGAAACTAAATATATACTCGCTAGATTAAAAATAATCTTGATTCGTGACAATAAGCCTCAAAGTTACACAACATTAATCGTACGTTTTCATATTCGAGACCATTAACTAAACTAAAAAAAGAAAAACATAGTTACTTGGCTTGGAATTATAACTATGTGAATGATTCTTCTTTGGAGTGGTATCACTTTAAGCCATGCAATGGAAACCAAAATGCAAGTGAAATGAATCTGATTGCATGCCTATTTATCTCACTTAAATGTGAAAGAATCCTAATCCAGCTATAAAATAAATTTTGAGGATCACTAATTGATCCAAGGTGCCCAAAAAAAAAATCAAATACCTGTTGGGTTGCTACACAAACTGTCTGAAACAGGGAGAGTGATGATTACAGAGAAGAACTCTCTTCGATCCCTAAGATCTTAAAAAAATGCCTTACCTATTGCTGGAGCTAGCTCCACCTACCAAACACAACAAAACAGTCCCGGAAAAACAAATTAAAAAACCAAA